>NW_020448952.1:291518-407295 GCF_003343035.1 Apteryx rowi
GGGCTGCGCGGGCAGGCGCTGCCCCGCCGCTCCCGGCGGGTCCCCGCCTCCGCGGCGCCGCTGTGCTGCCGGTCGCGGCTGCTCGGCTCCGTGCCGAGGAGGCGACCCGGCCGGCAGCGGGCTGCGGGACCCAGGGCTTGTAACCGTTTCTCTCCTGCTGCTGGTCGCCGCGATCTTCTGCCTGGGAACGTGGCTGTAGGGAAAAGGGAGAGCTGGGGGCAAAACCTAGCAGGGCACAGACCAGCCTTGTCTCTGAACGACTAACAGGAATTAGAACATCCTGGTGTAGATAAGCAGGACTTTATGTAATGTGTAAATCCACAAGGGTAGGTGGGAAATAGGATGGCCTTGATGGTTAAAATGCTATGGAAGAGTCTGTAGTAAATTGTAAATGGGAAATGGCTTTAGTACTGGTGTGTGGCATACAGGCAGTGGCATCTTGCTTCATCATGCTTCATTCTTGATAGAGAAGTTGCTTGTGGTGATACTTCATCTCTAAGTTGATACTTGAAGTTCTAGAGGGACTGCCATGAAAGTGTCATTTAAGCCCAACCGTGTGTACTTGCCCATTGAACTGAAAATAGCTTCTCTCAAAAGCTGTAGTATAGGTGCAGATTAATGGGGCTCTTAATCAAGAGTCTTAAGTGAAGTAGTAATACGGATTTGGAAGAAGTTGCATCCTTCTATTTATCATGTTTTTCTAAATCTTTCACTCAAACTGTATGATAAAACCCTTAACTTAGATTGTAGCAAATGCTACTGTAGCACTAGTTAGAACACAGTGCCAAACTGTCTTGGATGTGCTTGGTTTTGACTTTGTAGTTGGTTTGTTTTGCAAATTGCGCATGGATTGTTGTATACACAGCCAGTCTCTTCAAGTATGAATGTTTTTCTGACTAGTTCAGAATATGCAAAATTTTATTTGAATGGTTCAGATATAAAAAGCTGTATGTTAACATTAATTTGGTTTATTTTTCTCTTAAGCATGATAATTTTTTTTGGTACTGTGACTAGAAATAAAATCTATACCAAAGAAGCCCTGTTTAAGATATAATTAAAACTAAGAAGCTGAAGTGACGCGTGCCAGAGGTTTGATACTGAAGAACTGGGATTACTGGAATTGAGAAAACTCTATATATTTTTGTTCCTTACAGAGATTAAGAATTAGAATTTGTTGGATAATCATTAGTTGGATCTCTTATATTTCAAGTGATTAATTTCAGATATCCTTATGGTAAGTGTAGGTTTTGGGCTAGTGCAAAAGAACGTGGTTGTTACTATGCCTTTAGTAGAGAGGGATTGCAGAGAGTGTGGTGAGATGTGCCTGTGGTTAGAGCAGACACTTCATACCTTGGAAGAACAAACCCGTAACAAGCAAACAAGGAACCGTGTAGGGAAAACTACTTCCTAAGTTCAAAGAACACAGCTCCTTTGGCCCTCTGCATCAGAGATGCAGAAACCAAATGGTTGCCAAGGTGATTTTCTGTATCATCTTAGGACACAGTGGAATGAAGAAGTGCTTCTGTCTTGTATATGGCCAGTATCTGATGCTACAATTGTTAGGAGTGTGTTGAAGGTGATCTTGAATTCTCTTCTCTCTAGTGTTCTTGATGGAGCAAATGAGCAAAAGGGATAAGCAAGATTAAAAGACTGCTGTGATTCCTCCCGTGGCTTCCACAGACTGTGGAATTTCTTTTCAGTTGTGATTTAGAAAGATACACTTTTACCGACTTAAATTACCATCCTTATTACCTCCTACCTGTATGGGTTTTCTTCAGTGGATATTCCCTACTAGTCAGAACCAAACCTAAAAAGAGGTGTTCCCCTAAGGATATCACTTGTTTTTTTGGGAAACTGTCACCTATGTACTTCAAGAATTTGATAGGGAATTCCATTCTGCTTTTTCGTAGGCATCCAGCTAAAATCTCCTATTGCCTTAGGTTTTCCTATAAAGTTTGTTCAGAAAGTCTTCATCTCTATCTCGCTTTGACTATAGTACCTAAGGATAGTTTATGATGACATTATCCCCTTCCTTAAATGCGATATATATGTATATAAACATTTATATAAGTTACCTTTGTATGTTATATATGTTATATTTATATGTAATATATAAGCACATATATAAATGTGTATATATACCTATGTGTTTATATATGTGTGTGCATATGTATAGGTTCTGCATATGTATGTGTTCTTCATATGTAAAACAAGACTTTTGTCTTCTCTTCTGCTTCCCTCCAAACCCACTTCTTCCTGAGCTGAGTTTTTCATCGGAAATGTTTCAGATTAGTCTTGGAACTGATTTCAGTCAGGCTGAAATGGATTGGTTTGTTAATGCTGAGTAAATTAAAATTTGTCTAATGAACGTATTTGACTTCAGTTTGAAAATCTAGGTGTCCTAGAACTTTTACCACCAGTAATTGCTCTTTATTCTTTAGCTTCCAATAACTGAGTTGTGTACATCATTGTTCTTAGACAGCCAAAGGAATTGGGAAAGTGAAACTTTAAGGATAACTGTAATAACAAATGGTCATCAGTACCCCTGTATCAAATGTCTTTTCAAATATGAAACAACGTTAGGGTATTGATGAACATACTTCCTCGCAGAACCACTTGTTCATGGTTAGTAAATTAGGCAGATTTTGGCAGCTGTTGTGTTGTTTTAAATTCCACTTATATGCACAATACAAACTGACAGAAACTCTAGTCTGTGGATAACTAACTCATGAATGTTGACCTTAAGTTGCTTTGAACTTTGTAGGTTAAAAGAGCATGCTAAACCTTTTCTGTGTTATCACAAGCAATCAGTCAAGATTGTGATTGTGCATTGGTCATTGAAATAAACCATTTAACAAGTGGTCTTTCAGCCTCTGCTTCCTTCAGCTTCTAGATTAAAGGGAAGTGTGTGTCTTCTAGTCAATGCTTGCAGCTGATAAGGCAAAGATTTAAGCACTGGGGGGGTTTACAAGCTGTAGCTCGGCATCATTCTAACACCACTGTATCGTTTTTGAACTGGAATTGGCTTGGATCCATTTAGCTGAAAGCACAGATGGAACAGGTTTGCTTTTATTCGTGCGTGGACATATTCCAGTCTGACTAGAGCAGATGACTAGAGAGGACACCAGCAAAAGGAGCAAGTGACTGCCGTCTTTAAACTTACCAAAAGGAAGAAGCAGCTGTCCATAGCAACTTAGCACTCCTGTGTGCATTCTGCAGGACTAATCAGCTTGTCTTTTAAATGACAGACTTGCAGATGACCTGATTGAGAGGGCTCACTATTTGCCAAGTTGTTGTTCTTTCCTCCTGGATGAAGCTTGTAGGTCATAAAACGAAAAACCTTGATACAGCTCTGTGCTATTAGGAATATTATTGCTGCTTCCTTTGATTTAGCGAGTGTAGCTTCACCACACTGTATTAACACACACCTATGTAAGTAAGAATAACTTACAAATCTATTTGACAGTGTTACCTAAACAGATCTAAACATATTTAGGAGAGGCCTATTTATCTGAAAAGATAAATATTTAATTTCTGCATATTTAAGTGCTTAGTTATTCTTTTTTGTTTGTTTGTTAGGTTATAAATTCATGCCTTGGCTACTCAGAAAAGCTAACTGAAGAACTAAAAACCTGTTGTTATAAGAGCAAAATTAACAGAAGCTGAACATTCTCAGAAGCTCTTTTTCAGTTGGAGTGTTTTGAAATTGGCACCTATTTAATGCTAATTAAATAATTCTTATGTGTAAACTTTTGTGTTCCAAAATAGGTATTAGACTAAGCTTTCCTAGGATATCCCAGGTCTTTCATGTACTTTGAGGAAAAACAGGCTTTTTATCCTTGATATTAGAAAGATAAGTTTGGTCACAATGTATAAGGAAATTTCTATTCTGAAAAATACCCATGCACTAAAGGCATGTTTCTCAACGTATTTTCTCTGGCAACTGTCAGGATTTTGACTGCTTAGATCACTAGCATTGTTAATGAACTCCATTTTTGGAATATTGGAAACTTTTATCATCCAGTGATTTTGCTGAGATGCTGCCTTGATTTTTGAGCAGTATGTTGGGGCCCTAATATTTGGAGTCCTTGGGTGTATCCACAGCAACAATTCTGATTAATTTTTTTTTTTTCTGATGTTGATATTTTTGCCAGAAAGCAGAACCAGTAGAGCTGGTCTTGTGTCAAGAAAACTAGGTCTTATTCACTGTATCTATATAATAGATGACGATCTAAAAATCTGTGGGAAACAGCTTCATACAGATCATAAGTATTTGCTGTAAGAGGTGAAAAATACTTCTATGTCTGTAGCTGGGTGAACTAGATAAAGTTCTTTAGATGGTGTGTAATAAAAGTGGGGTTTGGTTTCTAAACAGTTTTCTGATTTGAGGAAGTAAACTGAATACAAGTTTATTTCTTTGATAGAATTTCCAAAATTCTTGAGAAGTTGCAGTAATCCTGTGTGCTTTGTATGGGAGCTCTGTAATAGAGAAAATGGTGATGAATGTGGCTTGTCCACCATCCCATGGTTACTAGGTGGTGAACAGAGGAACAATTATTCATGGTGTGTGGGTACATCTACCTAAGTGGCTTTGGTTTGTGTCCGTGGAATCCACTCCTGAAAAAGGTGTTCTAGGAGGATTTTTTTGCTAAGTGCTCTTCCTAAGCAACCTTCACTAAGCTGACAAAAGCAATTTTGTAGGCACACTTACATTGGTGATGCAGTGTGATTTTTTTTCTTTGGTGGTAGCAGAACCATGTCTGAAGATTAAGCTTAGAGACACTGTTTGCTCTGCTAGTGTGTAAAAGATGAAATGTTCTTTGTGCTTTTTTTTTCCCCCATACCTAACATATAGCTTCAGAACATAACTTTTTTTTCTGTTCTTTTTCCAGTTTAGGTCTAATATCAGATTCTTTTCATATGTTTTTTGACTGCACTGCTCTTTTGGCTGGATTAGCAGCTTCAGTTATTTCAAAGTGGAGGTCAAATGATGCTTTCTCATATGGGTAAGAAACTTCAGGCTGTTACCTTAATATATTTTAGTAAGCATATAGGTGGTTATTTCTCATTGTATGCACAAAAACCTTTTGCAGAACATGAAAAAACAATATTGAAAGTGTTTTTTAAGGTGAGTTATTTAAACTTTAAATGAAGGATGAGACGTTTAAACCTTTAAAGGTTTAGTGAGTATCCCTCTTAGAAATGATAAAAAATTAAAAGGATTGCTTTTGGGGAATAGGTTTATCACTTCTAAGAGCTCTGTGGTGATACTAGTGGAAACAAATTAAGTTGCGGACCAAAGGTTGCCCTGCGTTGTCATGTGTTCATGGCGCAGGGAAGTAAGAGCAACTGCATTGTGGGTTTGCCCTCAGAGCGCAGGAGGCTCAGGCTGCTGGTGCTCCATGCCTTCCTTGGAACAGACGGTTACCTAACTGCAAGGAGCTAAATCTCAGCGATGCTGCATCCAAGATTATAAGACATGCCTGTCAGAACCGGCAGAGTTYAACAGCTGTGGCTACTACTCAGAGCAATAACACAGCTGTGCTATCCTCAAGGCGAGATATGTCTTCCCATGGCGTCGGATTGCCCTTTATGCATATAGCTGCTGTAGGTTGCTGCATTCCCCATAGCATCGCTGACATGAGTGTCAGCATTCAGCTTCAGCTGTCTTGCCTAAGCATATGGTTTGAGACTAAAGCACTGTTTAATTAAGGTGGAAACTCTTGTGTGCCTAGGAATTAATTTAGGAAGAACTGGTTATACCATGAACTAGTTGCATTGAAGGCAGGCTCTATATTAATTAACTACTCTGCATTTAAACAGCTAGCATTCAATGTATTGGAGAACAGCCACAATTTCTTAAGTCTGGTATTTGCTACGCTGGAATTACATGTTGTTCTAACCTGACCTTTTTCGTTGGAAAAATTTAGTAGCTGAAATAATTAATTTTTATTTAACCTTTACTAATATTTTAAAAATCTTCATACTAAAGGGGGAACAAATTAATGTATCATTGTTAATATTTAACAAAACTTTACATCAATAGACTTGGATGTTTACATCCCACCCAGTTATCTTACTTTGTGGCTTCCAAATATAAGTTGGTAACATAAATTCCTGTAGAGATGTTCTTAAATGGGAAGATTTTAAAGTATTGAAAGTTTTCTTTCACCTAGATCATGTAGTGGCTGGGGAGGCAAGCTGAATGATCTTGCAGTTAGGTCTGTGGACTTAAAGAACTGTTCCACTAGACTGCTGGGTTGAGGAGGAGGATTGTTGTGAAGTAGTATCCTACTTGCTTAATTCTCTGTTCCTCCCTTGCTTTCCGTCCCCTTATTCTTTCAGTGTTTTATTACTGTTGCCTTCCAAAAGATCTCAAAGGTGCATCACTTACTACAACTATGAAAGCTGAGTAAAAGTCTGCTGTGGTAAAATTTCTGAAACTTCTACCAGAACTGAAACAGTGAATTTCATATACATTTCTCTAGTTTATATATTATGTCTTCATTTAAAAATTTCTTGTGTAATGCAAATGTTTGAGAACTAGAAGGAGATTGTACCCCAGTTTCTTAGGTCCACTTTCCATTTTCAGCATTTAAATAGCAGTGGTAATACCTAATATTATTCTTTTTTGTTTCTTGCAGGTATGTTCGGGCAGAAGTACTTGCTGGTTTTGTAAATGGTTTATTCCTCATCTTTACAGCATTCTTTATTTTTTCTGAAGGTGTTGAGGTATGTTAATGAGGTCAACTGCACTTGTTAATTGTCACATTTCTATGTGTAGTGTATGTTTAGTGGGAATAAAATTATTGCAAGGAAATGTTTTATATTCATAATTGGTTAAAAATCTGTGATCTGAACAGAAAGTAAGGCCATCTGAAATAGCAGTTTAATGTGACACACACAAAAAAAGCTTTTTTCGGAATATCTGTACAGCCCTTAAATAGTGTATTTTGATTGTGCATAAAGATTCTGTCAGATTTACCGTGTCCTCTTTTCAGCCAGTGTATTATTTCATAGAAAGATCTTTACTGCTCATTGTTAAAAGACACATGAGGCTAAGAAAGAAAAACCAAAACTAGTCATTCAGAGGAGAGAACTGTAATCATAAGAAATGGAAATATATTCTGTGAAGAAGTTGGACTAACTCATTAAAGAAAGAACAGCATTCTCTAAATTTTGAAGTCTGATATAAATGCAGAGTAGTAACAGTTTTAACTTTTGCCAGGGCACTTTTCTTGAATGTTTTTTTTATAAGATGATTCAGCTAATAATTTAGAGATTTAAAATTCAGGCATTGAGGTTGTCTGCACCTAAGTGTGACAGCGTAAAGTTGATAACTGATTCTGATCAGCTTGCATGAATGCTTTTACTTTTTAACGGGAGATATGTTATAAATTTTTTTAGACTTCAGGCTCAGAATAAGTTAGTTCTGATTTTTGGGCTAGTAGAGAGTTAGGAAGACCTTCAGGAACATGTCTTCTATGTAGATGAGGCTGTAAATACTTTAAAAACCAGTAGAAACTATAGAGTTCGTAGTGTCTCTGACATTTTCTTTGCTTTCTCCCAAAGTTTTTGAGTATAGATTTTAGGAGTTTAAAAGAACTGCTACAACTTGTTCTTGCTTTCATTACCTTCATCCCCTCACCCTTCTAAGAAGGTATGAGGGTGACTGAGCACTGGAACGGTTGCCCAGAGAGGTTGTGGAGTCTCCATCCTTGGAGACGTTCAAAAGCCACCTGGACAGGGTCCTGGGCAACATGATCTAGGTGACCCTGCTTGAGCCAGGGGGGTTGGACTTAGATGATCTCCAGAGGTCCCTTTCAGCTTCAACCCTTCTGTGATCCTGTGAAGAAAGGAAGAAAATAAAAAGCCTTCTAGACTCTTGCAAATTGTTTGGATGACTTGGGCAATCCATGTATTATAATGAACTTAAATGCTCTTCTATGGTGTTGAGCCATATCCCACAGCATAATGAAACTGATTATGGGCAAAGCTAGCTGTAATGCTATTGGATCATTTTACTCTACTTTCACAGCTTTAGTAAAACCAAAACTTCAGCTTCAGATAGTGTGAATCAGTCTGTGTACCATCTCAGAACTGGAAGTTTTGAGTAATTCCTAATTACTTCTTTATATAAGCCTGTTTGTATGAGAATGCTCCTGTATCTAAGCAGTTTTGTGCCACTGTTTCCTTTTTGTAGTGACTTTTAATAATTTGGGCTTGTAAAACTCTACATTTGCTTTTTCTTTATTTATTTATTTATTAGAGAGCGTTGGAGCCTCCTGATGTGCATCATGAGAGACTTCTTCCTGTTTCTATATTAGGATTCATCGTAAATCTTATAGGAATATTTGTTTTTCAACATGGAGGTCATGGACATTCACATGGTTCTGGTATGAGGCCTATAATTTTCAGTACAGTTTCCTTTCTTAGAAGTCGGTGTTCCAGGACCCTATTATCCTCCAATGACAGCCTCAATACTGGATTTTTTTTCTTTTTAGGGGAAAGCCAAGCAAAATGCATACATGACTTGTTGCAATCTTGACTTTTAATTTTTATTGCTAGCCCTGGTTCATCACTGCTCTACTTGTGTTAACACCTACTATCTGGAAGACTTAGATCTCTAGAGTCTGCTTTCTGGAACATGCACGCTTCTGCATCTTACTGGAAGAGAATGTCTTTTGGACAAAATTAAACTGGAGTTAGAGATAGTCTCTAGTGGAGATTTGACAAAACAGCATCTGGACCAAATTTTAAATATGGGATGGATAGTCAGTTTCAGGTGCTTCTAAACTTAGTGTCTTTTGAACTTTAAACACAGAATTTATTTGCCTAAATGTATATGGTAAACATTCTGATTTTTTTTTTTCCTGAAAAGCTATATGCATCTATTTCAGCATAATATATCAACTGTGACATAGACTAATGGATGAAAATAGTCCATGGGCTTTAGGCAGCAACTTAAACTTGATTTTTTTTATTTTTTTAGTGTTGGAACAGTAGCTATCTTCTAGTTTCTTAAAAGAGCTGTTCTTAATGCATTTGTATGAAATTTTGTGCACATTTTCTCCAGTTGTTTTAAAAGTCTAGCATAACTTATCTCAAAGGCAGGAATGTATAAAAGCATTTGACTTCTCAAATCAGGTAAATATTTTATACAGCTGCCCAGCATAGATTTAGGTTATAAACAGTTTGTGTTAATTTTATTCTAATAAACTTATGTAAATCATACCTTAAGATGACCTGAAGAATGAATAGGTTTTAAGTATCTTAAACAAATGTAAGCATGCTTTTATTCAACACTCAAATTCATATTCTGACAGTGATATTTGTTTATAGGGCATGAACACAGCCATTCTCTGTTTAATGGTGGTCTCAGCCATGGACATAGTCATGGAGGTCATGGTCACAGCCATGAACATAAACACAGCCATGGACACACTCATGATCATGACCATAGTCATGGACACTCTCATAGTCGGGATTATTGTCATGGTAAGTACCTAGTTAGTGGCATAGACCATCTTGACTCAATTTAAATTTGCTGCTACTGATTTTTCTGAACAGATGAGAAGCTGCTGGCAGCTTGTTGTAGTGAGCATATTTGGAAGTAATTTCACTAAATATAAGGTGCACTATGACAGTGCCATGTCTTGTGGTTTCTTTTGGTCAATGCTGTTTCTCTTGTGATCTGTGCAGTAAGTTCAGTGTTAGTTTTTAAAGGTTTTGTTTTACCTACATTTTTTCAAATGTTCACCTTAATGTGTGTAAGCAAAAGATAAAACAAATGTTTGTTACAGCAATATAATGAAATGAGTTATCAAGTGTTTTGTTTCTATTTCAGTTTTTGATTGAAATTAATAGATGAAGTTAAGCAGCTTTGCTAATGTTCTTGATTGGGATAATTTTACAGATCAAGAAATTAGGAAAGTTGAATGTGTAATTTCACTTTGGGGACTTAGGGATGTTGATGGTACTCAGTTTGTGAACTCAAATATAAGCTTTTCCCTGTCCTGTCCAGTTGTAATCTATTTCCAAGCTGGTTAAGATACAGAATACCTTTCTTGTAGCTATGCTTAAATCTTTTCTATAATGGCAAACAATGTATGAAGAGACATGCCCATGAAATATGATAGGTAATCCTCACCATGGGGGAAGAGGCAATGTGGTTGCTACTTTTGTGAAACAATATAAATGAAAGAATTATTGTAGTACAGAGTTGACCATCCTTCCTGACTAAGCCGTAAACCAAAGTCTGATATGACTGAGAATGGGTGCGTTCAGAGGGGATAGAGTGGTAATTTGCAGACAGGAGGTGACAAAGAGAATAAAAACATTTTCTTGGCTTGCCACTTCCTTGGTATTTTTAGTAGAAAACTGCTGCTTGTTTTCCAAGTGTTCTCCTGAAGGCGGTTGGAAAACAGGAGCATCCCCCCTCCTGCCTCTTCCTTGCTCTCCACCTCCTCCCCCCTTCCCCAACTTGACTGTTATAACCTCATTCCTGTGGAACAGAAGATATATCTGCTTTGTGCACTTCAAAAAACAAATATGAGTGCACTTTTGTATAAATTAAGTATTATATATCCTCAGTAGAAGTCATTCACTATCCTTTAACAACGCCTCCCACCCCCCCATATGTGTTCCATAGAGGCGTTAATGTGCATGGATGGGAGAATTTTTTTGACTTAGTTTTACCTTCTCCATGTCTTGTCCCCATTATTTTACATTAGGTATGAATGCTTCCTGAAGTGCATTATTGCTGTGTAGGAAATTCATTTGACCTCATTCTTCCTTCTTGCATGTTTATATGGCTTGTGTTCTTGAGGTGCCTTCTTTTGCTAAATATTTGAAAGCTTTTTATGTCTTAAACTGTGTTCATTAGAAAACTGTTTATCTGCTTTATATATATGTGTGTGTGTATTTACCATTGTATAACATGGTATTGTCTTTAAAAACCTGTGTTTTAAGACTTTTAACCTAATTGTTGCATTGAAAACTCTAGATTAGTTTGGGTTTTTAATAGTTGGAGCAAACTAATCATTGTGAGTAGCTTGTCAGTTCAAAGAAATTTCAGAAAGGTAACAAAACATATCACTTGAGAGACGATGTGTAGCTTAATATGCCAATAATTGTCTTCACAGATGACCATTCTCTTGAAGGGACGACTGGATCCAGCAAACAGATTTTACAAGGTATGATAAAAGGAATGGTAGTTTATTAGTTTTCATTACGCATCTGTTTTCCAGATAAGTGCCATCTTTTTCTTAGAGATAGTTTGTGAAGTCCTTCCTACCTATGAACAGACCAGTGCCATATCCTGTGCATGACTAGGTGTTGACATGTTCCCTGAAGTCTAAATATAATGCTATGTCAACACAGTTTAAAAAGGAGATCCCAAAAGCTGGGATTCAGTTTGTTGCCAACACTGAAAAATTAACGTAATAGAAGTGTAGAAGAGTGGTTAAAAGCAGAAATTTAAGGTATCTAGTCACAACATATGCTCTGGAAGTTAAGAAACTCTGTTATAGAATGTATTTGAAAAATACAGGTCAATATAATCACTGAAGGTCAACTGAGCTTAAAACTTACATTTCATAAAACTATTCCACTTGGTTTAGACAAGATGATCTCTGTAATCTCTCTATGAAAATTGGAGGCCATGATCTCCTGAGCAGTAGTATAAATAAATTACTGATGATTTAGATGTCGGTTTTGAGCTTGATTCCCCTCCTTCCCTCCCCCCCCCCAAGATGTTCAAAAGTTCATGGGGGAGAAATGTACAGTGGAAGAAGTAGTAATTATTTGACATACCCAAATGTCCATGCTGTTTCATCTCTTGTTGGATGCTTTTCTGGATTAGAGGTTATACTTCGCCTCTTGTTTGTAGTCCTTGCAAGGGAGCATTTTCAACCTCTTTCAGTATTTATACTATCTATATTCTGTGTATATGTACTCAGTACTTTAATAATAGATATGAAAAGACTGACTTTCAAACTGAAGGCATATTTTAACCAAAGCATATCAAAATTACAGAAAATTGAGTCTTTCTATTTTAACTTTTCAATATAGGCTTATTAGAAAAATCAGTGAAGAGTTGATTTATAGTTGTGAGTTATTTTCCTGTGTCTGAAAAACTGTATTCAGAAAGCTGTTTCTGAATGGCTGTTCCTGTCACTGCCAGCAGGGAGCTCCAAAAGCTAAACTTTGGCTAGCTGCAAAATGCTTCTTTTCAAGTCTTTTAACCTAATGTGTTGTTTTTCAAGATCAGTTTGTCTCTGCTGTAATATGGCTGGATATCGAATGAAAATTTTTAATTTCATCTGTTAACAACTACTTAAGTTGATAGCAATGCCATGAAATATCTCTTAATGCTAATTTCAGAAAATAATATAAATTCTTAAATGCTTTATATTTTAAGGATGCGTTGAAATCCTGTCATCACTTTCTGTATATTTGAACAAAAATTGATCAAGAATTTAACAAGCATAAATCATATTACAGTTCTTGCAACTCCTCTCCTCAAACTGTCCTTGAAATATTTCCGTTTACATTAAGAATACCAAGTTGTATTGATACTTAATCTCTTAACAGGTGTATTTCTACACATTGTTGCGGACACGCTTGGAAGTATTGGTGTAATCATATCTGCTATACTGATGCAGAACTATGGTCTAATGATAGCAGATCCTATTTGTTCAATGCTGATAGCACTACTCATAGGTGTAAGGTAAGCACTGATATCAGTGATATTCGGTAGTATGTTTTGATGCTGGTTACAATAGCACAAATCGCAGCTCAGAACAGGTCTATCCACTTAAAAAGTGCGGTTACACTAATGCTTCACAATGTCTTCTTTTCTTCCAAGAGTGATGTTTCCTCTACTCTGTACAGCTGTTCTGGTGTGTTCTCACTTGAGTCATCCTGCTCTTCCTTTTCTACATTTTAGTCCTGTTGGCATAATACTACAAAAATGTCTTTCAGGTTCAGGCTGTAGAAAGTTTCCTCTGTGTACATAGCACATGCTTACGTAAACCGATGTACTGTATTGGTAAATGGAGCAGAATGGCTTCAGTGCAGCAGAGTCGAGCCTGCTGGCACAGGATGTACCCTTGTCTGTCCTTGTTGAATCAAGACTGTTCTATTTTTTTTGGAGAGAACCGTTTCTTCCTTTGTATTTATGTTCTGAGCCATCCCAATTCCTTTTAAGATCTGTTGGAAATGCTTCAGATAGTTGTGTGCTTTCCCTGGTGTTGCTTACCAGGATCACTGTAAATGTGAAACTATTTGGATTGGATTAGACAAGCAAACATTTCATTCAGCGATGCCGTGACTGAGGCTTTTCTGGCAACGGCTTCAATGGTGGTAGAGGGCAGAGTGCCACAACTTCAGTTACAAACTAGCAGCTGAACACCTTTCTCTCTTTTAACAATGGCGAATGTCATCTGAATAATTGTGGCCACGTTGTGTTTATACCATATATGGCACGTTTATACCATATGCATGGCAGCTTTCGCAGAGTTATTGATGTGAATCTCCCTGTTTATCAGAGTTGGGCAGCTTGCTTCAAGCACTAGAGAATGCCCACAGAAATCTGTGCTAGAGGTCACTGGTAAATTATCACTTTCATATAAACTCAATATGTTGATTTAAACATCCTGTAATGAAATTTCATAAAGGACAAATTATTAACAAACAAATTTTATTAATGAAATCTTCAAAAATGGAAAATAAAATGTGCAGGTTAACCGTGGGGAAAGAAGCTATTGCTGACGTAATAGGTGAGGAGAAGACTGATTTCTGTACACTTCATATTTTAAAGGTCCAGCTTTGTGTACAGTAGAGCACACACAGAGTTGAAAATACCATGTGAATGAGAATGTCATTTCTTTGTGTTTTTTCTTCCATACATACAGAGGTTGGAAGAAGGCTATAGCTTCTATAGTAGGATTTTTACAGTAAAGCTAATCATAGGTCTCCCAGCGTAGTTAGGATGGACTTCCGAGATCTGTGTTCTATGCCAAAGAGGCTAGGGAATGCCAGTTTGATGTGTCCTTTGACCTGATCACAGACCCTAATGCTTAGCTCTCCCTATAACATTATTTTGTTTGTCCAGGATCACTGTAAATGATCTCTAGGATCATTATGATAACTCTGAGTGCAGTCATTTGCATTTCAGTTAGCAGAGGCAAGTTCATATTTCTTTCACACTGGCACATCCTGGCATAGCAGTGCTGCAAAGGCTAATTGCAGGGTTTTTTTTTAAAAAACAGTACAGCTGTTTTACACTTAACTTCTGGTGACTTTGCTTGAGGTATACCTTAAACAAGATGAGATGACTGCAATTTCAGATAGATATTCTTTGAGAGTTTGGGTCCCCCTTTGTGTTGTTTTACTTTAATAATATTTATTTACACTTTTGGATGCGAGACCATTGTTTATTGTACCTTATTCCTCATTACCATGTGTATGTAATGTGCTGTTCTAGAATTAACCCAAAAGGCTTTTCAGATTTTCCTTCAAGATGCTCTTTTGTTTTAACAGGGGCACAACTAATGATAGGATATATAACAGGTTTAGATAATTTTTGAAAAAATTAGGGCAAACCTAACTTCTGAGAGAGAAGATTACACTGAAATTTTGTGATATGTGCTTGCAAGCAAACATTAAACTGGTATTTGCAAGAGCTGTATCTAGCTCTGATTTTTTTTTTTAATTAATGTTTGTTGTTGTTCAGTATCTAGTACAGCGATTCCTCGCTGCATTTGTGGGCCTTTCTGCAGCTTCAATAAATGACTTTTTGGGGGGATTTGTTTCTTTCTCCAGTAGGTTTGGTTTTAAATTAAACAGTTATCTACTGTTTAGGAAGAGTGTTTATCAGTGTTACTTGGGCAGAGCAGCCAGTCAAGGATTTGATGTAACCCACTCATCCGGAAAATCTCCCTCTTACTAGCTAAACCAACTTTGACAAAGTGGGGTGGGAGCACATGTGTGCCCCCAGATGTGGAAACATGCACATTTGTTTAAAGATCAGGATCTGTTCTTTGTGGCTGTAATAAAACAAACACATTTTTGAGCCAAAGAGATGCAAAAACCAGTCCAATAAAGTTCTTATCCAAAAGTCTTAATGCTGTCTGGGGATTTCCCCTGACTTGGAACCATAAAGATTTGCTTGTTTGATTCAAGTAGGGTTGAGTTAAAAGCCCCAAGGTGCTTTCTCTCCCTACAAAAGTGCTTTAGCTGATTCATTTAAAACTGAAAAGTATTACATTTTATCACTGATCTCCCAGAGCTGTCTTGCACAACTCCATGTTTTAAGTATATGAAGTTGTCCATTTCCATTTTAGTTGCCTACTTAAACCTCTGGTTCTATATTTAATGTGTGAGTTATTAACTGAACTAGAGAGGCGATATTGTCCTCACTACTGCTGTTGATGTTACCATCAGCTGCTGGTGAAAGCAAAACCTTGAGCTTGGATCCTCCTCTATGTCTTTGAGTACCCTGAAGCGTTGAAGTCAGTCAGCTGGAACTTCGGGATCTGTACAGGAATGCTTGTGTCCTTGGCTGCCAACTTGTTATTTGGAGGGGAGACCTCTTTCTTAGGAGAGTGTCAGGTTTTTGTGTTGACAGGTAGATGTTTCTCCTTGTGCTGGTTGCAATGCTAATTTTATCTCCCTTGACTACTCTTTGGAGGGTGTTGGTTACCTGAGAGCTAACTGGAGCAGATTTTACTATCCAACTCCAGTCTGTTGTATTGGAATGAGAGAGAGAATTCTGTTTTGGGGCGCTCATACTGGCCTTCTGTCACTTGTTCTCATATGTCAAATTACCATATTGGATTAAGACCTGTCTAAAATACAGATGCTTTTCTATCATCAGGAAATATCTTAGGAAGCAAATTATGAATACAGCAGATGGCTATATGAGTGCAGTTCTGAAATCATGGTAGGAGAGTTGTCCAGACTTGAATCCTTTCTGTTAATTTTTAGATAACGAGGATAAACTATTCTGAATGTTATAATTTAGAAAACCTACTGGTTGTACATGAAATAAAGCATGTATTGAGCAAACGATTTTCATAAAGTTGAAAATTCCCAATAAAGTATGAGCTAGGGAATGAGTTTTTACTGATGTTGATTGAGGACTTTCTGCTCTAAGGGAAGAATGGTAAGAGAAATTTAGGTTATAGTACCACTTTGGATGTGTGTTTAGTCTAAATACTTAGTAGGTTTCCCAGTTTGCTTAGAGATGAATGAGGGCAGAGCTGTAGCTAGAAACCAGAGGCCAGAGTTGTCTTTGGACAAACAGCATTCTGGTAAAACAGTATCATAAGAAGTGAAAGAAGTCTTTGGACTCGTAACTTTTTTTAAAAAGTTGTTTTCAAAATTAGCTGAATGTTCTGCAACTCTGTCACTGTTGCGATTTGGAAAGATCATACTGCTGCAGTATGGTAGGTGTTAGTGGAAGTATGTTTTCAGATGTACCTTTGATTTTTTTTCAGTGAAAATAGTTTTATTTTCTTATGCTAATCTTTAAACATATGTATTAAAAGGAGGAATTCTTGTGGTAGTAGGTGCAGGAGCAGCAAAGATAATGGCGTGAAAGCATTTGGGTTTATGGGTTTGAGACTGGTGAGAACCCGTTTTGTCTTTTTAGCCAGTTACACTGGTGTGTTTGTCATAGGAAGAGCTAAGTAATGCAGTGTAGCTGATTGTATAACGAAGTCACAGCTTTTGTGTCTTGTAAAGGTACTGTGATGCAATGGTACAAAGTAATTGAGAGAAGTATGTAATTACGTTCAAATGGAAGAATAACAAATGCATCCACATAGTTAAATTTGGTATACGTTACTGGATGTAGGATGGTATTTATGAAATCATATGATATTTTGCTCGTGCCTTCTTGAAATAAGCAAGTGAATAGAGTGAGCTAACAAAACTGTCACCAAGAATTTCCAAGTTCTGAACTTCTTAGCTGCTTCATTAACTGGGTATGTTTTAACATTTTCTTAAAGTCAGAAATAATTATCTCACTGAGCTTTATCTCAAGCTTTACAAAATGAAAGACAATGCAATTCAGTCTCATAATTTTCCTAAAAATGATGATGAGGTGTAGGTTAAATTAAAAATATATACCAGGAAATCTGCAATAGTATTTTACACTTTGCATGTCCAAGCAAATATTTAAGCAAAATATGGATATGAAGAATGGACTTACCTTTTTAAATGTACTTTAAGAGGATCAGGTAACTGTCACAGTTTACTTCTGATATTGCAATAAGCTGTGTTTTAGTTGAATGCCTGATAATATTGTGTTGAGAAGATTATTAGATTTTAAATATAAAATGCTTAAATTTTAGGAATGTGCATAGGACATTTTGCATAATCCAGATGTGTCTGGTAAAAGTGTAAACTGTATGGAGTTTGTTTAATTAAACTACAATAGTAGTGCTTTTGACACCCCATTTATAGTTAAATTTTGAGATAAAAAGCTGAAGACGATGATAGTGATAATGTCTTTTGAGGCACATGAGACTGAAGGGCTTTTTAATAGCTTGCTTTTTAGCAAGAAACTTCAAGAAAATAAGGTGAAAAACAAAAGTCAAACTAAGATATTGAGAAGAAAACTGTGTAACTGGTGAATTGGTGTTTGAAACTTAGCACATTTTTAATAGATTGAGGTTGTAGTGAAGGTTATTGTTTGCTTTTTTTGGCCAAGCAAAATGTACATGTGACACTTAATCTGCTAGAGATTTGGCTTCAAAAATGTGTCCTCTAAGTTACTGCTTAATGGTCGGTTTAGCTTGATTTATAGAAAGTGTGGTACATAGGTAGGTGGGAGGTTTGACCCAGGGGTTTTTTTGCTGTCTCCCTTCTGGGATACCTGTGTATCCAAAGAGAGGGGATAGCGGCAGAACACAACCCCTTTTTCCTTTCTTGGAACTGTGTAGGAGGCCAGGAGGATAGCTAACCGATTGCATGCAAGTGCGGAGGGGAAATGATGTTCTCACTGAATGTTGATCTTAATCCAGAGCTGTTCATATATAGGTGAAATAACTGTTTTTTCATTTTATGCTTGAGTGTCTACTTTCTTCAATGTAGGGCAGTCCTCTAACTTGATTACTGGAGTCATGCCTGCTCTGTTAGTGGGTCTTCTGCTCTGCTCAGTTCTCTGAAATGACGGCAACACTTCCCGAAAGAAATCACAAAAACATCTCTATAGGATGACTAAAGAACTTCTCACTTACAATATAGAGAAAGCTGTGCAGCATCTAATTTGTGACCTGTTCGGTCATGTGCAGATGCACACACAGTTGAACTACGCCTCTTCAGAGAAACGAAGCAGTGCTTTGAATTCAGATAGTTGAGCCCTCCTGTAGGCAACAGCTCTAATTTGTATAAATTGTCAGCTGCTGACGTGGTTGGCTCTGTGTTGCTCCTGTAATCTTTCACTAAGGCTGCTCCAAGGCCACATACTCTCTGCCTGACTCCTCTTGACTTAGCATAGGATGTTCTGGATACGCAATAGAAATCCGGTGTGGGATTCTGCTGCGGTTATGTTTTCACTGAGAAACAAATACAATTTTTTAAGTTTAGTGGAGCAGAACTTGAATAGTTCTTACTATAGTGTAGTGAGGTAAGATCAGCACTTCCCTTTAGTTGACCATGACTGTCTACATCCCAGTAAAAACTTGTCTTCACTGGGTTTATACAAAAATACCGTTAAAACCTATTAAATATCATGCTTTAAAATTCATCTTTTTGGAGGAAAGAAAAATAGCCCAAATGTTACTGTTTTGATAGGGAGAAGCAAAGGCATGAAATCAGGTATTTTTCACTTTGTAAACTTCATTATTGTGTTACTTGTTGAAGAAAGTTGCTTTTTCTCCATTTATTTATTTATCTATTGAGTTCTGACAAGCAGAGAGCTTGGTAGCTTGTGGTTTCTCAATTGGAGGGCTATCTCCTGTAGTCTTTTAAAATCTCTGCATCATAAATCCATGGGCAGCTCTGAGGGCTGAGGCTGATGTGGTAGCGTTCTTTGGGAGCTCTTGAGCACTCCCAGATGCTCCACCGTATCTGGTGAATAGCTGATGAATCTGTTTTCTTTTATTACTTTTTATACTGTCTCATGGAAGTGTCTGTTTAGTTTAAAAATGTAAATAGGACATGTTTAATAGACAAGGCTGTTCTTAAATGCTTAATCATCATTTTATTTGAAGTCAAGTCTTTAAAAAAAAAAAAGTCACTCTTTTCAGGTTTTCTCCAAGATATTTTTTCATAATGTAATCTGCTTGAGTCAATAAACAATTACCCAAGTCTCTAACTGCTTTAAATATTTAAAACTAAATGTTTATTTCTTTTAGGTAGAAATATTCCAAAATATTGAAGCAATTTTAGTATTTCAATCAACTATGTGAAATTAATCATCAAGCAAAAACCACGACTCCAGTATAAAGCAAGAAGTTTGTCAGAAACCACTCTTAAAGCCACATGTTTCTAGAAAGGCACTGTAGACTAAATATGATACTCGATTGGGTAGAGCATGTAGATTGCATGCTGGTGGTCAAAGAAATGAAGCAATTAACTTCAGTCATTTAGTGAAGTAGTTTTCTTGGGTTACATCATTTCTACATAAAGCCTAGAGCTGCTTTAGCCTGATGTAATGCAAAAGAGCTTTAGGGGAGAACAAACCTGTAGCATTTGTGGCGTAGAAGTATGAAAATTGATGTTGTTTATAAGTTAATGCTTTGTTTGACGTGCAATTTTAAGCAGATTATCCTAACTTTTAAATGAAGTGCTGCATTGGCTAAGGTTCAGAAGGAACTCCCCTGAACTAGCGTGTTTGTAGCTGGACTTGTTTTGAGCTGTCGTTGTTAAATGGCATGTGCTACCTTTATTTACAGGGGACTGGTACCTGCCAGCCTCGATGGAGGATCAGAACCCTGTTTTGCTAAGAATATGTCCATTGAAAAGGTGATTTGTGCCTCAGACAGTTTCCTCATGAGGAAATAAGATACTCAACCTGATAATTCATGCATTAACTGCCAACTGTGTTGTCTTTACTGAGATTTTTTTCCCATGGGGGTAATTTAACTTCTCTGAATTTTCATGTCAGCTCTCTATTGCCACTCAGAAAATGGTGTAGCTGTAACAAGTGCTATTTTCATTTGAGTAAAAGAATAAGGTGCATTTCCTTGATGACTGAGGTTGTTCCAATCACAAATAAAGGCGCATGTTCCTTATCAGCTCGGTACATGGCTATGTAAGAATCGGTGCTAATGTTAAAATGGTAGAGTCAAAGGTGCTCCTAGCCTGTAGTTAGCTTTCATTCCAAAGTCAAAATCTCCCTACAAAAAAAAATAAATCAGATAACGAAAGGTACTGTCATTATTACTAGTATTATCAGTATTACTGTAGTATTAGTACTGCATAATTATGAAAACAGATCATGTAAAATTGGAAAAGTAAATATTAAACTTTTCAGTTGTATTCCTTGTCCTGAGGAAAGCCTCCATTTTGCTTAAAATTGCCATGGCCTAATGGATTTTTTTTATAAAACTTAAAAGTTTTGAAATAGGTTGACATTCTTGGCACTGCAGATGTGGGTGGAGGCTAGAAATGTATGATTTTGAAATCTCGCTTTACATTTTAGACTACAGTACTTGAAGGAAGAACCATAGTTGGCCTCAAGTCCTAGCGGGGTTTGTTTACCTTCCACAAGATCTATTACAAGTATCCTTTATTTTTCATAGGCCTGACAGCAATAAATGAATTTCCTGTTTGTGATCTGACTACAATGATTATGTAAAGGGTCTTTATCCCTGTGCTTTTTTCAGTTTTGCTGTCTAAAATTATGCCAATGCCAGACAATATTGCTGTCTATAACTACATCAACAGTGGCATAAACGGTAATGGACTGAAGTGGGTATGAGTCTGCTATCTGAATGTGATACAATTTGGTTGTGATTCTAATACTTTCATACATATAGTGTTTGGGTTTGACTGTTAATCAAGCCATATGTAGTAGCTGCAAACTGGACTCATCAGATTCACATCAGTGGATTTTACCTGTTTCAATGCCTTCATTTCCTCTGTAACAGTGTATGTGAAAGTGTAACGTGCTTTCTTGCTGCTAACCCCTTTTGCGCCCACTAGCCATTTTTACTATTATTGCTTTTTGTAGAGGATATGGATATGTTAACATCCTGTATCTTGCTGTAGGTTAGTTCCTCTTTCAAATCCCATTGCCCTGTGTAATACTGTGATACAGTAGGTTTTGGTGATCGGAACCAGTTGAAAAATTTTACCTGCTTTAATAGCAAAACTAATGGAGTGCTTATGCATGGAAAAAACCCTCAGTGAGAATTCTGCGTTATTTATTTTCCTTAATAGTCTTTTTGTAATTAAAAAATAAAATAAGGGGAAGTATCAGTGCAATAGTTAGTGCAAAATACACGTGCTTGTATCTGCAGCACTGACTAATCAAAAAAAAAAAAAAAAAAAAAAAAAAAAAAAAAAAGGAAAGCTTGGTCAAACTCTAACCCCATTTTCAGCCTGCTTGGTAGTATCATCTTTCCTAGTGGTTTCTTTTTCAGTCACATGAGATGCAACTAATATTCCTAGTGCTTCCTGATGATTAAGAGATACTGGTTTTCAGTTTGTGTTTGGAATGAAAAGTGAGCTTAGTTCTTGAAACAATGGAAAATCAGAGATATCAGAAAACTCTGGATTCTATAATTTGTCATGTTAGTTTGGCTTACCCTAAAAGACTACCTAATATGAAAAAATGTCCCTTGGGGTGTAGAGATGTATGCATGGGCTTATGTACTCTTGTAGAATTTGTGAGGTCATATCACATCGCTGCCGCTGTCCTTTGGTCTTTGCAGCTTTACAAAAGGTAAATTCATAGTTGAACACTGTGCCCGAGAAGATGGGACCTGGGATATGCTTCAGCATTCATCTGCAGTGTCAAGCCACTTCCTGACTTAGCTGTATTATTTGGACTCTTAAGATGTTACTGTTCCAGTTAAACACCATGGTTTTGGGTTTCTTGTTAAGTCTGGATAAAAATTGTAATTTGTGGAACATTATTGCCAAATATTTGTACGGGAGGTTTCTCTTAAAGCCTTAGTATGGAGCCCTTATAAAAAACAAATAGGAGAAATCTTGCCAGCAAGGAAACAAACTTTTAAACTGTACTGCCTCTCCTAGGAGTGGAATATCTCTCCTCATTCACTTTTTTATATTAGTTGAGTTTGCACTAATGGTTCCATCAGATTTTAAGTGCTGCTTAAAATTGAACACCATTGCCTGGCAAGAAGAGACAGTATTTGGTGCTTGCACACACCCTACCGATGGTGTAGACTCCACCTTGGAAGCCAGTTTCTTAAGGTAAAAGCTTTTCAGAATTAAGCAACTCTAAATTTAAAAACATCTTCAGCTGAGTAGCTCTCTAACAGGGTTGTAACTTCCCCTTTTCAGTGTGCACCCTGTTCCAGAATGAATCAACCAGTCTCACTGACCAAATCGGTTTTAGAATGGGCTAACATGCACCACTTGCTAGTTTTAGGTTTCTGTCGGTTCTCTCTCCAAATCTCCTGCTTGCCAATTCATTTCCATTAATTTTTTCAGATAACCTAAATATTTCATTCAGATCAGAAGTGTTTTGGTCAGACTTTTTTCGTGGATATTCTTCCCCACTTACTGGTATCTTTCAATAGAAAAAGAAGCTCTTCTATTCTCCATTTGTTCAGTCCTTTCCCTGGGAAAAAAATATGCAGCCTGCACGTGTATGTTTGAAGCTTTTGGATGCATATTGTTAGAGGGGCCTTGTTAAATTTATGGGGATAGTGTCACTATTCAAAGATCTGGTATTTAGTTTGCATCCTGAACTTGTGTGTTGGTCTTTCAAGGTTTTCATTAAAAGCAAGCCTGCATTTTAACTTGTTAGTTAAACTGAAATCAATTAAGCAATGGATTATTTGGCGCTCTAGCTTCCTTTACTGTAACGTTTGTGACACAGGTTATTTAGTGAGGGGGGGACCATTGATAAGAGCAGCTTCTTCCCTACACTTCTGTAATCCACTGTCTGTAGAATGTGACACCCCAGTAATGCTCACGTTAGGCAGGTGAGCAATTGGGGCATTGCTGCGTGTCCAGCTGTCTTGGTGACAGGTCCATCCAAGCATCCTCTGCCACCCCTAATTGCTCCTTCCTATTTCTGAGCTGATTGGCAGTAACAGTACAACTGTGTGAGGCACGTCGGGGAGTGCATCCGGCGGTGGACCAGCCTGGAAGAACAGGCGTGGGTGCAGAGAGGGCTGCTCTGAGGGTGGCCATTTCTCCAGACCAGCTGGTTGCGCAGGAGCCCTGCACTCGCTGCCCCACTGGGGATTAGCGCAGGGGTGAGCTGGGGCAGAGGCTGCATGAACTGGCACCGCTTCCGCGTACGCATGGAACGATACCGTTAAAGACGGAAGGGAATGGTTAGGTCATGCTCTTCACCATCACTGAGTATATAGTTGTTTTCTACAGTGCATACCCCATTGCTCCATGCGGTTTTAAATGAGACTTCGGCAGTTTCCTTTAACAAGCAGCCTAACTGATCTCTTACAAATTTTTTCTGGGTGACTTTTTTTTCTCTTTTTTTTTTTTAATCTCACTGCTCATGTACTCCAGCTGTGATGCCAGTATTGGATAGTGAAATTCAATTTACAGCTTCTGAAGTTTATCATTAGCTTTGCTGGAGAATGTACAATATGTACTTGAAACTAGATTGTTGTTTAACTTTCAATATTGGGCTACAGAATTTTAGCATCCTCCTGAAAATTATAGGATGCTGTACTGAACCAAACATGATACGCTAATCCTAAACAAAGTTCACCATACTGAATACTTAAAAGCACAAATTTTTAGTATTAGCTTCAGAGTATAGCCCTACTGGTCTCCTGTTTTTTCTTGTTTTGGGTTTTTTTTTAAGTAGTTTCATAAAAGTTCTTTTTTAGTTTGCTGATTAAACAAGACTGTGCAGCCAGGAGGGAACCTCTAATTGTTTCCAGATGTTTAATGCTTGAGCTTGGATGAGGCCCTACACTTAGTTCACTTCAAGAATATGCTAAGCTGTCTGTTTCTAACTAAATAACTTTGTTATAGCTGGACTGGTCCATACTAATTTTGTTTTATGATCTCCCCATTATTATCTTAGTTCATAAGAAAAATATGCCTTAAGCCAGACACAAAAGCAAAAACAGTTTCACTTGCATATTTTTATGATTGTTTGTGATTGGCGTTGAAGTAGGTTTTGCTTCTGAGCTATACTTACCAGCTGGCTTTGTCATGTAAGTTTTAAGACACTTAGAGGCTCCATCCCAAATCCCATAATTACATTGTTAATCTGTGATTGTCCACTGGTGGCCTCTGTGAGAAACCTGAGGGAGCAGTGTTCTTGCCTTTAGTAAGACACCATAGCAATTTTGTCAATCTTTTAATTTTCTGTAGCAGTTTTTCATAGCAACTTTATCTGTTTCTAGTGAAACAACTGAAGAAAAATTCTTCAAGAGCGCAAAGGAATGTTGTGTTACTGCTTATTCTGCATGTTTTGAAAATATGATAGTAACTAACTTCCTTATTTATTTCTAGTGTTGTTCCACTTTTAAAAGAATCCATTGGAATTTTGATGCAGCGAACTCCTCCTTCCCTGGAAAATGCTCTGCCTCAGTGCTATCAGAGGGTGAGCTCTTAGGCCATTTTTTTTGCTTAAAATCTAACTGCTGACTGATTGAGCCTCAGCTGTGTATTCTGAGGATGTTTTGCAATGTTTTGCCAGTAATGCCCATGAAACATGCCCATGATTGTACAAATGGAGATACCAGTTTGATTCTTATGTTTCTGAAGTCCTAAATTGTATGTATAGTTTCAGCTCAATTTGTGTCCTAAAACATGTTACATTGGTTTAGAAAAATAGATCCCAAAGCCTTTCCTTTCCAAGTACTTTGTGCCGATAAGTAGTGCGTAATGTTTTTGTTCTGTTTGCTCACGGTAGTTTTTGTCTCCCTCTYCTTAAAATCTCCTTCTGTCTTTATGAAAGTGAGGTGGCTTAACGCTGAAAGTCTGTATCAGACTATATAGGTTACCCTGGATTTGACGTCTCCCAGTATTTCTCTTTAACTTATCCATTATCGTGTCATGTTCTGAACAGTCGATGTGCCTTTGCGCGGTTAATAAAATGCATGTGTGGAGGAGTGCCATTGTTTCAGATTGCAACCGTCACGTGGAGGGTTTGCTAAAATGGGACAGAGGAAAAAAATGTTGTTGGGACAGACCTAAACCCTTGCCAAATATTTACAGAAATACAATATATTAGTATTCCTGTTAATAGTTAGAATGTCTAACAAAGTGTTTATGGGAAAATTCCTGACTAACCTCTGCATTTGCAAAAATTACTGTTTAAATTTGAGATGACATTCAATTAAGTAACTTTGTGTCTGTTCTCTCTTGGATAACTTTTCAGAAATGCACAGCAGATYTCAGTAAAATATATGTAGAATACAAATACAGCTAGATAAAGCTTCTATGTATATGTAATGATTTTGTATATTTTCATTTTCCTTACAACCACTGAGGCACTAATAAGGAATTTAAGTGAAATATCACAAATTCCATAGTGAACTAGTGGAAGTAAAAGGATACATCAGCTTCTAAAATGTTTTCTAGGAAAACACAGTACATATAAATGTTTTTTCAGAAATACATTTTTTCAAAAGTTGCTTGTCTTTCAGGTGCAGCAGCTGCAAGGAGTTTACAGTTTACATGATCCGCATTTCTGGACCCTCTGTACAGATGTTTACATAGGGACTCTGAAATTACTAGTAGCTCCTGATGCTGATGCAAGGTGGATTCTAAGCCAGACTCACAATATTTTTACTCAGGTATGTCTGTCGTCAGTGGAAATCACACACATGTCAAAGTGTGTATCACCTTTCTCATGATGTGACGTAACTCTGATTTAAAAAAAAAAAAAAAAAAAAGGAAGTGTTCCTGGTTTTGGTATAACTGTTGAAAAGTTTTTCTGCTGTGAGGAACAATTTCAAAAATCTTGTGTAGTGTAGGTAGAATTGTTGTACCTCTCTGCATGAGCTTTTGCCACTTACTGGAGATAACAGCTGTAGCTCTCTGAGGTGTATCAAATGAAGGTGAAGCCCTATATTGACCACTGAGAAACCAAGAAAATAGATGAGGATTCCCTGCAGGTAAAGTTTTTGACCACAGACTGGACCTACTTCTTTTTGTTCACTGTGCTGATGCTGTATTTGTCATTCATTGCTGTTCCCTAAGAAGCCACATTCTTTGCCTGTTTTGTGTTGCCTTTTAGTAACATCCATGCTGTGCTGGTCATTAGTCAACACTTAACCAGCAATTGTCATCTTTTATAAGACTGATGTATTCTCCTTTATTTTCTTACAAAACTTGAGTATCTTTATATAAAAAGACAGTGATGTATTTGACAGCATTTGAAACTGATATGAAATGTTGGAATTCTTGTGACCAACAGAAACCTTATTAGAAATTGATAGTTCTTGCCTAAAGAAGATCAAAAGGTCAAAGACTTCAGCCATTTCTTTCTGTTGCTTCCTTATATATTTAACAATTAAAAAATACAAAATTCACTTTGGCTACCTGTTCAGGTATAGGTACTGGATATGAATAGTCTACAAGCAAAATCTAGAATCTATTATACATGGTGATGATAAAACTAAGGAAGGCCATCTAAACCTTGTTTCCTACAACTTTTGAGGGGAGAAATGGTTTGATGCAGTTCACATGCCTAGAGGGTTACTGAAAGTTATTTTGGCATGTCATGTGAATTCACTGTAGCTATTCTTGTTTCCCGCTAAAAACTTAGAGTAGAATAGGTTCAAACCATAAATCCCATGTTACGTTCTTATGCTTTGCTCCATTTTAAACTGACAGCTCTTCAAGCAGATAAACTTTTACATTTGTGTAGCTTCATTTGTGACACTGTTGTTACTTAGGATGAATCAGAAAATGTAATGTGRCAAAGCTAATGTTAATATACATTTCCTGCATATGCATTTTTTGACTGTATGAAGAAACATGTATTCATACAGCTCTCTAACAGTTTGTAGGTTTACGAATTGCCAGTAACTCAATGAATGATTTACTAAATGTGGGAGATCTATTACAGAATAACAATATACTAAGTTCCTTGTTAGGTAACTTACTGATGCAAACTGGTGTTCAGGACAGTTAAATTGCTTTGGCTTTTCAGTTTCTTTTAAACTCTCCTTTTCTTATCCGCAGGCGGGAGTGAGACAGCTTTACGTACAGATAGATGTTGCAGCCATGTAGTCAATTTCTGAAATTGTGCTGTTGGACCAAAGTTTTCTGTACTGTATAAACTTCTCGAGACAGTTGCCTCCACCACTGTTCCGGAATTGACTGAATAGACTTCTGCCTTTGGGCTACTGATGGAGTTCACTTCTAAGGAGTAAATATTGATGAATGTCATGAACTTCGGGTCTTATCTTTTTGTGGCCCCTAAACTTGTAAGTTTTTGTGGGGTTTTTTTACTTACTACATTTGTTCCAATAGGAAACTAACATTGTGGTACTGGAAACCCTGTCATGTCTTCAGTGAAGCTGCTGAAACCACTGCTCATTCCCATAAAACCAGTGTTATCAAAAATTGGAAACTTGTTTTGTACATAATGTCACAATGGCTGACATGCTTCAATATAATTCTATGTTTGTACAATTGTTTGTACTTTGCAAACTTAATGAACCAAACCATATTGGGTTTTCAAAGTGCCTTTTATATCAGAAGAATTTGCCAGCATAGATATGGAACATCAGAGGGTTTCATTACTTTTACAAATATATCTTGTATGCTGTCTGATATTTACTAGTGATGTATGTGGGTTTTTTTGTGAACTTACATAACTGTAGATGTTAGACTTCCCTTACTCTTGTGTCTTACCAAACAAACAGAAAAATGCTAAATGTAAAAGGCAAAGCTATTGTGAAGAGACTTGTTTCCAAAACAAACTGGATACTTTGTTGTACATCTCACGTGAAAATCATTTTAGTCAAAGTATTAGACTTAAATCCAATTCTTAAGTCTTTTTATACTGTTACAGTAATGAAATATTACATGATGCTACCCATGTTCATAGTCACCACAAGACCAGGCAGCTGAGGTAAGATGCTGGTGACAGAAGCAATGCCTGAAGCTTTTTATCTTCCAAATTGTGCAGGGAAAAGAAAAGAATTAAATCACTAAGTTGTTTGAAAACTTAGTCTCCTTGATTTTAACAGACTGTAGAAATTTTTATTAGAGATTGGTGARATAACTGTTGCTCTTCCAAATACTGAAAATAGGTGTTCCTGGTGGTTATACCTGAAATGGAAATAAGGATCATCTTTCATGCTATTTAAAATTATGCTTTTTCTAAGTTGACAAGTCCTGATATTTTTGATTTTGTCTGTTCCACTGTAATCTTATGTGTTTTCATCAAAATAAGTTTTTCTCAATGCAGTAAATTTTTTTCCAGAAACATTAGTCAATAATATTTTTTTTAGCATTTACTTTCATTTTATACTTTCAGGTTTGAGTGGTGCTTTCAAAGACAATCTGCTAGACTTGGTATTACAGCTAATGATTCTATGAAATTGTAGTAGTTAACTTGGTAATGGAAGATTTTAGAAATGGACATTTTACAAACAGAACATTGTGGAGTAAAACAAGATGAAAGCATTCTTATGAAAAATCATAGCTGCTCCTGATTGGTATGGATTTTAGGTATTCTTCTGGTACTTGATATGAGGAAATACTGAAATCAGGGCCCTCTGAAGCTGATGATGTCTGTGTAGTAAGTGCTAGGCACTATGAAAATATCTAAGATTGATTTGCAGAAATAGTTTGTTTGCTACTGTGATATTGCTGAAATCATGATAGAGAAGAGCTGTTTCTTGCATTCATTTCTGTCGCTCCTATATGGTATCTGAATTCTGATCTCTTTTCACATGAAAATGCTGATAATTGCTAAATTGATCCCTGGTACCTGAATTCAGCATATAAGATGCAGGAATGTGATTGTTCATTCTGTACAAAGCTTGGGTCTGTTCACTTTAGCTTGCAACTGGAACTGAAAATTGGGTGTAAAGAAATAGAGCAGTAAAAAGCCACATACCATTTTGAAGCTTTACAGTCCCCTTCTCCCATGCACATCCCAGTCTTCAGACCCTTCTTTATCCCTGTTACTGGTTTCTGACCCTGTTCAGTTCTCCTGGGAATGCAGCTGCACTGTTCCGTATCCCTCTCCTCTGGCCTCCTGCACGGCAGCCCCATCCAGCTCACGCCAGCGCTCGCCTCACTCATGCTGTGCCACACCTGCACTTCTGCAGCGGAGGATGGCATCTGAAGGCTACGCGGGCAGCGAGGGAGGGTGCAAGAATCCACTCAACAAATCTGGATATCAGTTTAAGATATCATTTGTATATCTGATCACAGAAAAGGTAGTTAAAAGATAAAGTTGTGATAATAAGCGCCAAGACCCTTCACACTGTTTTTGCAGTATGTTACATACTTCTTGTTTCTTGGTGGCATGATTTTTTGATTTTTATAGGTAATATTACTACTATCTGAGGCTACATAATATCAACAGAAATCATTTTAAAAGAAGCACTAGTGAACTTTGTAGCAATTGTATCATGATTCAAGAGCACGCTTTGGTTTAAATCATTTTTGTAGCAGTGTGGTGTGTATTTCAGGTCTAAGCTTTCTAAAGTACTGTAGTGCCACCTAAGTTGTTAGGCCTGGCCACTGTTTTACTTTTGTTAATGAAAAGACAATTGCCACAATTTACTCTAAGCCTCCAAGTGAGAATCTGYCTGGGTTATAGTTGGGTTTTGTTAAGATGTAAATCTACAAACTTTTTAAATACCACAAATGGAGTGAAAAAGCCTATAAGCTGGTTACAATCACAAAAATTAGTTTTAATCATGTTTTGAAGTCTTTTTATTGCCTATGAGGATTTCTTGGCTGACTGTTGGAAACACATGCAGGTCTGGATTCTCTAACCAAGATAGTGTAGAAACATCAAGTCATCCTTAAAAGTAGTGAAGCAAGCATGAAGCTATGTATCATGTGTTAACTATAATTCTGAGGGTAATATAGGGAAGCCAGTTTCAAAGTAGACTTAGCCTTTTTAGCCTTTCTGAAAAAGATAAGCATCAATAGATTCTACAAAAGGCAGTAGATATATCCAATAATTAAATATGATTATATCTAGAATGCCAATAAGCAGGGTGACATCTGATTTTTTTTTTTTCCACCTACTTGCTTTGGTTTTAGGAGACTACAAATCATGCAATTGAAAGTGAAACTGTTCATATCTTGAACATTGTGTTTTGCTAATTATGTAATACTTTGCTTATTATAAAACACTTCTCCTTTAACATGTTAATGGAGAAGCCTACTTTTTTTTTTTTTTAAGGACAAAAACAGATTTGTATGAATGACTAACATCCAGTGATGGATGAATGTGTGCAGATAATCTGCTAAAACTGACTTTTCTGGTACCGGGACTAGATTTTGAACTAAGTTTTCCAAATACAGTTTTCTTATGTTTTTATGTAGCTGAGGATTACCTGCTTAGGGTTACTGGTCTGTATAAAGGGTTTTCTTCTGTAACTGAAGACAGCAACTTACAACCATACTGTCCCAAAGGCTAAGTCTGCAAACTGCATGCTTTTTGCAGGAACTGCTGCAAAATGTTATTTCATTTTTCTAAGCAGCAACCTGTGAAAGTCTTAACTGCATTTCTGGAGAGTTTAAAAAAAAAAAAAATGCTATAGAGTTCTGTACTTAAAATGCCCCGAATGTTTGGCATGCTAAATAATGGTGGAAGAAAACTGTTCTTCTCCTTAAGAGAATACATCGTAAAAACCAATCCTTTGTAGGCTAATCCCAAAAACTTATGGATAAGACTTGTTCTTTATACAAATAGGGCCCAGATAAAGAGCTAGACTACTTATGTGATTTGCTAAACAAATGCAAAAAGTGCTGGTCCAAATAAATGACTGCTCTTTATGGAATCCTGCTTACTGAAGCTAAAGTTTAGTCTCATCACTTGTAAGAGCCAATGACACTGTCCATTGTGATACTCAAACTTTCGAGCTGTCTTACAGGTGGTTCTTGTCTCTACATACAGATTGAAACTACTTCTTCTAATAAAATGGACCTTAGTGAGTTTTAATATTCTTAATTTTTGTATGAAGAAGTAAAGCTGGGTTTAAAGATAGAGGAAGGAAATGGTATTTCTTTTAATTTGTTGGTAGGTGAGCCTGTTGAGAAGCTACTGCTGAACTGCAGTTTTCCTACCCTTAAACTAAACTGTTCAATCAAATTGTGAAGTTCATGGCTTTTCCTTCATCCTGAGTGCAGATTTAAGTTGCAGAAACCTTGATGCTTTCATAAAATGCAAATTAAGTTGGGTATTACTCTTTATTAAATGCAAGTCCTAACCAATATTCATCTAACAAGATCTTTAAATACCAGTTCAGAGCACGTTTTAGTTACTAATTAAGCCCTGTCTTGTTTTCTTCAGCAGCTATCAAAATGTCATTTGCTGTGATTCTTGTCATCCCACCCCTTTTAAGTGTGGTTTAGGGGAGTAAGTAAAGAGGGATATATGTTATACATAAATGTATTTCATAACCCACTTCTCTGACTCCTAATACTGACTGGTTAATTTCTCCTTTATACTTGCCCCAAAATCCCTATTTGCAACCTCCTGGGATTCCCTTTGGGTTTTCTCCCCCCAAAAATCTCCCAATTTGTTGCAGTGACCATCTGCGTTGGGACCTCATTGGCCAGAGACTGCTATAATGTGAAAAGATGCCMGCTCTGCTTCTGTTTTGTCTGGCAGGTGAAGACTACAGGTTTTGCTTTGTGCAAATACTGGTGAATCTACGTGTCTGTTTTAGTGAGCCACAAAAGTTCCTGCCTATGTGGTAATTTGGCAGAAATAATGTGTAAAAAGGAGTTGCATATTTCACTTCTCAAATGCATTGAAATCTTTCATGCATATGGCAGGGTCTTGTACAAGAGTTAAACGTCTTGCTGCAATATTTTGGCTGGAATGTGAAATAATGTGAATGAAGAAACTGCTAAAAATTGTTCCTGGTAGGATACAACATATTGCTTGCCTTGTTCTCAATTACAGCTACTTTCAGCTACATGAAATACTCTTAGCAGTGAGCTTAAGTTGAATAGAGCAGTGTCCAAATACCTGTGAAGAAATTTGATAACACAAGGAAGCTCACCAAAATTTTGAAGACCATATATTATTTTGTTCTGGAATACTAATGTTAGTAGCTTAGCCATGACTTGTCCCAAGTGCAATATTAGAAAATTTTAATGTAATCTTTTCTACTTGAATATGGTCTATATAATATCCTATATTACTGAAAAAAATATGGGATCAAGTTTCTTTCCAATAAATTTTCAGTTAAAAATCTGTATATGTCTGTTCTATTGTCTTCTCAGTATGACTAGTTTGAATAGCAGCCACCATCATCTGCTAGCTGATTCTGAAGAGAAAGCTCAGTCTTTTTCTGAGAATTGTTGCTGCACTTTGAGTCCTGTGCTTCATAAATGCTAGCACTAACACAGAGAAATCTAGTTCTATTATAAGTTGCAAACTTCTGAAATGAGAAATTCCATGTGGCTTCTACCTTTCATTCCCCAGCTGTTCAAAGGGTGAGTTTGTTTTTCTTGGTTCACAGAGTTGTAAAGAATATTTTCACTCTCACAAGTGTAAAGATAGATACAGACCTCAGTTTTTGCACACTATTGTATTGTTTTGCATTAGTGACAGAACTCCTAGATTTCTGGAAAGCTGAAATGCAAAATTCAACACCTAAAATACACTACCACAATATATGCAGGTCCAATTAACATTATAGCAAAAGTGATGCTGGATGGACATCTGCTACACCTCTTCTTCAGTTCTGTCCTTACACCTTCTTACCCTAGTCATCAGCTTGAGGCTGATGTGGATGTAAATGTACTGAACCAAAGGGCTCCTGGGGTTTAAAGGCTTTTGGAGAAGTCTTTAGATGTTATAAACTAATACCAGCAGGTGCATCTTGCATTTTGTAGCCTCAGATAAAAGAAGGTCATGTTCCTACAATGTTGTCTTTTGTAGCAGCATACAATCTAAATGCATTTAAGCAAGCTCTAAGATGGAATAAAAACTTAAAATGCTCCATTTTTATTTAAGCAGTCCTTTTAAATGCATTATTTTCAGAGTTGGAACAGCTATCAACAGAAAAAAGCTTAAGCATTTCTAATTCCAAAGGATGCATAGAGCCTGTTACAATCATGGAATGTAGTGGACCACCTAATTCCACAGTGGACATCTGATGTAGTGTGCCTGAAGCAATTTTCTGATCTGGAGCACCCACACGTGCAAGGCCAACGCAAATGGTGTTTTCAGTAATTTCTGTAAGAAAGGAGAKTCAAGAAGTGATCCTTCTAAAACTTTTTCAGGGGCCAAGTTCAAACTGTCACTAAAAAACTTGATTTATTGAGTAATAACCACATCACAAAGGAAAGAAAATAAAGTGCTTAAGCATTAACACCAATCTCATTAAGTCTCCAAACAGTAAGTCAGAGTGGCCTAGAGAGTAGAAGCCTGTTCTCATAAGAAAATAGCTGTATTTTAGGGATGTTTATAAGTATGAATTGGAAGGCAGCAGAAGTAGAATATGAAATTCATTCTGGAATTGTATTCACTTAGAAAATACTGCTGCTTCTGATTCATTTACCCATAGGATAAAATGGAAGTATTGTTTCCTTTTCATCTTAACACAGTATATCAGGAGTAAACTTTTAAAAGAAGGAGAATAGAYGGGAAAATTATTTTTAACAGAAATTCATCCATGACAAGAAGTCATCTTCATAACTGCTATGAACAAACAAAAACAGATTTCATCCCGGTCTTAAACATCTTCCTCAGTCTGTTCTTRACTAGTGTTAAAAATTCAAGGTCARAATCACAGCCCTGCATCTTAGAGTTAATCATCTAAATTCATGCTATTATTCATGTAGAGCAGAGTGTGACCAGTCTAAATAAAACATAGGGGAGATTTTTAAAGCCTAACTGATMTAAAATGCTCAGGATCCTTCACCATCTCACAACTCCAGTAGATCAAAGAGCTCACAGTTTAAGATTGACAGAAACAATACAGGATTACCAAACTGAGACTGACTAAATCTCCAGGAGCCACTAATGCTCATTCATCTGTGTTCACTGACCTACAGGATGCTTGAACTCTGTCAAATCCATCTCATGATTAGGATTTAAAGCAGCCTAATTCCACTGCAGATCAAGAGAATGCTCAAATTAAAAGGAAAGGAGGAGAGTTCAGAGGCTTGTCAGTAAGTGTGAACAGGGAGGGGTAGTAGTAGATAGAAACATTGCAGTAATAGTACCTGGTTCTTCTCCTTGGAGCCTCCTATTTTTAATAATGGTAAGAAGCTGTTCTGCAGCTTGGTTCACACTCATGTAGCGTGGTGGCTCATATATCTTCCTTCCCCTGCAGGGAAAGAGAATTAGAGTAATTTAACATAAAACCCATCCCACTATCCCTAGCATTCTTAGCCTATTGCAAATTAAACCTTTGGACCAACAAATTGAACTTGAAGAAGGCCAGGGTCTCAGGCTGGGCCTTTTGGACAAGACTGAAATTTTTAAGGAAGAAAGAAGTCTGTTGTGTTCTCAACACACCTGTGAAACAGCAGGGCTTCCATCTGGCAGATAATTTAAGTCTTAAAAGCAAATTCAGCTGTTGGAAGCAATATGCAGGTTTTGTGCAATTGCTCCTGAAAGATGCATTGGACCTAAATTCAAGGACCAACTAGTGTTTTCCTATCCGATGCCTTGTAGACAGATGATTATAGACTAGAAATATATTCTTAAATGAAATGCTTCTTAGTTATTTTGCCAACTGTGGATTGACTCAAACAGATTTTATTTTGGAGCTCCAAAACAAACAAAACTCAATGTTACTGTCAGACTTCATGAATGTGAATTTAAACCAGAGTTACAGCATGTCTGTAAGTATTTATATTCTGCATTGTCAAAATATACAGATTGCAGAGGGATGATTAAGATGTGGCAAGAGCTTTTTTCAGATGCAATTAAATGAACTTAGTTAAATAAATAACATATATAAAATTTTCTTGTTAAAGTGTGGTGTGTATTCAGCATTTCACATTGTTTCTAGCCAGTGTAAGGAAGAATTAATTCAGGACACTGTTTCAGCTATTAATCTATTTCAGGATGGGATACAGCACTACACAAGACAGAATGGTAGTAAAATAACACTTCATCTGCCAAGCAGAAGGTTCACCCCACTCTGACCTAATCCTTCTCATAGAAACAATTAAAACAAAAATTATCTGCTGCTGCAGCTTCATTCAGTTACTGTAAATAAAGCCAGGTCCAAATGTAACCAACAGAGAAGTTCTACTTAAAAGGAACAAAAGACTATGCCCCCTGAGAAGTACAAGAGGACAAGGCAGGTGAGTTCAGTAACAGACTATGGGCAAAGAACCTTTGTAAGCATGCTGTGTGCTTCCATATATTTTCAAAATGATGACTTACTTCATTAGATTCTCCAGAGACTGCTCCTTCACTTTAATGTCTGTAGAACAAAACAGTAATATTAAAACACAAAATCCCTACAAACTTTCCAGTTACACTTTTCTGTGTAGGTAAAGCTTAGTTTCTGTAGATTCTGTAAACTTCATAGGAATATTCTAGCTATTACAGGAAAACAAATATGAATTACAGCCAAAGTTTAACCCATTCTATCCTGCTTAATATGTTAATAATAAAACACTATGATTTTATGCATGTGTAAGTTTCATAGATTTTGGAGCAACTTAGCAGAATAAAAAATACTGCTAAGTATAAAAATGGCCGGTATATTTACCATTGAATAGGATTGCTAAATGCTAGGATGTTTAACCACACAAGGATATTGGGACTACTCTTAACTTATGAATACTGTGTGGTCACAGGAGGTAAAACAGTATGACTGATCGACAGCGATTACATCACTACCATGCAGGAACCTAACTTTCATTAGCACTTCCTTCCTGTCCCCATCAAAATTTAGAACAATCTTCTGTTATGGGAAAAAGAGGATTGGGGGGGGGGGGGCAGGTAAGAATCTGCACATTTGCAATTTTATGAAACTCTACTAGACCACAATCTCTCTGAGAGACAATCAAATGATATTAATATGCATTACACTCCCTAAATATGCTAACAGACAGCTGTATTATAATAATATTTTTCAGGTGTTTGAATATAGATTATCAAAGTGAAAGCTAGACACATTTTCAAACTTAATTAAAAAAAGAAAAAAAGTATCACTTAGATGATGAAATCAACTCCTAAACCAAGGTGATTCTGAAAGATTTTCTGAAAGAATATGCAAAGTTGCAAGACTACTGGTGCACAGCCTACCAAACTGCTTATATGTCAATGAAGCTGCTTTGAAATCAGAAATATATCAGCATTTTTTTACATCACATTTGCTTACCAGATAATCATATTGGAGAATCAGCTGAATAAACAATCAATACATMCATCAGAATGACCAACTAGTATTAAGGAAACAATTAACTTGGAAACTGATAGTTTTCGGCTGTAAGTCACAATTAGATTCTTATATGATAGTATGACAAATGTCCCTGAATAAAGAGATTTATAATTCAATTTTACTATTTCAAAATTTTTATTCTTCCTGCTGCATAAAAAAATTAAACATAAAAAGGGAGAATGCAGAAATGATTATAAAAAGAATCTGAAGAATACTTTAATTTTAACATCTAGTCATAATAATCCTTGTTTGAAACATTTCTGAAGTCATCCTTTAAAACAAATTATCAAAATTCTGCTTTTTAGCCAAGTTTGAAAACAACCAAATTTCAAGGCATCGGAAAGTTTGATGTGCAGTGATGCTTACACATTTAAATTGTTTTCTGATCAGGATTCCTCCAGTTACCACAGAATTTGTTTTTACTTAAAATATTCATGTATCAAGCATTGACAGATCCCAGCTGTGTCTGAAAGACACAAAGAAAGGATATCTAATTCTATATAAAAATAAGCAAGTGCCTTATAGTGTATACTCAGGCAATTCTCTGACCTTTAAGAAGCTACCCAGACAAGTAGACTTACTCAGGAGATTTTCAGCCTAGGATTCTTGAGCAGGAAAGATAAAGATCAGACAAAGCCATGGGATTGCCCCTGAGGACAGTGGTCAGCTAGAATCACTTTTCTGTTTCAGACCCATGATCAGCAAGGATTTTTTTTATAGTATGCAGGCTTCTCTCCTGACAATCATCTTTTGCCAAAACATCATTAGATAATTTAGGAAATCAAATATCACCTTGCAAAATAGAAATGTGGTTAAAGGTATGATTTAGCTCCTCAAAAGGTCAAATGTATTGAGTTTTAAACTAATTAATTCAATAAAATGTAGCTGCTATTTACTGCAATCTCATTTAGACCCTAAGCTAGATCTAGCTTAAAATTATACTGACTGTTGTAGCAAACACAGGCCTCCTGCTCCCGTTTGACTTCTATGGCGGCACAATTTCTTACAGATTTTCTGAAGAGGAATGAAGACGTTCCTGGCCACCGTAGCATGAACAATAGCTGAACTGATTCTGAGTACACATACACTAAAGCTTTGATTTTTAGAGTATTTTCACAGATATACATTAGCTGAGAACATTTGTTTAATCACAGACACTTCATCTCACGCCTGTCACTGCTGTGTCCGGACACCGGGGAAGATGGTAGCTAAGGAACTGGGATAGCTGCTGCTTACCAAGTAAGCACAGTGTGTGCATTCCGTTCTGCCTGTTCTTCTTGATCTTGTCAAAAAAGCTTTCTGGCTTCCATGCATCTGTCCAGAAAACTATAGAAACTGTTTCTCCAAAATTATACAACTGTAAAACAAAACAAATCCAATAACACACATATACAATTTTAAAAAAAAAGTGGAAGAGAACACAAAACATGATATAAAAATATTGAACAGTTGGCGACATTGAAAAGTCCTGAGGTTAGTTAGGAAAGAAGTTTTATACTGCAGTGATCACTCTTCTATAAGAAGCTTAAGTCTGCTCTTTCATAAACACTTAACAAAACATTGCATTAAAAAATAATGCTTCCTTTTAAAAAAAAGCTGCCCTGCAGTTCTCTGTATCTCCTGGTTAGTTCTAGTACATTCATTTGCATTCTCTCCTTTATACCAAACCYGTAATTAGTGAACTGTTTTTCTCTTCTTGATAACAGAGGAGATATGCTGTTAGGCCCTTACTTGCTGAACAGTAAAGCATCTTACAGAACAACTAATGAACTACCTGTAAAGTTTTCATCTGTCCCTGCATTCCTCCTTCCACTGTGTATTAACTTTCATTCTACCTTCTGTACTTTGTGACTTAATTCTGAAGCCCTTATAAAGGCAAAACGTTGCAAGGTTAGAATCAAAATTATTACTTACTGCTTCTAATTTCGGTAAAAGATAGGTAACTTCTAATAATATTGTAACTCTTGCAATATTTTCCTAAGTTTTGATTCTACTGCTATGGTATGATTTGTACTAAAACAGGTGCAGATGAAAGCTGTACCATGCAAAAGAAGTTACAGTCTAAAGAGGCATTTGATCTAAAGATCTAAAGACAGGGAGAGATTGTGCATGTAGCAGAGAGGTGAAAATTTTTCTTATGCACATATGACAAAAAGAATATTGCTAGCAGAATCTATATTAARTATACTTACTGCCTTCAGCCTCAGTCTTGGCACTATTTATTACCATAAGTCCCTAATCTTTGTGAAGGCATCTGAAGCAATAGTCTTGCCAATCATTTCCAGTGATGCAAAACTGAAAGTCAGATGTAAGCTAAAGCAGAATTTGGCTTGGAAGTTTTGGTAACTGACTTGAAAAAGGGTAGAAGTGCACATCAATTTTGGTCAATACAGCTCTGGAATGAGGCCAACCAAGATAGATTTTACAGCTTGCCAATATTCTGTCTGCTTGAGCCCACCTGTTCTGCCAGAGATTGGTAAAGCATGGAGATAGTCTAGCTACAGTATTTTCTTCTGCCTGTACTGCAGCTACATGGTTCCTCACTGGTAGGCAATGACAGGGAAACAACAATTATATAAACTGACCTCCCCACTGTCTCTGTAAACATGGAAGGAAGAATTGCTTTTCCAAGCCCACTACAGGAGGCACTGTGTCTGCTGTTAGCAGAGGAAAGGACCCTGCCTAGAAGTAGCTCTGACAGCTCTGTGCCATCTGGGGATTCCCCTATACATACTTGTTTTACTGTGGCACTAGGTTGTGGTTTTAGCTCCTTTACGCTGGCAGAGCAGAACAGASAAGACAGAGGGCAAACAAAATTTGAATCAAAGCAGAAACACATTTGTTTTCCAGGGATCAAGAGCTCAAATTTTAACCACTCATGCTGACAGGAACAGCATTTATTCAGAGTCCTGGAACACTACTGAAGGCATTTCCTCTTTTAAATATTTCATTCTAGCACAAGGACAAGAACACACAGTGTACATTTCACAACCTAAAGGTTCTTCCAGTAACCTAAAAATAGGTTGAACCAACAAGTGCTCCTGATGTAACTTTTTAAACTATTTAAAGGCTATGGTTCTAGAAAAAGAAAAAAACAAGCTGTTTTGCCTATCTTTCATTTGGCTAGTTAGAGCTCTTTCCATTTTGCAGGCAACCTGAAGAAAAACTATCGGAACATGGAGTTTCTCTTTCTCTCCTCCACTGTTGGAGCATCTGGGAACAAGTTAACTTTTAATCTCATTGGTGAGGCAGTAGTATACCTTCAGTCATCAACACCTGCTGAAATGTCCAATACCAGCCTGACTGACTAGTTTATTATCTGCCATCTGAAAGCCACTGCAGTCATTTCCCAAAATRAAGTAGCCCTCCTTCAGTACAGAAGGTGGCCTCAGATTTTTTCCACAGTTCCTTTGGCATCTTGATAACCTGAAGGAGAGAGACTTCTACCTCTGCCTTATAGCAAAGAAAGAGGTGTGCAGTAATGGGCAGAACATTACTATCCGATAACAAAGTTATAGGTAATCAGATCTTTTAAACCAATCCGCCACATCATAAAAACAAGTTGGATATCCAGCTTGTATATCCTATGCTAGTTGTTCTGATCTTATTATTTCTCTCAGCTGTTCTTTCCATTGATCAGAGATACTTCCAAAATCTTTGCCAACAAGTTAAGCAARTTATCCTTTTTGTGCAAGCACTACCACAGTTGGATTCACTGAATCTGTTCTGCTGATTTACCATCAGCACCAGATTTTGCATTAAAGTTTGAATGTCAAAAAAGAATAAAACATTTTTGTCAGATAGAGCTTGTCTGTTCAGTAGAAGGAACTTTAGAATGTCTTCAAGAAATACAGATATCATGAGAAAACCATAGTTACAGTTTCAAAAAATTATACAGCTTGGTTTCTCGGCAGCTAGACAGCATAAAAGTAGCTTCTACACTAACAGGATGGAACAGGGAGTATTTTATTAACCTCACAAATGCCTTTGCAACTTATACTTTTGTACTAACTAAACAATGAAGAATAGATTTCCTAGCATTAATGCATGCACATTTTTTACTTTAAAAGAAATAAAAGAGTGGAAAATACTACTTTGGAGACTTTCTGGTATACCAATAATCTATGAATTCTGTGGAACTGAAGCAATGAATGGAAACTCCTATTTTATTTATTTTTATTTATTTATTTTTGCCTCTTACAGAATATTGCACAAAGCAGAGTTCTTCAGTTCACACTTTCATGAGCTCAGAAGAAGCTGTAACTTTGTTTTATGCACACACATAATACGAAAGAACGTCTGACAACTTTTGGTTCTGAGGTGCCTGTCTGCTCTCAGTTAGTATATTTAACCCTTCTATTAATATTTCTTGCTTTACTTGTTGTTTATATAAGCAATACGGMTAGCTAATTGTGATGCCAGAATAAAGTATGAGAGAAAAAGCGCTGTATCATGATCTTAGCTCTGAAAGCCTGCATGTAAGTGAAATTTCAAAAGAAACTACAGAGCAACTTCATTAATGGCCCATCTGAATAACATTAGAAACCTGAAGCTGTCCAGATCACCAGAAGCTCACTTAAAATACTGGTGTGGCCAACCACCACAAGAATACAGAACATGAGGAGAAGGAAGGAGTTGAAACTAAATAGGGAAATTAAAAAAAGGAAGATTCCTTTCCCTTCTAAAAAGTACTTTCCCCCCTTCCATCCCCTCTAAAAAGTACTAAAGCAAGCAGGAGAGAAAATGCAAGATAGTATTAAAGGGCAGTAGGGCAACAGCTGCAGAGAAACCAAGAAGTAAACATTTCAAAATGCAGACATTTATTTTTACAGCATCTTTGCCAGAATTATTGCTGTATCAGCTGCAATGGTGACACTGCAATTCTTCAGTTAAGAACCTAACTGCTGTCCTAAAATTTCAGAACAGTTTCAGAAGTGGGAACATTCCAGGGGAAGAAAGTAATAGGGATGTAATAGGAAGTAATAGGGATCTTGTCATTATGTTTTTTAGACTCAGCACCTTTATACATATGCAAATGCTCATAAACCCTGTAGGATTATAACGATATTCAGCTATGTTCTGTGCTGAGATGGTCACAAGTTACATTGTAGATTATTCTTACAAGACAGGAGTATTCTGCCAATGAAGCTACAGCACAGCCTGATCACATCCCACTGACACCAAGAGGCTGTTGCTGCTCCACCAATTCCCCAGTGGAATTTGGAGACCATGTAGCACCTTGCATCATCCCAGGTTGTGTCCTGATAAATTTCAATGAACATACACTGAAAGCCTAAGACATATTTTGTTTTATCTTTGTCATAAGAGTTTTGCTGTGATGCTATGCAATGTTCATCCTCAACCTAACAAGATTTTTGTCCCCTTATCCTCCATAACCAGTTTACRCTCTTCTACACCATATCTACCTCATACTAAAGGGTCTCTACTGTGCTATTTACTATGTATTTTGCCAGAGAACAACTTGGGAAGTARAAGGATCAGCAACAAAGAGGTAGCAGGAATCAGTCAAGCTTCATTTTTGGTCCTTATTGGTCAAACAAAACAATCATAAGTTTAGACCTAGCCTTTTATGCCATATTCTCTCATACCACAGGCTTTGAATGCATAAGATGAGAACTTTCATGTGAAATGGATGTTTCTACATTTCACACAGACAGGGCTGGAACTCCCTTTGGTACTGCAAGCCAACAGACTGGCTCAGCTGTCTCATGAACCTCCAACCCCCTTAGTATGTGCCAGAGAGAAAGCAACTGTGAAAAAAGGATACCTGGCTGAGGATAGCCCACTCCACATGATTGCAGTCTTCAGAATGCAGCTGAGACAAATTACATAAAAGCAGGTGAAGGGAGGAACACTTTTTTTTTTCCTCCCCTCTTCTTCTTTCTTTCTTTTGGCTGCCCCCTGTATCAGTACTTAGGAAATAGACACTCCTGAAGCAGAACAAATTCAACTATCAAAAGACTCAGAAAGTTATTCCATGAAGCAGACTTGAACAAGACAGGATTTACCCTCCAAAGGTAACATTATCTTGTCTTTAGTAACCTCCTCAGACTCTTCCCAGCAATACTAGACAATGATTCCTTCCCACCCTCCTCATTTGGTTTAGTAAGCTGAAACAGATATCTAAATAGAGACTTGAATCTATTTTGATTAAACAGGTGTTTCTGGGTCATATATCCTGGTAACAAATGCCACCGAGTTGCACAGCAAATGTGAGTAATGAAGTAGTGTAACTAGTATTGATTTAACATTTAATTGGTTTGAGAAACAAACACTGAATTTTAAAAGGCTTGGAAACAGGCAGTCAGCAAGAAAACCAACTAGTGATAGAAAATGGTTTATAATTTTATGTGGAAAAAAAAACATTTTGCATAGAGCTTCTCAGATTAGAGTATTTTTGAAGGTTAAGGCACAGACAGGGTGGAACTCAAAGCTTCTATTCCTGCGTTTACTAGGTTTTTTGTTTGACTTTGAGCATGGCAAGTAATGATAGCATCCCTCAGCTTCCTTATCTATAAGCAATACTTCTGTAGCTGACACAAAAAGCTTACTCAACTATTAAAGACTCAAAGATAACATGGTAAGCACGACAGAAGAGCTGCTTTTGTGTTTCAGATACAAATGATCAGCTAGTAGTTAAAAGGCAAAACTACTTTGTAACTGTAATTGTGTTACAATAATTAACTGGACTGCTAAGAAAAAGAAAAATCAGTGAGATGAGTCACTGAAAGAAAAGAGGGGACAGGCAGATGTTTGTTCTGAAGCTATTCGGGTGGAAAGTGGGTATGTCTCAAAAGAAAGGCAAGTCTTAGCCATGAAATGTTTTTTGCTAGCTACCTTATCAACACATTAAAAAAAAAAAAAAAAGCACCTTACAAAGCTAGCAACGCTATTCTTCCAGAAATGAGCGCCTCTTACTTTGGATCTAGTCATGTTTATTAAACAAAGAGATAAATGGAACCAGGTCTAAGAACGGGAACTGAAAGCCTAGGAGTTGTAATGGTGCTTCTTGTACAAGGGAAAGAGGTTTGACTCTTTCCTTCCACAAAGCCCTTTCTTAGCAGATCTAAGGCACAAGAAGAAAACCGGTTGCTAAAGACAACTTAAGAACACACCACTTACTTAAAGAATCTTGAAGCAGATCAGACCATTCATTATGTTTTGATAATATGAACAGGAAAAGAATATGCTTTCAGGTTGAGGAGGGATTTGTACATTTAGGGTAGTACAAAGAATATACACAGAATTTTAGCTAACTAGCAGGATTAACTAATTGGATATGTTTGCTGAAGCTTAAATCTGCTCACTGTATTCTATTCTAGATGTTTTCAAGTATCTCCCTTCAGAAAATCCTGTCTCATTTTTCTTTTCCTCTGYGGATCTTTTATCTTTCCTATCTCTTTCCTTCTAACTCCTTATCTCAGCCCTTTGTCTCCCCATGGCTTGTCTCCAGCTTTGCACTTCAGTCCTCAATCATCTTTTTCATAGTAACACTGTATCTCAAGCCATTCCAATTTCAGCATCATTCTTTCACATGCATCACAGGTCAGTATGATGCTGAGCAAGTCAGACTAGACTCTTTCCTCCATCTTCAGCTTGCAATGCTGAATGATACTCCGATGAAGAGAACTAAGGCCATGTCTTGCTCTGAGGGTAGCTGAGCAGTGGTAGAACAGAGGTTACTCTTCAAAATACCAAATTTCACAAACCTAGAGAACTAGAGCCCAGCTGATAATGATGAAAGCTGAAGTGTACCACTAGTTATCACCTATTAGAAGTGCTTTGTGAGAACTCTGGTCTTTCCTTGGGGACTTTCCCCCCACACCTGATTTCCCCAGCAGCATGCATAGATACCAAACCTCATGACTTACTTCATCAGCATTTGTTCTTGACTATAACAGTCATAGTGATCAACCTACCTCAGTGTCAGACTCCAGACAAGAGAGGTAAATCTACAGAGAACATACTAAGGGGCAATTCACATGCAGGCAGTTTGCCTCTTGGTTTTTCCCCCTTCTTCTGTTTTTACTTGTTTTTGAAGGAAAAAATAGAATAAAAATCTGACGCAGCAAGACACAGCAAGAACAGTGTAAAAGGGATAGCAACAGCAGGTCACGGAGCCTTATGTTCAGTCTAGTACTTTGCTAAGTTATACTGTCCCCAGCTTTCAATAGCTGCAACTCATTGTATCAGTTGGCAGAGAAAGAACTTCCCAAAAGTTCAAAAAGTTTAGTTTTTAAAACTAAAAAAAAAACCTCAAGTCTTTATATAAAGCAATCTTCACCCGTGCAGTCTCAAAACAGCCATACTGATTCTGTTACGTTAAATTGGCAAGACAGTAAGAATTTCTTCTTGAGTTTTTTTTTGAAGAGATATTCCCTCTTCTTCACTAAATATCTGTAATTTGGCAAGAAATGTATTTATGTTCTTTGAATGTGAGAAACAAACCATAACTAATATTTTGAAGTTATCATCCAAAATGTAATGATGCTGCTCACACATTTTGCAGAGATTGCTGCACAGTATGTGTGATATACGGAATCAGAAAGCTTACTCTCCTGACTTCAGTAATTCTCTACATTGCAGGAAAACTGTACAACTACCAGCACTTTGCTAGCTGCACAGAAACATTGCAGATGTTGCTGATGACAAAAGACATGTACTTTTGTGAACGTACTGGGCAGTAGCTGTATTTTACTGAGGGTCTAATCAGTAGTTACAGCTCACTACGCACACGGCTTTCAGAATAACGTATAAAGGTGTTTCCTGTTTTTCTCTAGTAAGAAAGAAAGAGGTTTTGTATCACAATCTGATTAAAACAAGAAAAAAAGCCAAGCCTTTTCTGTGGTGAAGCAAAAGAGGAATCCCTGCTATACTTGACAGCAACTTTGCAATCTGAAACACAATAACTCCAAAACCAAATTGATGGCAGGAGACAGTCACATAACATATAGGAGGTGAAGACTGTTCAGAGAAATTACAAACCTCTACCACAACTCTTAATTAAATCATAGCTGCTTTTTAGTGTGATACCCTTCACTTGCTGTTTACACTCATAAGGCGCAATTAAGAGTTAATCATACAGCTGATTATAGTCCTGTCCAGTAACACAACATGATCACAATTTCCTAAAATGCTTTTTACAATGGGAATGTTGAGTTATGAGAAGGCAGCCCCTCCCAAGCCAGGAYGGAAAACGAGACTATTGCCAGAGTGAATAACATCACACTTCCTTCATGGTCTGTTCCCCTCAGCATGGGTTAGGGAAATATTAGCTAATCTCCAAAACTGTGCATATGTGAAAAATGTATACGTACTTTTTGTAATATACTCCCAGTTAGTTTTCTGCTCTCTTTTTTCAGCCAGCCTAGAAGCCCTATACTCCTTCCTTTGCCTAACTGTAGTTGCAGGGCAGAGCAAGCTTTCAGAAAATTTTGTCAGCTGTAATCTTTGGGAATATGAGCCTTGCATCTTCTTTCCTAATGGGCATAAAAGAAAGAACAGTAAAAGGTGATGGGTAGGAGAAACCACTTGTCAACAGTCTGACAGCAGAGGCAAACTTTGCACCGCCATAAAGCCAAAAGGGGAAAGGGTGAGTCCTAGCCTCAACTCTGGTGTTACCCACCCCAATAAGTGCAGTCATGCGACAGCTGCCACCTGTCTGCTGTACACGTAGAGTTTAAACACCAAGGAGCCTATTTCCTTCCTAAAAAGATAATTTTGCCCGAGTCTTACAGCAATAGGCAGGTGTCACTAAGAAAGTGCTCACAGGAAGAACTATAAAGATTGTGACAATCCTGTGTTGCATTCCCTTGTGTACTAGCATTCTATGTACTAGTACAAGAACGGGTGTCAACACACTGCTGCTAAACTGCCACATCAGACAGGGCTCCTGCATTTCTAAACCATGTCATCCAGGTGTGATCAAAGCCAGAGATTACACTCATCCTATTGCAACAGATTTTCTGTTGCTGGGCAGCACTGAAATAAGGTACTGGGGTTTGTCAGTGTATATTTGAAGGTATCACTTGTTTGTTGAAATAAAAGATAGTGTTTTTTCTGTTAAGTTAGGAAGGAATRTTTCCTCCTGCAAAGATGACAGCACATTGTTCAGACCCTCAACTCCTGTCTGTAGCACCCTTACATTCCCATGCTTGCTTACAGTCTTGGCAAATCTCAAGCTTTGTTTAAGGGTTCCTATACAGAGGGAACAATTTTGAATGCTGAGAGCGCAGGTTCCCTGAGGCACAGGTGATAAGATAAGAACATACCCTATGCTAAAAGGATCAGTAAGAACAAGAGGAGGAAGCTGCAACTAATCTACATGTGATTAGTGATGCTACATACACTGACACAACRTTTTTCATGTAGGAAAACAAGTGAGCTGTATACATGTAAAAGGAAGTAGTCACGGATTTTCTTGTTGGACACTAGATCTGTGCTGCTTTAGCCATGCAAGAAGCACAGAAACCATCACTTGTTCTTTCAGTCCTTGGCTAGAGCAAATCCCTTATATCTCAGCAGACAGGCAGAAAGTGAAGACTGGTCAACTCAGGGGAGAAAGAATGCATCATGTGCAAAATTCTGCAACTAGTTATGATCCACGCTGGACGCATACACAGGCCTGTGCATGTATTCCTTTTATTACAAGAGCAGAGTGTTTCTCGACAGGATAACAACCTAATTTCAGAATAAACTTATTGGTGACTATCAGTAGTAGAAGGAAGCCAACATGGGCAAAGCTTTACCTGTAAAACAACTTAAATATCAAAGTCTCATGGGGGGGGGGTAGGTTAGAGGGCAGAGAAGAGAAGTGTTATACACATGCACTCATAAAAAGGGACTTCTGCTGGTTTTGCTGACGCGTAGCATGCTAAAAAGGAAGTGTACATTTCTGTTGTCAGAATTTGTTAACAATTGCTACAGATCTTCAAGCTTTAGATTGCAACATGCCTTACTGCATTAGTAGAGAAGCTCAAAAATTCTAAGTTTAGCAGTCGTGGAATAGCATATATACAAAAAAAGTTACCTGTAAACCACAGCAGCCCACTGCATTCATTATTGAAGCATTATGAATGACCCTGTATGGAATCCCCAATTTTACTGCACGTAGTACTAAATCACTGTGCGTTGTGGCCCTGTGGTAAGAAGGGAAGGGGGTTAAAGATTGAAAATATACAGTGAGCTTATGTTACTAGCACTGTAGTTTGCTTTGAAAGTAAAATCAAATCCTTCACAAATAAGACAATGCAGAGGTGTCAAAAAGGCAACAATAACTTTACTTACTGTTATGGAAAAGTAAAAACTGCAGTAAAGCTYCCATATTTTGTCTTCCCCAGCTGAAAATACAGGCAGCCTCACTATGCTACTGTTCTTTGCAGTTTTCTGGTGTCATTAAAACTGCAACACTAGCACAATTGTTACTTTTAAAGTAACTTTGGCAAATATTTGAAAAGGAAAGTTCCATTTGTCCTTTATCTTCTGCAGGTGTCTGTTGGACATCTGTTGAACTGTAAACATCAGCACTACTTGGCACAGACTTCAGCAAAATTCCAGTATTTCCTTAAGTACCGCACAGCTAGGCCTTCTCCAGCACATGCTAGGAAAGCAACACTCAAATAAGCAGAACTTTGAACAGATTGAGGTGAGCTCTGCGCAGTACTTGGAAAAGCCATCCTTAAAGTCAACTCTTAAAATATTTAAGCCAAAATTACTCCAAATAACAATGCCTAAATTTGTTGAGAGAAAAAGTTTATTCAAAAGTAATTACAAACAATTCTAATTAAGTTTATAAATAAGCTCAATTTGGCTCCAGGTATCTAATACTCAAACACCTTGCCATGACTGGAGCGATAATCACTGGACTTGCAGTTAAGAGAATTAGGGTTAGAGTCCTTTTAAGATGGTAAGTAATTATGGATCCAGGGTAGTCTTATCTTTAAAGATTTCAAAATTGTTGCTGTTCATCTTGCTYGCAAACAGTTTAGATACATGATAGGAACTACATTTTTCCTTGTGAAATATGGAAATGCACCTACCCCTTGTCTGAATTTATCAAATCTGACCAACGGCTTTAATCATGTCCTTTTCCCCAAGGTGTATCACACACAGTCCTGGCCATAACAAAGAAGGAAGCAGAGAAAGAAATAGCATATGCTGATCAGAATAAACAGAAAGACTGTTTTCACCCTGGCCAAGTTCAGTCCCCATACAAAATCCCCTTGATCTTTGGCCTGATATTTCCACCCTGCATGTCTGACTAGCACCATTGAGCAGATCAGGTGCCTCAGATAGCAACACAAATGTGGCAGCAGCTGGCAGGGTTGTAAGGATGAACCTTTAAAAAACAAACAAAAAAAACAATTGAACAAAAAAAMCCAGTTTCACTGGAGAAACTAAACACAGGATCTGATTTTGAGAAATCAGAGACCTGATAAAAATAGACTCCCAGATCCAGTAGAACACAGTAAGGTTATCTAAAACAGCACTCCCATTAGTAAATAAAATATGCTCCTGACTTCCATAAGTAAAGGCAATTTAAGAATGCTTGCTCTAAGAGACATGGGGGCTAATTTTAATGCCTTATATTATGCACTTCACACACATAGGACAAGGGGCACTGGAGGATTTTGTGGTTATGCTAATGCTGACCAGCTGGCTTTATTCACTGAAATTTGCTCCAGCCACTATTTTTTCCCAATAGATCTGTCCATAATGACTGTAGCTAAAAGCAAAGAGCCCTCAGCTAATATCAACAAAAGGCCTGACAGAGTTAGCTCTCCGCACCCCAGGCTATGCTATTTTCTGTCACTGAAATAGCATTCAAGAAGTTTCATGGGTAGTAATAACATAAATATTAGCACAGGCTAGCTGAAGGTGGGCTTTCTGGTATGATGTTAAAATTATTAGGCTCCTGCTAGCATATTTACAGTTGTTACCACATCTCCAGATGAAACATTTGCAGTGAACAACAGTGAGAAGAACTACAACATAGGCATAGCTAGTTTTTTCACCTTAACCATTAGCCACAGACAGCTGAGATTTTCTAAAGATTCAGCCAAATACTCTTCTTGCATGCAAATATATTTGAAATACTAAGATCAGCTGCAGTCACACAGTTTGTGTCCACCTTCCTTGCAGCTTCTCCTAGGACAGGAGCATTCAGTTCTCCTTCTTAGTAATCTCAYGAATCCCTAAATCCATAGGGCACTACACAGGCATAGGAACAGTTCTAGCTGAAATGCTAAGAGCTAAGAACATAAACATTTAGATAGCATCAATTCATTCTAAAAAAGGGTAGTTTTCTGCAATGCTGAAGTATGCTATAGTTACCAGAATTGAAGCATTTAGTCACTAAAACCATTGGTGTGTGAGGCAGATGAAGATACCGCTTACAAGTGATTATATTTCAAAAGATGAAGGGTTTTTGCTTTGTTTTGTTTAGCCTTGTATGTTTACTTATATCAGTCCCTGGTCCATAACACAAGAGTACAGGTAACATGGCTCTACATGAATCCTAATTTTAACATTAACATGCATTGAAAGTATAATTAATATTTCTGAAATATAGCATCATCTGCCCCTAAGTACTAGCTTAATAAAAGATTCTCTTGGCAATTCCCTTCATTCTGCATTTACATAAATTATCCACTTTTGATAGATGTGCACACTGCTCCTCTTTTTCATAAACTCTCTTTATTTTCTTCTCCTACAAATAGGGTGCTCCATGATTTGATTTTTCTTGTGCCCCTTAACGCTATGGTATAAATCCTGAACCACCAGCTGGAGACTAAAAGGTCTTTTGTATGACTTGACATTACAGATTGATGATGCCTGACTGAGAAGACAGAAAGAGATCCTTCTGGTGATAGAAAAAAAATATACATACCTTCCAGCAGGAATACAAAACGGAAACAAAAGGCTTAATAAACCAAGCTAAGACATTTATAATGACCTAAGTGACTTTAAAGACTAGCATATATCAAAGCAGAAGCACTATACAATGAACAATCAGCACTCATTTTAAAACAACTGAGAATAAAAGCCACAGTTTATAAATACAAATCACAACTAAAAGAATATGCTCTCAAAACATACTTGATTATGCCAGAGCCTAGAATTTTTTGTTAGCAAACAAAACCGGGAACAAAATATTCTCTATGAAGGCCAGCATGGAGAATGAAATGATAGCAAATCACTGCTGAAAAACAGATTTATACATCCCTGAGCTCCACACTCCTATCTGTAAGGGATGTCTGGGTGAGAAAACTCCAAAGCAAGATGAAGCGTAGAGAATTGTACATACATTTTGTATGATATAAAAATGTTTTGAAAATCAACTATTCCTTCTTCACAAGGAATTATAATTATGAAGGACAGCCCCATTCTGCTTAAAAAAAAAAAGTGATCAGGCTAGAGCAATAATTAAAATGTTGCCTCATCTTACCCAAAGGGGTCACCAACCACAAGAAAAGCGACATCACAAACATCAGCTTCTTTTAAAATGCTATCTGCTTCTTGTTCCACTGTTTCTCGATCAGCCAAAATCAATTCTTTTCCATAAAACTCTTCCTAGAAAGTGAAATTAATAAGAAACACCAAAATAAGACATTTGRGATTGTTTTAATCTGTGTTCCAATTCAGGAACACAGGCAACATATGCTGGAAGAGCCAGCTCAAATATTATCCCCAGCTGTTTGACCCATGTGCTAGAAAACCCTACCTCCCCCTGCAAGAATACCTTAACTTCCCATTAGGCAGCTCTTGAGTTGACAAAAATTACTGCCAATCATATTATTACACCAATTTGGTGTTTCTTTATGCCATCTGTATCAGTTCAGGAGCTGCTCCACAAGTAGCCTGGTTACACCTACAGGTTGAAGGTCCCTGGGTGGCCACTAGGCATAGTAATTTAGCCAGTCATCCCACTGGAAGTCATCCCCACTCACAAGTCAGAGCCTAACTGCTTAGGCTAATTATAATACTAACATGAAACCAGATACAAATAAGACACTAGCTATTACTATAACCTAGTTTTCCAGCTTTTATTTTTCTTCAGTACATTGTAACTAACCACATCTAAGGAATGAGTTCATATTAATCCTTCACCTTCAGTTCTCCATAAGAAATACTGTACCATATATGCAGGTAAATACATTTGACTGTCCTTCAAACACTTCCCTTCAGCAGCTGAGTAATCGTTAGGTCTCTCTGCATGTTTTAAATGTATTTGCAGAGTATAACCTCAGATGTGTAGTAAAACTTCACTTAGTTCTAGAAACACGCTTACTGATTATCTCAAACATCTCTGTCTCTGTAAGTCAGGTTTCACCATACATTTCACATGCTGTTTACATGATTAGATAAAAAGTTTTTTCCAGGGCATAGACCAAAAACGGTGTTTTTGTTCTGACAGTATTCAGCACATTTGCATGGTAATATGAACATCTACAAGTTGTTAAAACTGGCAAGTCAATTATGCTCCAAAAAGGTTTTCCTCTGACTTTTCCTTTGATTTCAGTGGTAAACTCGTCTTTGCCTACAAAGAACAGTGAATTGACAAAAGAACCACTGTATTTGTACAGAAGAGGAATGGGGCTTCCATAAAAAAAAAAAGTGTACCCAAAAGCTAGAGTACTAGCCATGGGACCTCAGATAATGGGTTTGCTTCCCTTTTCTAAAGATGACCTCCTCACTCATTTTGGATAAGTTTCTCTGTCTCTGTAAAATTAAAGGGTATTATTCTCCTTGTGAAACAAATCACAAACTATTCAGGTTCTATAGAAAGGGTACCAAATATGTATACAAGCAAATCTGATACCTATGATTCAGAATGGTTGACAACCACCCTGGAGTACTACTGAGGTCCATACTATTATTAAGAAATCCTAAATTAATTTTGACACCCCACTTGTTTTTCTTAAGCATCTTACACTACATGGACTTTAGCAAGTAGTACAGAACAGCAGCAGCAGATCTGTAAAGCAGATCAGTTGGTGCTAAGAATCCAGTAACAACGGTATATACATTCAGGTGGGTTTACCACAGAACCAAAGTAACTCTAGTCCAGTACGTGAACAAATACTCTTTAGAAGCTGGAGTGCATTCCCAGAGCACACCTTTCAGTTTATTTTTACCCAAAGGTATCCATTTGGATGCTCTCAGACTGCTCCACAATGCAAACCAAGGCACATTAGAGTTTATCAAAAGCACTCTCCTGATCTAAGCTAACAATGTAGACTCACTAGGAGGTCACTAGGTCCAAACAGTTCTTTCACCAAATTGAGGGCTGATTTAGATGGTTAGCTTTGAATATATGTTTAGATAGGCAAATAAAGATAAACTAAGTCACATCATTTGAATTTTGAGATTTGATTTAAAAAAAAACCAAAAATACTCAGCAATTTTATTCAATGTTTTGCTTTCAGCTGGCTAAGAATCTTCTATCAAAAATTTTTTTGATTGAAAAGGCAGGTTTTGCAAAGTAAAAATATTCAAAGAATCATTTYGATTTTGCCAACTTTCCAGCTATTCAACAACAACAAAAAAATTGTCACAAACAGATTCACTCCAATTCAGGTTGCTTCAGTGTACTGAGTTGAACAAAAATACACAGAGTGTATCTACACTGCAAAATACAGCTGATATACCAGAAATGGCCCCAAATTTTCTAGCCTAGCCTCTGGCTGGTAACAACATAATGCTGACTCCAACCTAAATAGCTCACATTGCTACACGTACATATAGCTATGCATACATATACCTGAATCATTATAGCTATACTGCTTCCAAGACCCAGCTAACTACACAGCTTATGTGGAGCAGGGATCTCTGTTCTRTGAGCAGATAAGCCCCTTTTTTTTCAGTAATATTTCAACATTACCTTTCTCTGACCAGCAGACCCATGAGAGTTGTAATCCGTTGGGTATTTTTTACTACCATCATCTTCCACAAAGTGCATTTACTGACAGAAACTCATCTCCACGTCATCACATAGCCCACCTCAGACTGAACTGCATGGTCTGTTCTGGGAGACTTAGCATGGTSAGACTGGCTGGTCCACAAAGAAACATGAAAATCTAAGGTGCTCAAATTATTATTCCCAGCAGACATCATAACATGTTGGGCAAATACAGAAGTTTAAAGCACCAAAATAAGTATTTATTTTTTAATCAAATCAGACATTTTTCTAAGCAAGTTCTTCAATATTTCAGGCTATCCTCATCTTGCTAGAATTTGAGATGAAAACAAGTGTCAAAGTATGAATGTTATTTGTAGGAAGGAAAACTTTATTTTTGTTCTAGCCTTCTCACAAGGTAAAAAAACAATTCCTCCTATAACATAGAGTACATAAAGGTCATATACGTTCTCTTTATGAGATTATAACACACTGTTATTTTTTCCTGTTGAAGTTACTGATCTCTCACTCTCAGTACCCTCCTTAATATGCCCCATGAGACACCTCAGAGCTTGGTGAGACAGCAGTGGCCAAACCTACCAGCACTTCCTTCCCTACAGTGAGGACGGATGTGTAGGCCTCTAGGTACACCCTGCGGCACTGCCGCACCACCTCCAGGCCTTTCACTGTGATGTCCTTAGCATCTCCCAAGCCCAGTCCGACCAGGTACAGCATGTTAAGGCGAGRGCGTCAGAGGTGCCAGGGCCGGGTGCCAGCGCCGCCACCTACCACGAGAGGGAAGCGGCCATCAGCCAGGGCGCCTCACGCCTCGCCCAGCGTGGAGGCCTCGCCCCACACCTCACCTCACCTCGTCTCGCCTCGCCCCGCTCCACTCACTCACTCACTCACTCACCCGCCCGCCCGGCCCGGCCCGGCCCGGCCGCGAGGCCTCCCCGCGCAGCCCTAGGCCGGGCTCGCCCCGCCACCGCCCCAACGGCCGCTCTCCCACCTGCCGCCTGCCAACCACGCTGCCCTAAGCAGCCCCTCCCCCGCTCGCTTTACGGCGCTCCGCGACAACCGCGGGGTCTACTGGGAGTTGTAGTCTGCCGGGAAGAGGCTAGACGAGCGCTCGCGGGCTGCAGCCATTAAGCATGGCCGCGCGGCAGGGGGGCGGGGCGCACGGGTGCCCTGYGCTGCCGCTCGCCAACGGCCGGAGCATCCCGGTGTTGGGGCTCGGTAAGTGCCGTGTGTCACTCGTCCCCGGCCTGGGCCGCCCCTGGCCCGGGCTGCGCTCCTCAAAGGAGCGGGCCTGGGTGCAACCCGCACCGGCGAAGCCCTGCCTGTGCTGCCCCGCTGAGAGACGCTGCAGCGCGGCGGGGAGCTCGCGGGCGGGCCCTGGGGGCGCCCGGCTCGCTGCGCGGGCCGCGAGGAGGCGGGTCGGGCCCGCCGCGGGGCGCAGCGGGCGGCGTTTCCCCCCGTGGAGACGCGGGTGCAGCCCCCTGCCGCGCCTCGCCTCGGGTCGCCCRCGCCAGAGCCAGGCGGTTCCTGCGCTCCCCCAGAAGCGCAGCTGCTAGCGGGCGGGTGGCTTTTCACGGCCACCTTCAATGAAACTTGGACCTTAGGAGGCCCCTTCTGCTGCCCTACGGCCAGGCAAGCTGAAAGACAGGTGCTTTTCGGCTTGGGAGTGCAAATGACTCCTTCCACACCCCCCTAAGTGTTATTCGGTAATTTTTATGATGTTCGGGTGATTTGTTTAAAGCAGAGCTTCTTATTGGAAGCTTTGCAATATCAGTTTTGTTCTGTTTTTTCTTTAGCTACAGATGTTGTAATCAAATGCCTGCTGGGGAATCTCAGCTTTTATTTAAAATCAGACGGCTGGTGTAACCTTCTGTCTCAGGGTTGCAGGACAAGGTCGCCTTTGTGGATTTTGAAAGAATTCAAATGCTGTTACCTGCTAAACTCTTGCAGGGCTTTAGAGGCTGTTGGTTATATAAGTCTTTATTACACTTTTAATAACAATTGTGTCTTTAGGAAAAGAAGGAGCCACTTTTCTGCTTGAAATATGATAATGAAAGGGAAATTAATTTTCTGTTGATAATTTGCATCTGGCCACATTTAATTCTGTTATCAGTTGTGTGGTGAAGAGTCCTGCATTAGAATCAGTAAGGCTCTTAAAGATTTTTTTTTTCCCTAAAGTGTGAACATGCAAAATTAGAAATCCTTTTGAGATCATATTAGTTGCCTGCATCAATGCTAGTGATTCTTCAGGAAAACTACTGTATTCAGTTGTAACAAAGCGAAACTGCAGACTAACCTGAATATATCTTGCTGTGAGTATTCAGACATGAAAGTGGCCATGAAATTTGAAAGAAGGATTTTTACTTTTTTCTCCCTTCCCCCTCCCTGCTCCAGGGAGGCAAACAAAGTATTTCCCCACTGTCAGCYGTTTGAGAATAGGGGAAAAGGATTTTTGTGTTTATTGAACTGCAGATGAAAAAGCCCAAGATTATCTTGCAGTAGTATACCCCTTTTAGCTGTATGAAGGAACATCAGATTTATACTATCCCTGTTCTTAACTGGTGGATTTGCTGATGCCTCAAAAGAGGCAAAATCTTACATGACTACAGGGCCTGAATYACCTATCCTTAAAGGTGGCTCTTGCAAGCCAGCATAGGAACATGTGAGCAGGGAGGGTAAGTATCAGGAATTCTACATTGTTATGGTCTATGCTGTGCGCATAGTAGATAAAGAGAGCGTTTCAATCTTCAGAACATGAAAAAGCATTAACTCTCCCAGTGTGGGAGATGTAGCAAAGGCTGCCTGGAAGGTGCATCACAGAGGCAAGCATGTACCAGTGACTGTTATATACTTGAGGTTCTTGTAGGTACTCTTTAATGGCTCTTTTTGCAGTAGAAAGAGTTCTCCCTCTTCCAGCTAGAATGCAGGTAGAAATCTTAGACTGGATTTTTCTTTTTCCCTTGAATAGTTATCTTTTGTATATATATTGCATTGATTAGTTTTTATTTCTTGTAAGGAGTTAATTTACCTCTTGATTAAAGTCTCAGATTCTTTTATACACCATCTGGAGATTTTTTTCTGTCTCCTTACAATCTTTCTAGAAGTCTTTCATTGACTGCATATTCTAAAACATGGGTACCCTTCCCAGTCAATCCTTTATGATGCAGTTTTATTTTAGGTCAGTTCAATATCCCAGGTTTTCCATGATTTTAGACAAACATACAAATCAAAGGCACTTACATGCTTTGTCTGTGATGCTGGAGTCAATCAGTGACACAAATATCAGGCTAAGCTGTAAAATAAAATGACCCTCATGCTCCTTACATCCTGTAGGTACTGACTTCAGAGCAGTTATGTAGGGTTTTCCATAGTACAAAGGAGGGTAAATTTGGAGATGAGGATTTTAGAAACAGTGTATTAAGCCACTAAAGTCAATAAGAGTTGGTCTTTGATTTTAGTAGGGCCAGTGTTTCAACTAGGTGAATAGATAGAGCTTGTAATGCTTGTCTCATGGTACCCAAAATTGTTTTGAGCAGACTTAGAAAGTCATAGTAACTCAGTATCATCAACAAAAGGACTTAAAAGTCTATAAAATGTTGGTAACTGTTTTTTCCATATATTTTTGCGCATACACACATTCATAAACATTTAGTATGTATATGCTGAATGTAGGTATTTGTTGTTTTATTATCTATTAACCTTAATAAGACCTTGCTACAGCTGTCCCTTGCATCTGTCCATTGTTCCAGTATATGCTGAACTGTATTCCAGACTGTCTCCAGAGTCATCATTTTTCTATTGGAGATTGTATTAAGTAATACATTACTTAAATGATTGGAAGAAGTAGTACACTAGAAAGTAATCGGGCGGAAAAACTTCTTTTTTGTTCTCTACCAAATAGAATGCTGCCTGCTGTCCTTTAGTTATATCAGTAAGTACTCAGTAGTTGTTTATTAAGCCTGAACTCAACCACAGTGAAGAACTAACAACATAGAAGAACAAGAAAATTAAGTTTGAAATATTCTGGGCCAGTAACTTTTGTCAGGTATGGCTTTCAAGGAAATTCTCTTGAATGGCAGTAGTGTCACAAAGAGCAGAATTTGGTTCTTTGACCACTCTTCTGTTCTTCTCTTGACAGAGTAACAATTGACATGTTGCTTATACATTCTGCAGCTTTTTGAAGATCTTGTAATATACAGGAAAAGTCAGGTAAATTTAAGAAGTCCTTGTTGTATGCTGCAAAACGTTGCAGATAAGAAAAGCTCAAGACTAAACACCTGTATTTGTGGTCAAGCAATAAATACCAAGAAACACCACCTAACACCATGGGATCTTGATCCATGGTAGGTGTTCCTACTTGCTACTGTTTTACAAATAATGATTTATTTTTGCTACAACCTTACTGCACTAATGTTTGCAGTTCAAAAAATTTACTTGGCAGTAAAGTAGAGGAGAGTAGAACTTCTCTGTGAGGTAGTGCAAAACCATTTCTGCAGGATCTGAGGCTTGGTTGTTTCTTTGCCATTTCTTATCCCTCTAAACATGCAGACCTAATTGTTATCTGTGAAAAATGATCTTTGAGAGGACAGACATCTATGTTGTCTCTGTTGCTGGACAAGCTTTCTTRAGCTTCAGAGACAGATAAATATGCTATGTTGAAGTAGTTGCAACTACCCAGTCATGTCAACTAGGAGGCAGAGCAGACAGACATGCAAGTTATTTCCAAGCGATGAAAACTCTTGTAGCAGCTGAGAGATTGAATAGGAGACATGTTAACATGGCTCTCAGCTAAACCATGTTACTAAGATAGAGTCCAACAGCAGAGTCTAGGATAGCATTCTGAGAAGGGAGGAGAAAAAAAAAAAGCTTCAGATGGCAAAAGGTGGTGGTGGTTCTTTTTTTAACCAGGGCTTTGGTGTGTGGGTTTGTTTGTTTTTGAAAGCTCTCAGGAGCTTGTTTCCATGTCAGGGCTGCTTTGGCTTTCACATTTGTATAGAAGTGTGATAAATTGGTCAAGGTTTGATGCAAAAGGGGAAACAGGACAAGAAGGAGATAAAGTAGTCGTTCATTAGCTTGCCATTCTCTTTCTGATGCTTTGYGCTCATTTACCCAAGCTATTCTTGGTGAGGAGGACCCATTTCTATTAAAAATGTCTAGTGAGAAAGATGGATTTGTACACCACAGAAGATTACATAGTATGTGAAACAGTTTATGCTCAGTYTGAAGGGTTACTTGAAACAATATACCAAAATCTGAACATCCAAAATTCTATATTTACCTATGCATATTCATATTATATTGTGTTTGCATTGTGTCCACTAGCAAGACAAATCTACCAGCAATGATAAAGCAAGCTGTCGTTCTTGAGACACCTACTGATTATTGCAAGGCAGCCCACCTTTGTGTTAGAAATAGTTGTATAGCTGAAGCTTTAATCAACAAAGGAAAAATAACCTACCTGTTTTTCTTGTAAGTCTAAAATGAATGAGTGTTTTGGCCCTCATACTAGATGCAAGTGCAAAGATATGCCCCAGAGGAGTACGTTACCTCATAATGGCTTTAGATTGCTTTAGAAAATGGCTCCACTGAATATGTTGCTAATAAGATAGCTGTAACTTCTTTCCATATTTGCAAGATTTACTTTATTAGCATTTTAAAAATACGGGGCAGATAAATGATTGGTATACAATGGCAGTTTTGAAGTTACACTTCTTTGTAGGAGCTATGTGTTTCCAATTACTGTATATTTTGCTGTGAGCCTTTGTAGTGTAGTAGGGAATTCCCTGTATTTTCGTTGTCTTAATTTAACTACAGGATACTTGGTCCTTATCTAAAGCAACATCATTAAAAATGGATCATTTTTCAAAGTAGTACACAAAATTTTGTTCTCCTCTGGTTTTGGAAAAATAATGCATATACTTTGTACTCTTCATGCTCACTTCTAGTTAAGTAGGGAGCCCTCACAAAAGTTTTCATTTCATTAAGATTTTTTTTTTTTTTTATCAAGTCTGTGGGATAAAGCTGCTGCCATCTAAAGCATTTGGATATAATTCGGTAGCAAGAGAAGTTTTCTTCCTATAACTAAAATATCAGGGAACTTTTTCAAGGTCATGTGCTGCATGGTTGAGTTCAGTATGGCATTACCCTTCATTGGAAGGCTTTGTTGTGTGAGGGAGGCTTGATAAAGTCTCCTAGTGGTAAAAAGATTTGATTAGTTCATGAACCTTACCAATATGCTTCTCTGAACACTTTATTTTCAAGCTAGGAGTAAACACTCCTATGCATTTTAAAATTTTGAAGTTGTGGAAGCTGCATACATGGTTATAAATAAATAAAATTTTACCTCCCTTTATTATAAAAGGGCCCTAAAGTCCCAGTGAAAGTTCTCTCTTAAGGCTTGTTCTGGCTCTCTATAGTGAAACTATGTTTAACCCTTTGATATGATGGTTATAGTTCCACTGAAAAAGACTTTGTTTTTTCTAGGCACAGTAATCATGAAATTCAGGGTGTTTGGTCATATAGCCTGTGATTTCCTGACAAGTCACGTAGTTGATACAAAAAATACATAGAATGTTTTCTAGTAAAGTTGTTTGCTATGTAATCCTTGGTGTAGCTACAATTAATAACAGCTTGATGAAATAAAAAGTTCTCTAATGATCTCCTTCTATAAAAGTATAAAATTAATCACATGCTTATTTTGGAAGGGGGTTCAGGACAGAAAAATTTCAAAGCAAATATTTTATTAATAATAATGATGCTCATCACAGAAGTGCCTGAAGATCATTGAAGTATGGTGCCACTATGATAGACATTGCAATAGGAGAGCAGACAGGTACTGGCTTGAACAAATTACAGTCAAATAGCCAAAGCCTGAGAAAGAGGAATAAAAAAAATCTCAGTAAGTAATATGATATCAGTTAACTTCTGGCAATAATAATTTGCTTATGTTTCATTTTTACTGCATATGTCAGTATGTTACACTAACATGGTAAAATAATACATACAGGCACACACGTACAATTCCTCTATACTGTAACCATTAAAATCTCTCTTGCCCTCGTTTCAGGGTGTTCCTTAGAACTGCTTCCTGCAATTCACCTGTAGCTTTACCTACCTAAATAAATCATAAAAATAAATTTTTACTGACTTTGCCAATTACAACGTTTAAGACATAACATCTTTTGCATCACAGCCACCCAAGACTTCTTGTATTATTCCCAGTTCTCCACAAGTGAGATTTTTCTGATAGAAAACATAAAGTTGGATTGCTGCATTTTCATTATGTCGTGTTTTGGGTTTTTCTTCCCCATAAAAAGCTACACATAATTTGGAACCTAATGCTTAGTGCAAATGCTTTAACGTTTTCTTCCAATACGTATTAACTGGATTAGTAAGGATATGGAAAAGGTATCTGCTTTTTTAATGATTAATTCTAGGGTTGCTCATGGTCATTCTTAAACTTAACTGTGGTCGGAAAAAAGCCTGTCCTGTTGGGATTCGAATCAATTGAGGTTTTGCTTTTCAACTCAATGGCAGCAGAATCAAGCCTTCACTTTTTGTCATTCACCACTTTTAGTGCCTTTTTTCCATCACTCTTTCAGTTCTTAAGGAAATTTATGGACCAGTGTTCCTAGTACCAAGCCCTGTGGCACTCCCCCCTATTAATCTTATCCTGTAATAAGAATTGACTGTTTATTTCTCCCTTTTGCTTTATGTCTCAGCCAGTTTTTTTATTCTGTCAGGACTTTACTTCTCACCCATGGTTACCAAGTTTCTGCAATAGCCTCTTGTGATGAACAAAATGCCACAACTATAAATCTTTGTCTCATTCATCCACTATTTCAGTAGCTCTGACCTTGAGAAGTTGTACTTGAGCTTTGAGGGCCTCCAGATATTTAACTTCTGTCATCTGTACAAAACGAGACTTATTCCAGGCAGCTGTATTATATTGGTAGAGTGTGGAACAAAATGAGTATCCTCTCCTGACCTGACTAAACTTGCTGACCTCTTACCTTCCTTGCTTTCTTCTAACTTCACCTGGTTGCAGCTTGATATTTTATTCTTTAAAAAACACAGAATGCTATACAAATGTGTGTTTTGTTTTGTTTTCTTTTGCATCTGGGGGAAAACAGTGGGGAAGTTTTTGCTTTTATCAGAAGGTACATAATACAGAAATAGCTTTTTGCTGGAGGAAATTGCTTCCTTTTCTCTGCTTTTGTCATACCTGTAGAAATCTATATAGTAACAAAGCAGGCCTTTTATATTTTTACTGGAGGGTTTCTCTAGAAGTCCGAAGGAAAAAGGGACCGTTTTCTTAATCTTCAGTTTAGCATTCCTTCATGTGATCCATCTTCCAGAAAAAAACCTCAAACCTGTTTAGTATTTGAGTTACCTAAGTATGTGAGTTAAATAGGAAAATGGAAAGGTTCAATGAAGTCATCTTTATAAATCACAAAAAAGGGTCAAACACCATTTTCCATTCATAGAAGGTTGTATTTAACCTTCTGGTATTCAAACTAGAACCAGCCCTTAACTGGTTATTTTGTACCAGATGTTTAAAGAAAATCAACTGGTGTTTACTGCTTATAAAAGAGAAATGTCTACTACATCCTACAAAAGATTATTTTTTAACATCTGTTTCATCTAGAAAAGAGGTTTTGTTTGCAAGGTTTTATTTCTAAATAAACTCAATCTAGAGAAGAACAATTAAAGTTTTGGGACTGTACTGTTAAAACATTTACATAAAATAGAACTGAAGGAAATAAAAGGTTGTAATAGAAATGCGATGATCACTTTGTGTTAAATAACTGTTTGCTCTGCCCAGGCGTATCTTTTTTGCTGGAGGGACTGAAGTGGATGAGAGCATTAGTAACTTTGACATACACTGATTATTTTGTGGAGATTTGTGACAAACATCTGGATCTTACAGGTACCCATGCAGCATAGAAGAAATGGATGGCCTAAATATTAATTTTAAGTGCATTGTAGTGTCAATAAGTCATGTAATAAAGGCAGACCATTCAAGTGAACTTCATAGATTCTCTAGAGTAATTTTAGCCATAATCCCGAAGCTCAGTTTCTGAGGAAAGATGTCATGAAGAAAATGTAGGAGACCTAATTGGTGTAGTCTACCAAAATTTGCCTAAATTGTGTTTCCACTTGAATTTAAGCTGTGGTATGAGTGCTGCCATCTAATGGGAAGTATACCAATATTTTAATAGCATTTTTAGAGAGCAAAACGATATGAAAAGGACATGTCCTTTCRAAATGTGCTCCCGGTGAATTATTTCCTCATTTCGTTGTTTATGTTCCAAAGCTAGAACCCATGTGCACCTGCAAGAATAATGTCCACTTGCACTGATTTATATTTGACCTATTAACTGTGACTTAACAGCAGAAAGATAGCTTGCTTTCTTTCATGCTGGATTCTTTTTGGCATTCACACTGTTGCTGATGTGATATGGATGAATTTTAAAGGTCCCTCAATAAATATRAGTAATAAAAACAAAATTAGGCTTTAATGGCTGTTTAATAATTAAAGCTTTTGTCAGTTTAAGCAGAGACATTTTCTGTGTATGCTTTAAAATTTTCTGTTGCCAGCATTACTTTTAAACATTATGACTTTAAATGCCCACTAGATGAATGAATGAATTGTAACCCATTTGAAATGAACAAGGAAGCAAGCTCCAGTGTATTTAACTGTTGTCTTTCACCATGTTTCTATAATATAGAGAAATGGTATAAAATGTTATTTAAAAAACATTGCCTGACTTTTATCTTTCAGCCTACATATAGCAGATTTCAATCATCATACTTTTTTTCCTTTGCCAGAGCTCCTTGGCATAGTTTCTGGCAGCGTTGAATGGTGATGTCACATGGTGTTGTAACCTAAATTGCAGTAGTTCCTCATGCCTGCAACGAGGGAGGAAGGGGGTACTGAATCCTAAACTTTCTTCAGTTCTAATGTTTATGCCAAGTACCTCCAATACAGACAGTGATACAAGATCCTTGTTATGAACAAAAAATAAAACAAAATGAGAAAGGGGAAAGCCATCTTTGTGGCTTTATATAAGTTTCATAACTGTAAGCTCTGTTCCCTGGGCTTACTGCCTGAATGGAAGTACTTTGCATTCTAATGCACGCTATTCTAAGGTTGCATGTGTAATGTGAGAGGCAAGGCTGCAACAGATGTTGTTGTCTTGGAARCCTTGAGGAAAATATATTTTAAATTCTTAAATGATACGAAAATGTAGAGCATTTTATCAGAAGCATTCTTTATTGTTTAGTTTTAATTTGCACTACTGATAGCTGCGTTGCTGCTGTTCTTTGAACTCATGAATGCAATTAGATATCAGTGGGACTCTGCAGGTCTCAGACCTTGCACTGCTGCATGATTTTGCAGGAGTGGGGCCTTAGGTCATGCTTCACAGTTGCATTTATTCTGTAAGTAGTCCTGTGTGTTTGCAGGGTACTGTTATGATGTTTAAAATTAGCCATCATCTTGAATGCCATGTTGAATGAGGATCTTAAAATGAGTTATTGTACATATGTTTTCCTGATGTAAGCTACAAATCATTATAAATTTCAGTTCTCTTTATACTTTTTTCTATAATATTCTCTTTACAATATTTTAAGTGTTTTTTTTTTAATTAGTGATCTCATGGTATACTAAAATTTTTAACATTACTATCCCTCTACTATATGCTTAATCATAAATGATATAACATATATGCAAATATTAAGCCCTTACTCTGTACTTAAGTAGGGTATTGTCCTAGTTCTTACTGTTGTGAAATTTTGACTTAAAAATAAGTTTTGATCATTCCTTTTTTGGAAGTTGTTTAGAGGAGAAAAATGTCACAGGTCTCCTGTATTGTGAATTATTTCCAAATGTCTAACATCATTAATCAATTAGTGTAATCTTTATCAGAGTAGTGTAGGATGATGCATTAATTAAAGGGGAGAAAAATAAAATATTTTTATTCAGTCTATTCAGTCTTTATTCAGTCTAAGTTTGCTGTACATTGCACATATCATGCTTACCTGTTATGAAGTCAGAAGTTCTATCAAGGTATGATAAGTGCTAGAAGTATTTGCGATTGAGTTAACAAAGGGAACAGAATGAAAATCATTTAAAACTGGTTCACACCAGCAATTCTTTGTGCACTATTAACTGCTAAGATCTAGTCACAAAACATTATTCTGAGGAGAAAAGGTTTAGTGAACCCTAGAAATTGGATTTGATTTATGCCAGAAAATCTGCCTTTTCACTGCTTGAGATTTCTATGGAAGAAAGCCACAGTCTTTTACCAAATGGTTTCTAAGGTAACATCTTATAGCAGAGCATCTGAAAACAATTTGGTTGTTAATGAGAAATAGTTCTCAGCRGTGGGAAAGTGTTGAGTGAAAGAAAAGGCTTCAAGATTTGGCAGTCTGTCTGTAAGGCATTTAAGTAAATGTGTGCTGCAACTCTGCTTATGAAATTTCTACATGGATTACGCATACGTAGTCTGTCTTTCAGATGTATAGGTCAGTTTTCAGAGCTGTCCTTCCCTGTAAGTTTAACTGGGAAGTTCTGAGCAATAAAAACAAGCATTTGTACATGAAAACTGAATAATTTAAATAGTTGGCATTGCCTGATGGAAAGATCTTTACTCCTACAGCACAAATATTTGCATTTTGGGGATCATACTGTATTTCTAACTGCCAGAAATACAGTAATGAATTGGAGTCATAGCATCCCAGTGACAATAGATGCTGCTTGCAGAGTTCCTGTGCTTGTTGTGGGAGGCGTTCCAAGCAATGACTTTTATAATCTCCTTTTCTGAAGTTTTGACTAGGTAACTTTAGCTCAGTGATCAGAGATGTACCTTAATTTTACAGCAGATCTGAATATCCTTTACAGTCGGGCCCCCTCTGTGAGGTGGGGGGATGGAGCTTCTGTCAGCAATGGCTCATTGCCATTTCTTCCTTCCTCTCAGGAAGAGCAAAAGCTAGCAATTCTGGCTTCCCTTTCCCTGGAAACATGATAAACATGTAATGGCTCCCTCCTACTTTTCCACTGCAGCTAGACTCTGTTCCTGTGTTCTTCTCTTTGGTGCCTGAACAGAATTGCAGAGTTCAAGATCGCGCTTGCATGCTTTTCTTCCTTGTGATATTGAAGTCTATGAACTTGTTTTAACTGAAACACAAAGGAGAAAAGCAGTCCCAGAGTGACCCCTTTGCACTAAATGGTGGATTACATTTAGCAGGAAGATCTGAAACAATACATAAGTAAAGCTTCTATTATTAAATAAAAAAAAGAGTAAAATTCAGACAGCTGTACAAAGGCAAGAAAAACTTCAGGGTGGAATCTCTAGATTTTTACATAGGTCAGGTCTGTTAACAATGTTTTATTAGCATAGCAATATTAGTTACGAACATGAAAATATCACGTGCATACTGTATAGCTGTGATGTCATAAAAGTGCATGTAAACATAACTAAGACCTCTGATAGGAGTTCTCTGGTGAATCTTTTTGTACCAGTGTGTTGTTACTGTATTGAAGCACCTGCCTCACTGCTGTGCTGGCAGAGTCCTCCTCACCATGCCATGAGATTTGCAGAAACAAGCTCATATCCACACTGCAACTGCTGTAGCTCACATTGCATCATATTTCTACAAAACCACCTTTATCGGCATCTGTTTATTGCAGTTACAGCACTGCATTGATACTTTGATATTGCAGTGTCAAAAAGGGATAACAGTTTCAGGAACACTGTAGACTAATTCCTGCAACTTCTCTGCAGCTTTGACCTAGTTTTTAAATGGGTGAGTTTTAGATAACTGGTCTGCTGCTCTAGTCCTGACCAAAGCATTGGTTATATAATACAAGTCTCCTTAGCGCCTTTCCATTATCATTGATGTTGTCCTAACAGGTCTTCTAGATGCCTGTCATCTCTCTAGATTGCATTCCTGCATCAAGTTYAAGGGCAGCTGCTCTATTATATGTACATTAGATGCCACTCTTGCAGACTGAGTAAAATGCCTGAGTTGTATCATTAAAATGGTTGTGATTGCATTTAGAATGTAACTGCATCCCATAACTAGAAATACTCTGTAATTGCTTTATGAAAATTATATAGAATGATAGCTTCATAACAAGCTTGACTTTGATTTCACCTGCTGCAAAAGAAACCCCTACGCTCTTCCAAAGAAGATGGGATGCAATATATTCTTTATGATTTGATGCTAAATGTGATTTTCAGAGTAATTGACCCTGTTAAGAAAAAAGTAAGCCAGAATATAGGAGCAAGAACACTTGGGTTCTAGTGCTGTTATTATAGGAGGTTAACGTGACATTATCTGGTTCTCTGAGAGCAGCTCTAGTGATGGTGCTGGGGCACATAACCTCTGTACAAGAGGAACAAAGGCTTCAGGAAACAGGTTCTTGGAGAAGCACTTTCTGATGATTTGACAATTGGCTTGAACACAACTTTTTATTTTATTATTAAAAACACTGAACATATTGACTGATCTAACTGCTGCTGCCACCAAACAGGGAATGTTTCTTGCCCTGTTTTTCTTCCTTGTCTTGGTGTTTCTCCCCTCTTGGGGCTTATTCAGCTTGCTGAATAATTAGAAAACTTGACACTTCTCCCCCCCCCCCCCCGATTTAAAAATCTGAATCAGCTTGTCAGGAGATCAGATGAATACAAGAGTAGATGAGACTGTGGCTGCCCCTTTCAATGATAGCAAACAGTAGATCACCTATCCTTGAGCCATCCTATAGAAGAGGCATGCGATTCTGTGAATGGATTAGTAATAAACCTTGAAATGTGTAACATGTCTGTTTGCTGTGCGTGTAGACAAAGTTTTATGTTTTATCATCAAATGTGGTTATAAAGTATTAGTGAAATCAAGCTGTATTGACAGATGTTTATTAGGTCAAACTGATAAAGTGAAATAATAGAAATAAAACCAATAGAAAAAGCTACTTCAAGCTTATGGTATACAATACCATGTACATGCAATAAGTATGTAAACATGGATAAAAAGCCATGTTTGAAACATTGCTTTTGAGAGCTTTCTCATGTGACTACTGAGAGAAAGTTAGCAAAGGAATAGACATTTTTCTGTTTTTTTGTTTAAATCAACGATGTTTCAATTTAATACTGGGTACTGATGTCGGAAGAGAATCAACCTATGTATGATCACTAAATATCTTGGCTGTAGATTCACTAACACAGACTTTTCTAACGTATGCGAACCCACTGATTTCAAGTAGCCATAGTTATTCACATCACAGAACATTTTTATGAGTTCAGATAATTAAATAATATTTTCACATTTCACACAGGACATGAGGACACACTCCTCCACAAAGGAAGAGAGGAAGTGGGRTAGGTCCTGATTCTCTTTTTCAGTAGTATTAGTGTTTTGAGTCTTTGCATAGTTCTACAGTGTTCTGTGAAGGAGGACAGAAGGTTTAGTGAGGCTAAGACCCAGCTGAGATGGTGCCTAAAGCTCTGGAGGAGAGGAGCTAGCATTTTGGTTTGTAATCCTTTCCCAAAAGTTGGGGAAGGGGCTTGCCTTTAGCCACTGCCTTATGAACAAGATCCCTCTACTCCTAATCTTTGGTACCTGCTATGGTTTGCTGAAGCGCAGGTTTCTCGTCCCAATTTTGTTAGCAGTGTTCTGCAGGATATCAAAAAAGTGATGAGTAGCTGTGACAAAAAGAACAAGCTATTCTGTGAACAGCAGAACCAATAAAGCCTAATTCTGTACAGATTTGTCCTTTGACCTCTCCATATTTCCACTGCAGTATCCTCATTCCTCCCAACTATTAATTTTCACAAAATCTGCAGGAATATAATTATCTTAGATGTCTCATTTAAGTGAACTTAACCCAAATTTGAGAGAGCTGAAGACAATAGCCTTATTTCCCCAGGAAAGCAAGTTAAAATACTAATTTTTAAAAATAGTTTTTCCAGACTTGCTCATATTTGACTTCATTTAATAAAAGGAATTTCTAATTTTTTCATCACAGAACTCCAGAATAAAAATATGTTAATGCAGTGTTTTAGAAACAGGAGGAGGATGGAATGAGTGCTAGTTCATATTAGTTTTAAATGCAAGTCCAAATTTTGTCTTTAAATATGTATGTATTACATACAGTGTGAAATACATCTCTGAGGAAAAAAAAAGATAATCCAAACGTAAGAAYGTTAAAGTTTTTGTATTCAAATAATGTTAAGTCTGGCTTAAAGATGTAAAACAAATAGAAACAATGAGCAAAAAAGTTCAGCATTTAAGTTATTTCACCTTCTTTTGTCACCCTTCTGAATCTATGAATTGCAAAATGTTTAGTCACATGAGTAAATGCAAGAAAACTGCAATTTCTAGAATCTAGAAGCTGTAATGTTAGTTGCATTATTAACTTTTAGATTCCTGGTTTTCATTATTAAGTTGGTTTGCAAAGTGGTAATATTACATAATTGTTAAGCTTGCTTTTTTCTTTTTTTTAATTTAGTGCATAAGGACTGTTGTAGTTCATTTTAAGACGTAGAAATGGAGATAATTCCCTCTGGAATGATCTTTGTCTCTTTATTTCCTCTGGAACAATTACACATGTCATCACTGAATGGGGAGCAATAACAAAAATATTCTGAATTTTCCTTCTTCCCCACTCCCTCCCTTTAACTTAAAAGGGTTAAAAAATTGTGTGTCCTAAATATTCTTTCTGGAATCCATTATGCATGAAAAGGGTCTGAGGCCATTTGCAAGACTTCTAAATGAACTCCATTCATTCTGTGCTTGGAAATGTCCATTCAACCACAGTCACAATAGTTATAACCTAATTTCTTTGGCACCAATACCAGCTTATTAAAAATGAAGAAATTGTTAGGAAGTATGGTAATTTCTCTATGCTAGTTATATAATTCTTTATTAAAGTTTCTTTAGTATCTGTATGATGTAATAATTACATGTCTTCTGTAAACAGTTGCAATGTAGTCAGTAATAAGTAATTTAAAATTATTAAGCAATGTTATGAAGATTTTGTAATATCTAGTTTGGAAATGTAGTTTGATCTAGCTTTGCTTATTTCAGTGTGAAACAAGATACAGGGACCTCATTTCTAGATAATTCATGAATAAAACCATTTATAATATTAGCGATAATTAGTGGCTGTGGAGAAAAAAAGTTTTAAAGATTTCTCTTTTTAAAAACATTAAGAATTTGGTTTATATTTGAAAGACAAAATATTTGAGATATGCATGTCAAAACTGCAGGAATATAGTGTTATGATTTCATCACTCTAAAATCCTTGAAGGAAAACCAAGAATTCACTATTCCAAATTCTGTATGTCATACAAAAAAATAAATTGAGGATTGCCCCTTTGTGGTCAGCAGAATTTCATGATCCTCAGGTAAATATGTATGCATGTGATACCAGACAATGTATCTTATTTTAAATGGCTTGGAAGTGCTGAGCAATATTACACAGATACCATTGGCTTTCCTTCCAAGACTGGGAATGGACAAAACTTATAAGCCCTTAGGAGCACCTGGCTTATCAGGCATGCAGATAAGGCTTTGGTAAGTTCTCCTTATTGCTGTATTTGTTGCTAGTGTTGCACGAGCAAGTGGAGCAGACCACTGTGGGCATTCTCTCTCTGGTTCAGCTATGGGCAAGTCTAAGGATGAGCATAAAATAACTGTGTTTATTTTCATTTGTTTCCTTTTTCTGGCAAACTCAGTGGGCATATAACAGTTTAACTTCATAATGTGCAGATAGCTGTGTTTAAATATTGTTTGAAGGGAAATAGTTAACAGGGCATACAAATTTCAAGTGTGTATTACTCTTTGACCTGAAGTCTTTATTTATTAGATTCAGCAGAGGCTGAGGACCCTGATCCTGCAGTTGACAAAGCTGGCTGTCCTGACTGCCCGCGGCCATTCTAAAGTTAGTGACGCAGCCATTTGCTTGCTTGCTATTGTTTATAGAAGTAGGGTCTTTAAGTAGTAGCGTCATCCTAGCAACTGGCTATTCTAGCTGACTGGAACTGACTGAGCATTTCCTCAGACAAACTGTAGAAAGTACTGTTTGTGGGAAGTGTGTGAGTGGGGGTGAGTGGGTGAGGGGCTTATGGCAGGAAAAACAACTAACAGGAAAGGGTAAGTAGAAACATCATCCTTCTTGCACTCAGCCAGTTCTTTATCTGACAGTCCTCCTGCTGGTTGCTTTCCTGCTAACTCTCCTCCTCCTTCCGTCCCCTTGACATGCAAAATGCACTATTTTGTACATCCAGTGAATACCTACACAATGAGAGTTGCAATACTTTGTTACTGAAACTCCYTGTATACCTATTCTCCAACTCCTGTGCAAGGTTCCATTCTTCCAGGTACTGCTGAGCTTCACTCATATGCGAGTTGCACCTGCAATATGGCCCAGTGTGGGGTTATACAGTGCAATAATAACTTGAAGCTACCAGGAGTTCAACAGAATAAAGATTTCAGGATATGTCTCCTACAAAGCAAACTACTTTTTATATATTTGTTTCTTCTTGTTAATATTTTCATCTGTAAATATTGTATTTCTATATGAAAATTAAATGTCACATATTAATATTGCAAAAACTATGTATTTTCTCTTTGGTAGTCTTCAGCCTGACTTCTGATCTCACTTCTTACTGTTTAATACTATTTATATTTGTTTTCAAAAGAGTTATTTCTGACTGRCATCAATATACAAACACCTTATGTGTTTCCCCAGCCTGGAGATCTGTAAGCACACACTATCTGTCAATTCTCATTTCTTTATTATTTTGAAATGAAGATTCAGTAAGAAGGTTCTGTGACAATTTACAAAAAGAGAAAAACAAAAATAAGAAAAAATCTGAAATATGTCATTCATAATTTACTGTTGATATTTGACTTCTAATTTCTTTTCTTTAGGTACTTCCCATCAAGGTGGCTATTCCCATGATGCTGTGGTCTATGCATTACAAAAATGTGGCATTCATCATATTGACACAGCAAAAAGATATGGCTGTGAATCTCTTCTCCAAAAAGCCATCAAAGACAGTGGTGTGAAGCGGGAGGACCTCTGGATAACTACCAAACTGTGGCATAGTGATTATGGCTATGAAAACACCAAAAAAGCCTGCTTGGAGTCCTGTAGAAGACTTGGTGTTGAATATCTTGGTATGAATCTTTATATAGTTCATTTATTGCACCTTCCATAGAAGTACTCGGAAAGATAAATGAACTCCTGAATAACACTGTAGTACAGATAGATCCCAGGAGCCAAATTTTGCCTTTATTTGCATATATGCAATTTCTTGTTCTGTTTGTTTTTAGGAAGCTCTTGTGTGTAACTGAGAGCACAGAATATATCCCTAATTTTAACAGTTGCAAATACTTTAAAACATTTTAAACTACATTTTTGTAAAATAATATTTGATTGTTAAGTTGATTTGAGGGTCAGCTACATGACTGGCAAAGTATTTCACTCAAACAAACAAACAAACAACCCCCCCCCCCCCAAACCTATGAAACTGATTCAGAAACTTAAAAGTAATTTCGTGATAAATGCTCATTTCTTGTCTTGCCTTCTAAATCTCAAGGAACGGGCATCCTCTAAAACTTACTTTGTAGGACTATTAACAGATTTTAAAAATCTGAGTAGCTGCCTTTGTTTTTATCTGATGCAAAATCATTTTGGGAAAATGTTTATAGGGTCTAGAAGACTTCAGAAGATTAAATCCTACTAACACTGAATTGGACTTAGACACTCTTGAAATTGCCCTCATCATAAGCCTCTTATAGTGGAAAAATGTGATATTGTTACTGAAAGAACTCCCATATTAGACAGACAAGGAGCTGCAGTAATGGCCCAGATTAATTTTTTGTACCAACCAGGTGACAGCAGTAGAGGTACCTGCTAGAAATAAAAGTGAAATATTTTTAAATGTTTTTACTTCTTCCTGCCTAGCTGGAGCAATGGAAAGAAAGAGGAGGGACACAGAAACATAAATTTAAAGTAGTAATCTAAAATAATGACACTGATGGAGATAGTGTTTATGCTGACTAACAAAGAATAATTGATCTAACTATCAAACATTATCTGTGATTGTCCTGTAAAGCCTTTGTTTCTCTTCCTCTCCCTGTCCTCCTATTACCAATAAATGCACTTAAATGAACAAGTGAAAGCTTTTGTAAAGTACAGATTTTGCAGAATAATTTATTGATGGCAGCTGCATGCTTGATTCTCACTGGCTTTTTTGCTTTTGTACATTGCAAGATAAAGGGAAAAAACCTCTACCTGTTAAAGACTGTGATATTTGTATGCATGTTTGGCTCCATTCTTTATGGAAACGTGTCCATCAGCTTCCTGCATAGGTATAGAATAATGCAAAATGAGTTAAAATCTCTTTTGATCTGTCCAGTGCAAATACAGGCCACTGCAAAGAGGCTTTCATAAACAAAGTTTCAATCCCTGACTTTGTCTTCTAAATTAAGAAATAACATGTTTCCTCCTCACTGCTTTCTACTTCTTTGGTTTTGTGCTTGCTTTCTTTTTTTCTTCTGCTTGCTATGGCACTGGTGCTGAATGCTGATGAGAGAAAATTTGACTCAACTCCAGGAAATCATTTTCTGTTGATTCCTTTCACCTTACTTTAATTTGATTATGTTTTCTCAGGTACTAGATCCTTTTTAAGCACTCCTTTTAAGTGAGTACTTGCTCACACAAGTACTTAATTTAGATATTACTGCTAAGCAGAAATATGTGAAATGGCAGGGGGTGGGGGGGGGAATCTGTGAGGAAGAAGTGTTCTTGTTGCTGTTGCCGTGTGAGTGAATCCTTGGACTGGCATAAACAGAACTTRAGTTTGTCAGATGTGTTTGAATCTGAAACTTTTTTTGCCCACATTACTACTCAAATCAAGAAGCTGCTATAACTACCTGCACTATGTGCCTCCCTACCAGATATTTCTTCTTTTATTCCTCACCTGTCTTCCTCTCTTTTTTTCTTCACCTTTTTTTCCACTGATGTAGGGACGTCTGAACAACTTATAAAGCTTTTCCTGAACCACCACTTAGTCTAACATAACGACCTAAATCTGTTTCTTTAACTTGACAATCTGTTAACTGTGATGGCTTAGGAGCCATCACAGCCACTGATCCAGCAATGAGGTCAGTAACTTTTGCAAGAGGGATGGATGACAAATGGAGTAACCATGCTGGCCGTTTGAATCACCCGCACTAATCATTTTTGATAGACACAGTAAGATCTGCACTCATGTGAGAGAGGTATGGTTGAGTTTTAAGTTTAGCCCTAGATGTGCTGGTGAATTAGGCCCTTAAAGGAGGGACAATATATGGTGTGTTTCATGGGGTTCATAGAAAGCATCATGCTTCAGGGAGGCATATACCTCCCAGACCTCCAACGGGCCTGGGAGCATCCAGCTGGAAGGTGCTACTGGCAGGATTTCCAAAAATTAGCAATATCTTTGAACATAAATTTTTCAAGGGTTTCAAGAATGTTGAAAATAAGGGCTTTTTGTTGGAAATGTTGAGACTTATCGCAAATCTAACAAAAGTAACTGCAATGCAGAAGACCAGTTTGCAAATACAGTTACAGGMTTGTAGAACTAAGATTATTTATCCCTAGGTTCATTCATGAGCATGCACCTGCATTTTATGTTATCTTTCTGCTAGCCAGTCTAGGCCATGGAGAGGGCATCAAATCCATAACAAGAAAAGTTTTAGTAATAATATGGCAAATTGTGTCGAGGTTTATGTAGGAAAGTAAATTTTTAATTACAAGCTAGTGTTAAAGCCAGCAGTTCTGTGAAATAAAGGTACATGAAAAGTGAAACAGGATATATAACTCTAAATCAGAATTTCCTGATTCATCATATGATATTAATCAAATATGTGGTTCTTCTCAGCATTTCCGTGTATTTATTTCTGTGATGTTACACCTTTATGTTAGGAAGTTAGCCATTCAGAAGACTTCAACAGAAAAGGCTCTAGAGCCATAGCAGTGTAAATTGTGTAGCTGAGCTCTTTGTTCCAAGCAAAGTCCTGATAATTCCCTTCAGAATCCGTTTGGGCTACACAGTCCATCCATGCAGTCTGAACTAGAGACTCAGGAAATAATATAATAGTGATTGATAAATCTGTTCATTAGCAGTATAGAAGAATGCTAGCTGTTGAGACTGACGTGAGGCAGTTACTGCTTTAAGAGAAAGTGTTCCATGTTAAATACTGTTATGAAGCCTTTTCGATAAATGCTTGTGGGGAAAATGACATTAGGAGAGCAATGTTCCAGGGTTTTTATTTGAATTGTTAGATTATATAACCATGAGAAGCTGGAAATTTGTATTATTTGTGGGCAGTGGCTAGAAGAGATATTCTGCTTCTTGCATTTTCTAAATGTGATCCTCCAGCTGGCAGTCACAATAAACCAATATGAAGTGGCAGCAAATATTATAGGTTTGGCAGTAGCAGAATACATTCCTTGGGATTTGGATGAAACATCCAAAGTAACTTCTTGAATGCGCTTTGTGGGTTACTGTATTCATAAACAATTTTATTTTCCTTGTGGCTGTTTTGAATCTGTAGATTCAACCAAATTTAAGCTATCACAAATCCGCAGCTGGAGTTGGACAAATGTTTGTTATATCAGCATATTCAGTGTAATAGAACTTGGCCATTTTTTGCATCCACATAATGATGAAACACCCAGTTCGGATAGTGTGTTAATGCAGRACACTTTGGGGGTTACTTCACATTGATCCTTGTTCCAATAGAATAAAAAAAAAAAGAAAGAAAAGATAGAGCAAGAGAGAAAAGTATATCTGCATACTGACTGCAGTGAAGATTGAGAAAGGCAAGGAAAATATGGTTATTGCATTGAGATAACCATGTGCTAATCACTGAAAAATACTGTTTTGCTTTTAAATGTGTAAAATGTCCCTGCACTTTTGAATTAAAAGAAACTATGTTGATCGTGGGTGCCACAACCACTAAGAAGTAATAAGCCACTCGGCATTTTAAATGTCAGTGTGAAAATAGTTCACATATTAATGTTAGGTTTCCGGCAGCACTGGTTTTTTGACATTTCAACTTTAGGCACCRCTACAGCTTAATTGAGTGCTCTAAAAAGCTGCTAAATACAAGGCATGATCATGAATGTATTTGAGTTTTCTTCCAGTGCATCCTGATACTGTGAATCATTGTTTTGTATTTTGAGTTAAGAATATTAAAAACCTCCAACGATAGAAATGATACAATTCTTGATTACTGGAACGCTAAGCTATTTTGATAAATTATTTAAAACTAATTTATTGTCTCAGAAAGTAAAATGTTTGTGTTCATGTAATCCCCCAGGGAGGAAAACGTTTTGAGCAAAAGAAAGCGCGTGGGTGGAGGTGCGAGCGAGTGTATGTATAAATGAAGTTGAAATTGTAGAGCTTAATTTGCAAGGTGCTGGGTGCTTACTGTTCTTACTGGCCCACAGGTATTATGGAAAGTTTTCTAACAAATGCAGTGGGAGTGAGCAGATCCTCACTTGATGTAAACTGTGTTGAGTTTATTAAATCGAGCGGCAGCTCCATCGCTCATTGTATTCTGCCATGCTTTGCGTTCCTGGCCCTGCTGTGGTGGTTGGTGCGTGACTGGCAGACCCGCGGCCACTCTGCCCTGCCTCTCGCTGAGATAGACTGCCCTGGCTCCAGGCATCTTTCAGGAACACTTCTTGCAGTCAGGAGGACTACTCTGGGATCTGGTAGATGCTTTCTAGCCCTGAGTTTGTATATTTCCAGTCATTGGGAAGTACCAGGAAAAGATTTTTATCTTCTATGCCTAGATATGTGCTCCACTGAAACTGATGGGAGTTTTGCCATCTATTGTCTTGTGGTCAGGATTTGGCTCCTAAACAATTGATACATTTGTGTTAGTCATCAGCTTTCAAATGAATTTTACTCAGGTCCAGCAAGGACCAGATGTTTGAGTCCTCTGAAAAAGCACCCACTTAATATTGTTTTACTTGTCTTTCCCACTCTTGAACTTGCTCATATAAGCTGCCATAATCTTAATTCTTTGGAAAAGTGCAGTTTTTACAGCCTTTCAGTAGTCTTCTTTTTCAGTCTGKTTTTTTTCTACCTCTTTTTTTGTAAATAAGGTTGCCATGCTTAATTTTAGAAATTTAAACTTATGCACATGCAAAATATATAATTAAAAAATACTGCCTTGTTTGGGTTCCGTATATTGGAATTAATTTTATGTTGAAAATGGGCGAACTGAGTCTTACAGATAATGTTGCCAGTTATGCCAATACTAAGCTGTTTGTTGATTTCATCAGAAAGCCTCAATTGAAATATAAACATCATAAGATGATATGAACATCACATAGCTGGTAACATGGCCTTTCTAAAATAAAGGGCCAGTAGCTAATCATGTTTGCATGGAAAGAAGTCTTGGACACTAATATAGGGAAGGGTAATGTATTATGTTTGCAAAATATGTAAGGCCAGAGGTCTTTCAGTTTTCAAATCTGTCAAAAGTCACTCTTATAAGAATGCTTCAGTTTCTTGAGCTGAGTACAAGGTATCTTTGTATGTGGAAATGCAGTGTAGCTGCTTCTGTCAACACATATAAACTATGATGCCTAATGGGATATTCAGGCTTTTGAAAAAGTAGCTTTTGGTAAAAATCTGTTGAAGTTAATAGTTGTTTTTTGTTTACACTGAAATGAAATGTTTTGGTGTAGTTGAGCAGTTTTTCTGGTCTGATTCAGAGACCATGATAGGCAGCAATGAAACATATATGTTGCCTCCGTTTTTAGGTGAGGTAGGCCTCTGACTCCAGTAACTTGCACCTACTTAAGTATGATGTTTGCCTTATGCATTTAAATTAAAACATGGCAGTCTCTATGCAGGAACTGCTGCCAATGGCAATGGATCAAAATGAACACTTGATATTAGCACTGGACTAGTTTTAGAAAACAGTATGATGGGATATTTCAAATTCTAATCCTTAAAATTGCTTCTAATATAAATCAGTGGAAATTTTAACACAGACTTAACTGGTTATAGAATTAGAGTAGTCATGAGTGTTTTGAAAATATCAACCTTACCAAATGCTTTAACCAATATCCCAGTAATGATTTTCAGTTAAACATTACATAAATATTTGTATTTACGCTTAATAAATACAACTCATTTCTTCCAAGTAATTAAGGAAGAAATAATTATTCATGGATCAGTGATGAACAATGCAGTGATGAACTGCATTTTTTTACATGCATAAAATTCACTCTCAAATTTAGAAAAGAGTAAGAGCAAAGAATGAACAGCTTCCTCCTTGAATGGGACATAGATCCAGCTGCAGATGGTTATATATGAACGGGTATTTACTGTCTGAGCAGTGCTGTTTGAAAGTCTAATGGGTTGTTGACATCAGTAAGTGCAAATCTAGCTCATGATTTTGGGATGTGTTTTATACCCTTTCCTACATACATCTGTAATGTACTTCAATCTACAAAATTCTATGTTCTTTTAAGTAGATTCTTAGTATAAGCGAAATACTTGCTTTGACAGTATTGCAAGGATGCGCACAAATGTGAACCAGTGTACAAAACTGAATTTGGTGCTACCCTGTCCTCTTAAATGAAGGTTTGAATTTGTATTTGTAATCCTTAAACTTGAATAAAAAAACAGGGCAGAGGATACAAAAAGGTGCTCTGAGTGAATGCCGTGGTGCATTCGAAGAACAAAACACCCTTTTCATTGCAAAAAATTCATTTTTTTTTTTATTATTTCTTAACCTTGAATAGCTATAAACTGCCAAAAAAGCAACATTATAAAGCACAATAATGCACATCTCAACCATTCATTTCTTTCCTTCTCCTGCTTTGTGTTGGACTAATTTATGAGGTAAAGACCAACACCTATTTGATTGGGATGTCTGCAGTTACCTGCTGAATTTGTGGTTAGGATTTAAATAGAAATGTAGTGGTTTTCAAGGTTTCTCCTAGGTTTCTCTTTCAGAATGGCAAGCAATGTCTACAAACCTTTGAAGGATTTGTGAGCCMTATCATTTTTCAAATTGGGAACGCTTCTGTTGAGGATCTAAACTACAGGTTTACTAGTCTACCTTTGGGCAATCACATTTGGAATTCTGAGTCCAGTGTATGTAAATTTATTCTTTTTAATTTTATGTTGGAAATGCTTCATTTTTGACTACGAGGATAGTTTTTTTTCTTGCATGGAGGTGATGCAAAAAATGCTTTCCTGAGACAGCCATTCTCAGTAATGACTTGAATAAGTTTATCAGCAGTAAATATTAGTTTTGTTTGAAAATGTGCTGGCATTTCATAAAATGTAGTAAAACACAGTTTTGTTCCCTAAAAATTGCAGGTTTTTGGTAATGGTTAAAAAAAAAAAGGCAAACACAAATGCTTGCACAAAATTATAGCAAAAAAACCCTCCATGAAATAATGATTGTGCTGTAATTTCCAAGAGAAATGCATAAATGGAAGTATTCTTTAGAAAAGAAAAACAGGCTTGCTGCTGTGGTTCTATAAAATATCTCTAGAAGTGCTGAGCATATTTGTCTTCCATAAACTTGAAGACTTTTAGCGCTTCAGCAGTAGTCCAGTCTTACTCTAGTGACCTAAATCCCTTTGTATTCAGAGTTTATTAAGTGCTTATGGGATTATGAAACTCTGATTACAGTGACCTAAGAGTGAGGCACATGTATAACTTTTGACACCTTTGGTTGTTACTGAAATGTAGATTTAGTTTATTAAAACTGAATGGATGTATACAGTGATGACCATGGAGTAATAATTATAACCGTTTTGAAGATAGTATGTTAGAAGCCATTATGGATGAAATGTGCTACTTTGCATAGTGGGGTTTTTGGTTTTGTTTTGCTTTTTAGAGAATTTAATAAAGATTCTGATTGCGTTTCTTTTTTAGATCTTTATTTGATACACTGGCCTGATGCACATGTTTCGGGTAAAAGCAATCGGGAGGTCCGAGCTGAAACTTGGAGAGCCATGGAGGAGCTCTATGAGAAAGGTAGTATAATCGTGAAAATCTGTCTTGGCAGAAGGAGTTGTTATGCATTTTAAGTTTTGGGGAGTTCATAGGGAGAGATGTTCAAAAAGTTTATTCATGTGGGACCTTCAGATTTCAGTGGGACTTGGATGTTTAAGTCATGTGGATCTCTGAAAATTACAGCCTTAGTATTCTGGTAAGCTAAATAAAAGAGCTTTCTGTTGCTTGTAAATAATATGTTGCCAAATTGTGCTCCTGAGGTTAGTGATGTTGTGTATACTTTCTTGAGGAAATCTACAGATTACATTGAAAGTTTTATGCTACTGTAGAACATCTTTGTAGTAGCCTCCTCTATTTTAAGCATAGAGCGTGCTACTTAGTTTTACTTCCTTTTAATCCTTTTTTTTTTTTTTTTTTTTTTTTTTTTTTTTGGTATGGTGCTATTTTCCACTTTATCATATATTGTGGTACTTTGTAGATCTTTGCTGCTTGTGATTTGGAAGAATTGAGAAAACAAACTAGATGAAGAACAAATATTGACCTGCAGATTTTTTGGTAGCTACCTTTTGAAGGGGGGCAGGGGGAACTTTTCAAAGGTGGGACCTATCCTCTGAAATTCTAGTGAAAACTCTCAACTTTATTTTTGGTGTCAGCAATCTCCAATTTACATTCATAGCAATAGGAAAGAGCAGACTGCCCCAGTCAAAATTTATCATGTAGATTTCAGAGGATGATTTTGCTCTTTAAGTATGTAGTACTATTAGAAGTAATTTCATGAAAGAAGACGCTGTGACATTGTTCTTAGGCAATAGTGGACCACCTTATTTACAATTCCAGAGAAGTTCCATGAACAGTAGAATGGGAGAGGACTTCTTGGGCTAAGCAGACTAACTCTGCTAACCCAGAGTTACTGAAATAGTGATTGTATCAGGACAGTGGAATTGTAACACAAAGGCATTTGCAGGCTGTATGGCACTATGAGTTTTATCAGAGCAATAAACAAACCCATTCCTTACCCTTCAACACTTCAAGTACTTTTGGTCYGCCTCTGGAAACAGAGAAGTAAATTATCTTTGATATATCTTTTATTCTTTTTATATAAAGTGTACAGAAAGTTGCAAAAATGTTTTCCGTCTAACAGATTGCAATGTTCAGTTTTTTAAGAATGACTACATCAACCTAAAATTTCAAAGCATCAATGACTTCAAGTCCTTAGATGAGTTATTCTACAACCTACTTAATCTTTCCATTGAGAAGTGTTTTCTGATGAGTGTTTAAGTTAGTGCAGGACATTTGTACCTAGATATTTCATCCCAACTTGATGCATATAAGTTGGGGATAATTTTCGCCTTTTATTATTGTTGCCTGTCTCATTGTCTTTATTCTGCTTTTGCATGTGTGTGTTTGTGATCTTTCCTTTCTAACACAACAGTCTTTCTTCCTCTCTTTCCTCCTCTATATATCTTCCTAATAGGAAAGACTGTGAACTACTCAAGGATCTTCCAGTAAGACACTGGAAATACTATCACTGGCCTCATAGAGGGAGAATTACTTTTATTTCTTGTTCCTATATGTCATACCTCTTTACAGACACGTTGCATGTTGCTACCTTCTGTCTTTTTCGGATTTGAAGCTTTTTGTAGACCTGTGATTCGCTTAGCTAAGCATATGTTTTTCAGCTCTGGTCTAACTTGCCTCAGTTAAATTTGCCTTCTCCTGTAGATTAGATATTAATCTGGTTGAATCAAGCGCCTTAGAACATTAACCACCACATTTTTGCTATAAGGGATGTAGACTCTGGATGTCCTGACCATAACCATATGTTACTGAAATGATACGCTAATGTAACCACTCTGGAGATGGAAATACAATGATTCCTGAGGAAAATATTAAATAATTCATTTGCATGGTTAACCACTAAACTTTCTGTGGAAGATTAAACACTTGTTGGATATCTTTATATGACTTGGGATGTGTTATGTGAGTAATTTGTTAACCTTGGTATGAATTTAATATACAATATGGTCAAAATCCTAACTTGAGAGAAAAAAAATAAAACTTAATTTCTTTGGGAGGGGGAAGAATTCAGTTGAGTATACAACTTATCTTTGTCTTCTCTGAACTTTATATAACTTTTTTGGACTTCCCTGGGCATTGCTTCAGATAGGCATTGGTTCCTGTTTGCAGTATTGTGATTTTTTTTTTTTTTTTTTTAAGGAAATGTTTATTCTGTTAAAAATACATTTAAAAACTAAAAGCTCTACATCTGAGGATTGAACATTTTATAAATAATATTATGCTTGTGCAGTCAGTTCATGGAGGAAAGATTGAAATTATTCAACTTGCTAGTGTGTTTAACAGCCAGCTGTGTCCACACTGAAGAGTTTCTGAAAATGCAATGACAATAAACACTGTTCTCCATGAAAAATTAGATTGTGTTATGGGAATAATAATGTATATCTTTCTGCAGGAGACTTCTGAGACCGTTARAAGCTCTCAGTATGGACCTAAGTCTTTGATCTGACTGAAGTTAACGAGCCTTTCTTTAATGACTTCTTTGTATTCACAGATAGTTTGAGTGCATATATTTGAAAATCTCAATCTTTTAACTTCAATTTAAATCCAGGTTAATATTTATCATGCAAAACTCCACCTAGCTGGGGCAAGCAACATTTTAAAGTAATGTAAATTATAGGCTTTTTTTTACCCTAAAAGGAGGGTAAATGGTGTTGGTACCAAGGATTGTAAAACTTTTCARTGGACTTTTTTTTTGGCTTGTATTAAGTTTTAGATCGGTAACAATGGTCACAAATTGTCACAAGAAAATTCCCAGTTGGGCAGAAGGAAAAAATTCTTCACTGAAGGAGTGATTAAGCACAGAAAAATTGTTCAGACCATTGTGGAATCTCTATCTGTGGAGACTGTCAAAACTCAACTGGATATGGCCTTGAGTAACCYGGTCTAATGTAGAAGGTTAACCCTTGAGTCTTGAGTAGGATGTTGGACTAGGTGACTGGCAGAAGTTCCTCCTAACCTTAATTTTCCTGTGATTCTACAATCTGTAGCTGCAATTAGTTTGGAACGATGCTAATCTGAATATGGGTCTTTTTAATACTGAGTTCTGTTTAAGAGCAAGTCTGCTTTCTGTGTACAAGAGCATGGAAGAGTCCGAGTTCCACATTTCTCTTTGGGCACTTTGGCTCTTTGTGTATTGCTGTATTTTGTAGTATATCTTCTTTCCACCCAGTCTCCCCATCTTTGACTGTCTCGTTTCTCCTAGATCCACCTTTCCTGTCTCAGACCCTCCTACTTCTACTGCTACTTACCTATTGCTGTATGCCTCTGTAACCCATTTGTTGTTCTGTCCATATGCTATTGCTGCTACCAGCATTTTGGCTGTACTCTCTTACCTTSCTTCCTCAGTGTATTCCCATTGGCCATCAATACCCACTGACTGCAAAACTCGGATAATCCCTGACTTTTTGCAGAGTGTCTGTACCTGTAAGAACAGAAAATCCAGGCAGACACTGCACTTATCAAAAGTTTCTGTATGGTGCTTTAAATACAGGAAAGAAAAAGCAGTAATTTGTAACCCATAACACTTTTGCAGAGCGTTACTTACTTTAGTGGCTTTCTGGTTAGGTATAAGGGATCATCAGCTTTTTTTCTGGTTGTAGCATGTGGCTCTCAGATTACAAACCCCTCATCCTCTGAACTTTGTTTTTTAAATTGCCTTGTTTGTCCCCATAGTTTCTCAGAACAGGCAGGTAGAACACATTGCATCTTGCCAAGGTGATATGTGAGGCATGTGCACCTTGGTTGTTTCCTAGGCATGACTAGCTCCGCAGTAAATGACCAACTGTAATGGAGAAGAACTGCTGATACTTGCAGTGCATCTACATTCACAGCTTTGTAGACGTGGCCTAAAAAAGAAAAAAAAAAAATCTCAAAGATGGATTCAAACTAGGTTCATCTGAGAGGCAGGATATATAGCTGAGATACAGGGCTGCAGTAACACAACTTGTAGGGCTTCTGGTCTGAAGCATCTTCTCACCCAGCTAACTGAGGAGAGATCAGGGGGCTTGACTTTGTGCACCTGCCCAGATAGGTGTGCACTAATATTTATAAAACTCTGCCCCCAGTTAATAAAAACTCTGTGTGAACAGTTAAAAACAAATCTGAATTACTTGACAAAATTATTTGAATAGACATTTTAGGGAGCAGAAAACTTAGGTAGAAAGTTAAACGAGCCTCCTCAGACATTAATGAATCCTGTTTTAGAAAACTCCTAAGTACCAAAGGCTGTAGAAGAAATAGCAAGGTTTTTATCTGAATGCAGCGTGTGCTAATGGAATTGTGATGTATAATTGGTAGATAAGCATCTACCAGTTCACTGAGATATGTGTACATCCTTAATTTTGGGCTGTCTTTGATCCTTGAGTGCCTAATAGTGCTTCCTCTATATTCTGTTAACGAAGGTTTTGGTTTGAGTTGTAACATCAGAAGCTTCTCATAAACAGAAAATAATAGGTTCAGGTGACGAAAGAGACAGATATTATCCTTTGTTATCATTAAAAAATCCCCACTGTGGTTTACCACTATACTGTTTTTAAGAATCCTCTCTTTGTATTTCATCAAAAGGAATGTGATGTTAACATTTTTCAGAAGAACATCTATGAACAATTTAAAATGAGAATCTGAATAGTATTTGTCAGAGATCTGACTTACTCTCTGCAGTTGGTTAGCTGCCGTGCTGAAGTTTGGGGCTGCACTCCTTGGGTCAGTTTACTTTATGTCTTTGAAACCTAAACAGAATCTCGTTACTGGCCCAAGACTGGGATCTCAGGAACACACTTGAAAGAGCGTTTCGTATTTTAGCATTCTCTTGCTAGTGCTTGAATCCATGCTCCAACTGCCTAATGCAACTGAGCAACTATCTCAAGATCTCTCTTCAGATTAAACACATTTTCCCAGGATTCCAGGTGTTCTTCTCAAGTTTTTCTTAAGGGAGAACGTGACAGATATTAGAGCATGCCTATTCTTGCATAAAAACAGATATAGGGATTCTGAAGCCACTGTTGTCCCTTACAGCAAGAAAAATGCACGATCTATATTAAAATAACAAACCCTGAAAGTTTTTTCCAATTCAGTTTTTTTTTTTTTATCCTTCTGGGTTGATGTCTGGGACATGGTCCAGTATCTTTCTGGTTTGCCTTTGAACTACAGAGTCTTTGGCTGGTTAAACATGCCAGCCTTTTATATTCTCCTGGCTAAATCCTCCAGTATGTTCTTAGTCTATTAAAAGTCCTACCAGTATTTCTCCCTCTTTATTCTGAATTTTTTACAATTTTACTCTCTAGTCTCTTTTGCCTACAAGCAAGGCAAGGTTAAACTTCTAGCCAGCTTTTTTAGCATTCCTGTTGTATAGCCAGAGTCCAGTCATTACATTTACTGTTTTCCCTTAATATTTTTCTAGGAAAAGATGTCATAAGGTCCTGGTCAATAAAGTGAGGAACTTATTTATAACAGCATACAAAGCTATAGCAATTGTATTATTCCATAACATGAACCAAAATTTATAAATTGTATGTACGATGCCGCAAATTATGCAGAAATTGTATTAGAACTATTATTTTGCACAGTAATCACTTATAACACTGGTTGATACATGTGAGAGATTCATATGCTGATAAGAAAGGACTCAGTGCAGAGAGTTATATTTTGTATGACAGCTACAGTATATTGCCATCCGTAGATCTTCAAAGCCTGGGATTTGCATGTGTCTGAGCCCAGCCCTGCCTCCAGGGGCAACTGTGCCTTCTCTGGGTGCAGGGGTGGCTCTGGGACCACAGCTCTGCACCCCTCTGGGTAGTCAGCTCGACTAGAGGAAGATGGACTAGTGGAAATCTCTGAACAGTCGTTAGAGTTGTTTATGTTGAGAATTAGCAGCAAATGAGTGGTGGAGGATACTTACAGTTTTCTTTACGGTTTTTAGAATGATTATGTGTACCTGACAGTGTAGGATAAATGTTCATCCTGCACTAAAAAATTGCCATTTAAAAAGACTGGATAATTTCTGGTAATTTATTAATCGTGTAGACCAAATTGATAGCTGTTTAGATCTTATTATTAAACTGATTCCTGCTAGCTGAGGATCTAGTCCAGTACTTGTAACTTAAGTTTCAAGAAGTAGCTTCTTTAAAAGCTGTCATGTCTGAGAATGTAGTGTTTATTTTGTTGTTGCTGCTGCTGTGATTTGTTAATCTCCTTCAGTTTGGTTGCAGCTGCTTCATAGGAGCAGGAAGAATATTAAAAATCTTAATCCTAAAACCAGGTAAAATTAAGTTCAGGTGAATTGTCAGCCAAGTGACTCCATTGCTGTATGTGCAAATGTGTTAAGGCCACTGAAAGAGTAAACAAATCAGTATCTGCAGTCTAGTGCTGAGAGCATTCCCTTGGAGGTAGAGAGCTCTAGATGTGTGTCTTTGCTCAACAGACTGCATTTGCATTTTCCATCAAAGAGTTATGGGATAAACAGTGCTGAGGGAAAAAATGAGAAAAAATTCTTATTTTGGTCAATGAGATGTTTATGTATAATAGCTGGCTCTTCCTGTTRTAACAGCTGAAATCAACTAGGATTCTTGTAATATCAAACCTATGGTTTGAATTTTTGTGGTGTGGTACATTCTCATTTGTGGAATTATCTTCTCTGATACCTCAGGACAGAGGCTTGGCTGCCTCCAGAGCCCCTTCCAAGATACATGCACTGAGTCAAACGTTCCCTTGACAGCTGCAACATTCTTGTACCAGCAGTTGCCCACTGGCAGATGAAAGCGGTGTGGTAGCGGCGTTTACATCATGAATAGTCATTACGCGCGCACACTGGTAATTGGTCTGCTCCTAGCAAAATGACCCTTTCCATATGCAGTGAGTGCCTTTAATGACCCTGATTTTGACATTGTGGCTAGCCCATCGTTTTGAAAAGCTTTTCATACACATGCACATGATTACTTGTCCCTCCATGAAAAAACGTTGGGGAGAATGAAGGCCTTCAGCCAGCTTTTGGCCCTGAAGTTGGCAAGTGTGGTAACACGGTGGTCAGTCAGTTCGCATCCCATGGGGACTTGGTGCCTTTTTGCTAAATGTAGAACTTCTTGCTTGTTTTCTTTTAGTGTAAGCGGTACAGCTTATGCTTACATGAGATACTCATGCTTGCACCAGAAATTCCTTTATGTGTTAATATGTGATTTTGTTAAGTATAGAGAAATGTTCTTGAATGGATTATATTTATTTTCATTTAGTTGTTATTTTTAATAGTGTTTTCTCTCCATATATGATTTGAAGAGAGTCCCATGAAAGAACAGAGATTGTTTAGCCCTAATAATGGAAGTGAAGTGGCAATATTCTTGGAGAAGTCATGTTTTGCCTAATTCCAGATGAGGGAAGAAATCTCAACAACCTTATTAATAACCTTGTCTTTCATCTTTGGGCAGAGACCAGTGCAGTTGTCATCTTTTCTTCCTGCATTATCTGTCAATTCTCAAAGGTATGAGGGCTGAGTAAGGCAAATACTTTTTTTTTTTTGTGTGTGTGTGAGTGATACACAGTGCTGGTACATCCTTTCCTAGATGACGTATTCTGCTGTAAATGATATTCTAATGAGAAATTATTCTGTGCCTATGCTTACATTGTCAAATGCTGAACAACTGATATTTCACAAACACTTGTATTATATTTCCACAGAATATGTTTGTCTTAAGAGTGAGTATGTTGGTAGAAGTTGTATATGTGGAAGCTTCACTGAAGTTTTAATTGGTAAAAGCAAATAACTGATTTTCATAGCAACACAAATCTTCTCATTAGTATCAGTATATTCTCTCTGCATATATAAAGATGTCTGATGGGCTTGTTATTATCAGAAACACAGTTAAGAAAAAAAGTGTTTTCATGGGTTGAAGGTGCTTGCAGTTGGTGAGGATGTTGGTTGCACCACACCCTGTTTATCAGATAAGACTGCAATAAAAGACATGCAAAAAAAAATGACTACTCATTTTTTATGTTTAAGATCAGAAAGAAGCCTTCATAATGTGAAACACTTAAGAATARGAAATTGCCATTTGGTGCAGATATTAAACTGGAAACAAATCTAAATTTGCAAGACTGTCCTCATTTGTTGTATTTTACTGTTATGTTTTTTTTCTTTCTGTAATGGACTTTATTTCTAAATGCAAAAATAAGCCCTCAGACTTCTTTGTTTTAATGATCTAGAGGTTCCAGTGTGGACACAAGAACTCTTGGAAGAAGCTACTGTTGAAGTCCATTGCAAAGGAAAGTCTTGCCTAAAAAAAATTTTGTCTCAGTAAATAACATACCCAATTTGGGGAAAAGACATCATTTGTCTCTCTTGCAAATGTTACTTTCTTAGTTTGTGTTTTCCCAATTGTTAGTGAGCTGTTGCTTCGAACAGGAGCTGCAGAATGATATGGGTATAAAAATGTGCTTTCAGGCTTTTTTTTTTTTTTTTTTTTTTTTTTTTTTTTTTTTTTTTTTTTTACAATGTGACTCTGCATGCGTAAAGCTGGCGCAAGAGAAGGGGAAGTCTACTGAAGTACAGGGGAATTGATTCAGCTTTGAAAAAAACCAAACACAACCTTTTTGATGGAACATTTTAATCTGATGTGATTTGTAATGCCAGCTTGAGGAAGAAATTTGCCCGCATAACTAAGATGGCGTTGCACTGAAGTGGTGAGGATGAGCAGCCACGGTCAAAGAGATTGAAAATACATTAAGCTAGTATTGCTCCCTTACACTCTTTAGCCAGATATTTAGCTGATGTGTTAACTCAATTTTTATAATGGATTTTCAGCCATGCAAGTTGACAGTTTGACTATTCCTGTTGTGTTGTCCTCGCAGGTTGTCGTGATTTACAGGTGATCTGTAATAGGAGTGAGAATAATGGAATTGCAGTAGCAGGAAAGTCATTCTGAGACAGATAATGCACCTATATTGCTGTGGCAGGTAGGATAAGAAAAAAATCCCTTGGGGGCGAAAGCATGATTTCTGTGGTTAGGGAGTGGGTCCTGTTGTCAGTTTTGCCAGTCTTCCTATATTGACTTTAGACAGGACGCTTAGCCTTTTGGTGTCTGTGTTTTATGGTCTGTAAAATGGGAATAAGTCTTATGTCATAGATTTAAAACTTAATTCATTATTGGTTGTATGTAAAGAGTCATCTGCTTTCTTTCTGAAGGCTTTGACTTGCAATGTGAATGTTGGGCACTCTCAGGCTATGGCTTTGATTTAGCAAGCCATGCTGGAATCCAACCCTCTATGGTTTCTATGAGTAATACCATTTGCCTAAAGTGAGATTTTTGATGTACGTATCACAGAAAATTTGGACCTTTCCAACCTGTGTAACCTTCTTTAATAAAAATATTGCAGTTGACCTCTTGTAAAAAGTGGATGCATTTGTGTTTTTACTCTGTGGCTTGAGTAGAAGCTGTAACAGAATGGGCACTGTTTGCTGGATGTGGGAGTTCTCCCTTGCCCGGACTGATGTCAAGCAACAGGGAGGGGGAGGAAAATTGGCTCCACAAACCCAGTATCCAGTTTTGTCATTTAAAAACATTTTTTGATCTGAACTTTGTACAGTTAGTATTTCAGAAGGTCTTTAGAAGTCTGATAAAAGTCCATAGTAGTGCTCGAGAAAGATAAGGCTCATTATTGTAATAAAACAATGTTGTGGTGCCAAGATGGTATATTTATGCTTTATTGTGGCAAGACTAACAGTGCCCATCAAACTCTAATTTGGTATTATACTAAGTAAAGGAAGAAATAATCAATCATTCTCTAGGTTGCTATAAAAAGTGTGTTAAGCTTAATACACCACTGCATTGTGAGACAGTCTGTTGGCTTGAGGTATTGCTTCACAGCAGCTGGGGGTAATACAGTCTGGTGAAATTACTCCCGTATATGCTGGAGGCCAAGATGATTGTGTGTATAATAAGAAAGATATTAATTAATTCTTCAATTATCATCAACCATTATTTTGAAGGCCAATATGTTTTCAAATTTGTCTTGCAGAATTTCATGACAGTTTTTCAAAACTGGATGAAAATTTCTGTTCACCATTGTGCACTACTTAGCCAATTTTTAACATGCATACAAGAAGCATTACTGCCCAGTTTTCCTTTAAGCCTGTGAAGTTAGAACCTCAAGGAATTGGGCAAAACTGCAGTAAGCCTTAGGAGCTGATGGGGAATTGCAAACTGTCTGTTTATTGCATGTGACACTTTCTCAAACTCTGCTTCATATGGGCCAAACCACTCATTTCCTCAAGCAGATAAGGAGGATACTTTTTCTCCCTGAGTCAAAGCTCTGTGACTCTGTAAATAAGGCAGTATAAATGTATATTTTAAAACTGTACTTTTGGAGGCATCTTAAGTAGCATTTTACGATGCTTGACTCAGGGGGACTTGAACTTCAGGACTTGCTAAATTGGCGAAGTCAAAGGAAGTATAGCTTTTAAAAGCACCTGCTACCGTAACAGCTAGGACATGAATTGTGCCTGAATTGTCTGAAATGGGATTTTTAAGCTCACTAAACTGGTATTAAATTGAAAATAAACACCTTCTTTTTCCCATTTCAACAGAGTTCTGAGGGTTTGAGATCCATGACACAAACTCTGGGGAACCTGACCATGTCAGAGGTCCCTGAGAGAGGCAAGAAGAAACGTGTCCCCATTCGGTCCTTTCCCACCGTCATAGCTGTTTCAAGGCAAATGTGTGAGGAACCTTTTAGGCAAATGTGTGAGGAACCTTTTAGGCAAATGTGTGAGGAACCTTTTAGGCAAATGTGTGAGGAACCTTTTAGGCAAATGTCCCCTAAGGTTGAGTCTTTTTATATAGAAAAAAATACAAACACATGTTTTATTGTTTTAAATGCAAGTGTTAGAAGAAGTTCTTAAGTAGACAAGAGCTTAAATATTGATATTATGCAAGTAGATGTAACATAGTTTGAATCTTACAGTCTCCAATTGCAGCAAAACTAAACTTATTGAGGGAGAGGTGCAGAAATGTTCATATCACATGTATATTATCCTGTAGTAAACTAATCCTGTTTCTTCATCTCTTCCAGTTAACCCAAAGGAGAAATTGGTCCCTAATGCAAGTTAGACTAGTCTAAGAATTTTTGAGTTTCTGCTAATAAAAACCTTTACACCAGAAAGGTGTAAATGATAAAAATTGTGTTCTGGCCCTCCTTACCTCCTGTTCTGTGTCTTATCAGGGCATTATTTGTGTCTAAGGAGAGGTTGATAGAGAACCTGTTAAGGTATTCCCTTAACTGAGAGGAATCTTGAGCTGCTTATTCCAAACCTGGGCATTTTTTGTGATGCCTGCAACAAAGCACAGCAATTAAACATGAAGCCTGTGGTATGGCTTTAAATATTTTGAGGTACTAGAAGAATTAATGACTATTGAACACATTGGATTCCTCAGTATGTATTTTTTTTATTTCTACTGCTGATGTGGTAATTTCATGTATCTTGTTTGATGTATGTAGTCATAAGTGTTAGGTCTGACAGATGAGGCCCAGGAGCTAGTCAGTCCTTCATTTTCTTGCCAATCATTTTCTATCTGATTCTTTATTCTTAGGAATTAATTCAGCAGATGTAAACATGGAAATAATTCTGTATAATTTCCTGATTAAGGCAGTCTTTTCCAGATCTGAGCAATGTAGGGCAAATGTATTAATTTTCAGTCAAGTAAATGGAAGCACTCCCTGCCCTCTCTGAAAGAGAATCCATTGATCATCAGTTGAAATTTAGACTCTTCATTTTTCAGGAAATTCCAGTGTTTCAAATTCATGTTACCCATGTGTGTTGGAATAAGATTTTTTTATAGTCAGACTGTGTAATTGTTTTCATATTTATTGTATTTTAAGTGTTTTGACTTTTGTATTAAATTACAATATAACTTTTATGTTTTAGACTTGTAGCCAAAAGCAAACCAATGAAGTTGAAATGAAGGGTTCTAACTTTAGCAAAACAAAATATGTGGCTTTAATGAAATTGAAATATTTCAGTCATCTTTCATTTAAAAAAAAGATAAAATGCTGTTTCCACAAAAACATTTGTTTATTTATTTATTCCCTGGGAAAATTTTGACTTTCTTGTCTGTTTTGAATTCAGCCTTCTCTCTGCAATATTGCTCTAAATACAGTAGTGCCATGATATTGATTTTAGTAGAGGTGACTCAGATGACTTTTAAAACTAAACATAACTGAACTGAAGCTTCTTGATGGGAGCTCTAACAAACTTAACACTGAATGCAATGAGACCGTGGAACAACCTTCCAAGTAAAGTTGCAGACTTCCACTAAAAGTTTGTAAGAAGCAAAACACTGTGTATAACATAGGGAAGAAAACTGCTAGCTTTTCGCGGGAATGGGCAAGAAGTCTAATAAGCCCTTCCAGCTTTCACTTCTGCGATTAAGTTTTGTTTGTGTTTTAGTCTGAAGTAAAAGCTTTATTCTTCAAGGGCAGTAACAGCCTGTTTTTTTTATAACTCCTTAGCTCTCAAAAATAGTGTGCAAAATTTTGGTTCACCACTGTGTTAAAACTGACAATGTTTTTCAGACTTCTTTGGCATGATGATTTATTAGTGTTGACGCTCCAGGATTGTTTGTCAGCAGAAGTCAAAAGCTCGTGTGTCACTCCTCCTGACAGATTAAATACAAATTATGCAAATTGCTGTAGTGTAGGTTATAACCTGATTATGTTGCACGTCTTGAGCAGTGATCATATCTGTAAGTGAAAGCTATCTAGAGTTTTACTTGTTAATGTATTTTTTACCTTTGTATTCCACAAAAGAAACCACATTAAAAAGTGATAGTAGGCATGCAGGTTTTACAGACTTAACTGCTTGTGCTGCCAAAATATGTAAAAGCAACGTTGTAGTAGAGTTGCTCATATTTATATGGTTAGTGGCTTTTCAAATACAAAACTTATTTTTCAGGGCTTTAACAATGTGGTTATAATAATTAGCAGTAAACTGTAACTTCATTTTTGGAATTTAAACGGAGAAGACTAGAACAATTAAATTTCTTTATTTTGTCCAGCTAAATCTAACCTGCAAATTCAAGATATTTTGTAATCCTATAGGTCATTTTTTATTTAAATGACAATTTAGTCTACTTATGAATTACTTTTTATACATAAAACATATGTGCATTTTAAAAATAAGTACATGCATAGTACACTTCCCTCCAGCATTTTCATTAGCTTTATTCTCAGGGTAGATTCTTCCTTTTAATGTATTCGTATGTGCCAGTTGCATTAATGAGTGCTGTATGTGAGTCAGTATCTGAGGTTCAGTTTCAAGGCAGCTCCACAGAGTTCCCCACTGACCTCAAGATAGTGGTGGTTCTAACTGTGGGATGAAGGCAGAGTTGGTTCGGACATAGTTCGTTTGACATCAGATGTCTGAAATTGCCCAATGTCTTTTTTCCCCCCAAAATAAACAGTATACCATTTGGCTTAATTCCTTTCTTTTTTGTTATAGATATTTGTATGCATATACATAGATGAGGACATGCACATACCTTGTATAGAATTGGTTGGGAGAAATATTGAATTAAATACAGTGATTGAACTCCTGTGTTTATGTGACTTGAAATAGACTTTCCATCTGGAGAGTTACTAACTGAAATCCAGATCAAATCAATGAAGACAAAGTTCACAGACTTAAGAAATGAGTCTGATTCATAGTCCACAGAATCCACAGCCTAAAGAGACCACTAGTAGCCTGACCACAGGTGGTTTCCATATTAACTGTGTTAGCACAGAATAAGAACCAAACTACTGAAGAGTAGTCAGAGTTGAGGTGTGGTAGCAGGCCAATATTGGGAAGTGTGCTTTATCATATCTGAAGTTCAAAGGAAGACATCTGATTTCAGGGCTGTCAACACTTAATTGATGTGCATGCATACACGCGTAAGGCTTATTTTAAAAATAACCCTCATGTCATCTATGTGCAGTTTTATTTTCATTTGCATGTCAACAGGAGCTAAGAAATCTAGCAGTCCTGATACAGATTCTTCTTCCTACAGTTTCAGTTTCTTGATTCTTGTTAGATACTGCTTATTTAATTCTAACTTTTTTACTGAGTTTTATGTAACATCTTTGTAATAATAACAATCTAATAGAAATGTAAGCAGGGTTATATAGTTCATTTGGACTGCATGTCCTTGTGTTTGTTACTCACACCTTATTAGTCTTCTGCAAATGTTCCACTTTAGTTTTGGCAAGCTGCTCAGAACACCATTTCCTTCTTTTCATTCTGCTGAAGTGCAATTGTTCTTTGCTTACACTACATTAGCCTTTCCCAGAATTTAGCTTGGAGTTTTTATACACTGGGGAGCTTCCAGTGTGTTTAGATTATAAAATGGTTTCCTAGTGTGACTGTGACGGAACCATGCTTTCAGATAATGCTGTCAAACCAGATTTCAGGGTTTTTTTGTTTCTGCTATACAGAATGGGTGTGTGCAGTCACAGTCATTTTGCGTCTTGAAAGTGATATTTTTTTAAGTTATCTTCCCAAATAGTTAGGATTGTCCTAGAACTTTTTCTTGTTCTGTTTCTCTTGTTAGGTTTATGCAGATCAATTGGTGTAAGCAACTTTCTTATCAGTCATCTGGAGCAACTAGAGGAAGACTGTGTGGTTATCCCACACGTTAATCAGGTGAGTGGATAAATGTATTAAAAGTATTTGAGTTTGGTGTTTTTGTTTTTTAATAATCCTCTCCTCCTCACCCTGTCTGAAAGACCAGACTCCACTAGCCTTATTCTTGCATTTTCTTCCCTTTTATTTCACTAAAGCAAAATCCACATGTTAGGAAGGCCACCTGAACTGAAAAAAAAWAATAATAAAATAAGTCCCTCTTCCTTTCCCCTGTTCTGCCCAGGCTACTTATTTGTGGCTGGTTTTGAGGCACAAACAAACGAAAAGTCAGTGTGCCAGCTTTTGATGCTAACAGCAGAGAAGTAAAATTCCAGTAGCATGAAACATCTAGCATCTCCAGAGTGAATGAGCTTTTTGAGAGCCTGTGCTCAAATACTATAAATAATTCCTCTAAGCAACACTGAAACCCTGAGGTGAATTAGGTATCCATCGAAGTGTGTGTTGTTACCTTTGCTCCCCCCCTGATTTCATCAGCAAGATCACCTTAAATTCAGTGAACTGCTCATTTAGGAAGATACTGCCAGGGCCCAGGCAAGGTTTTTTGCTGCTCTAGGCAGATAAAAGGTTGCCACCTACGTAACAGCAGGCTTCCAGGGCACAGACAACTGGTCCCTCATTGCAGTTGTCTGCCACAGCTGTGCGGGAAATTCCTGCCCCAGTTCCTGTCACCTACTGCCAGTGAAAATGTCTGTATGCGAACACAGAGCAGGCGACTGCAATGGCTCAAGGGCAGACACATGTTTTCCCCCCTGCTACRGGTGGTGAGGATTTCTGGCAGCTGATTATGGTATCATGTCATAAATGGCCGCAATAAGGTTGCCTGGAAGATGGCTGTCAGAACCAAAAATCTGTTTTCTGCTGACCTCAAGACTCTGCGTATGCTGCAGACAAAAAGAAACAATTTTTTCTGTTCATGTCTGTATAGCAGTGTGATTCCTGCTGTGCTTGCCTCTTCTATTTCTTAGAGCTGTTTGTCATATGTAGACAATTACAAAGCAGCAAAATATAAAAAAGAAAGAAAAGAAATAAAATTTGGAAAAAATAGTGGTTATTTCAGGTTCAGTCTTTCTGCCTTTCCTTCTCTTTGTGGTTGGCTGTTGATGGAGATGTGTCCATTTCTGGTGGTTGTGACACACTTTTCTCGTAGAGCTGAAAGACTGAAATGTGTTGTTTTCAAAATGGAGATTATCTTTTAGTGTATTACAAATAATCAAATATTTTATAAGCAAGTAAAGGAATTCTGTTCTGGACTGTGTGAGAGTGTGGACTGGGTTACTAAATGGTAGTTGTGGGTAATGTTAAATTAACCTAAAATCAAATAAAATATAAAAGCCAATAAACTATTTAAGTTCAGTTACTCAAAATAAGCCATTGAAGTATGACTAAAGACAGGCAGGTTGATGATTGTTAAAGAATCAATGAGTTTGCCAAGGTTAAGCTGTCTCCTCTTCAGAAATACACACCTCCAAAGCCTTACTGGAGTTTGGCAGAAATTGTTACTGGCTGTTAAATGAGAATAGCCTTTCAATGCCCTATTAAATCACTACAAGACCAAAAAAAAAAAAAAAAAAAGTAATCAAAGCCTTGGATTTCTTTCCCAAACTTTGTCTTACCCACAATATCAAAGTCTTACAATGTCATTATGCATCAGAAGTAGTAGTGGAGCAAAGTTGCTTCTTGATATTTGATGGCATCTTTTTGTTCTGTGGCTGAAAAAAGGGAGACAAAATGTTGAGACAGTAGTGATAGTGCAAGATTGATAGTGACAGTGTGTATGTGTGTTCCTTGCTGTATTCTGACAGTCAGTTTTAGCTGATTAGATGTTTTCATCAACCAAATTCAACAAAAAATTGTTGTTCAGAAAGCAATCTCTTTTTCTCAGCATTCTGCCATTTACTTAAGGTGATGTGCAGCGTTGTTTCAAGTTAAAAACAAAAACCAACCATACCGCTGCAAACTGCTCCACTTTGAACACTTTCATTAAAAAATTCTATAGCATTAATTTACGCTTTTCAGASTTACAGGAGTCTTACAAGCTGTACTTTAGAGTATCCTCAAAATAGCATTTATTCTGTTTCTTGCTTAGTGCTGGAGAGGAGACACTTCAGTTGCTGAGTTTGATAAAGAGATTACTTAAGCACTACCAAGTAACTAATGAATTCCTAAGCTGAAATTGAGACTAGAAGTGCTATGCTTAATGCTTATCTTAGACACCAGTATTCTATAATACCAAAAAATCTTTGCTATATTGATGCATAAAATTGCCTACTTTTTTTTTTAATGAACTTTATTTCTTAATACAAAACATTTGCAAACAATTGTTGTATAGAAACTGATTATTAAGAAACAAATGAAGGAAAATCACTTCCCTATTAGTCCTTGTAAAATTGCATTTAGAATTGAGGGTGTTCTCTCAACTCCAAAAGTTCTTATCATTATGTTAAAATTGAAAGTTATTTTTCTGTGATGAGGAGGAAGTAGGAAGACAGGAGAAAAGCGGTTCTTTATCAGACTTTGTAGTCTTTACAAACCAGGTGGTAAGCATTGCTTCTCTTTTTGGTTCCTGGATGAAACAGTTTCATCATGTTCTTTAACAAAGTGGGAGAGACCAGGCTTTTCAAGAATATAGTCTTGTTAAGGCATGTAGTAGTAAGTAAGCAACTTTTAAGATAACCAGTTACAATTTAAAAAAATACTGTGAATCACTATACAAAACCACAATAAATATTTTATTCTAGCATCGTATAGAATGAAACATACAGCCTAGAAGTTACAGGTTTCTATCCCAGATGTAACCGACTTGGCAGTGGTAAGTCTGGATTTGTGGTCCAGGAGGATACAGCCTCTTTGCAGTTCCTTGTGCCTGTCGCTCGTTAGGGGAAAAGGTACATTTTCCGAAGAATTTAATTTATGTGTACATTTCATTTACTAAGACCATATACTGAATCCAGATATAAGCTGTTACTCTCCAGATTCCGGGTAGGAGTGTTTGTCAGTATTTCTCTGCTTTTATAGAAGTGCGAATTACTGTGTAATAAGCTCAGAGTGATTTTAAGTAATGTTAATATCCGTGTTAACATTGAGCCTTATACGCTGTTAGGTAGACTTGTACAAGGTAGAAATGTATTTTAGTGTTTGAGGCCTCAGGAAACAGTCCCTTTGTATGTAAACTTACCTACTCTTGCTCTATAGAAGAGCCTCATTTCTGGGCTTAAATTTTAATTTTCTAAAGAAAAATAATTAGAAGACTGTGCATTCCCCTTGAAAAGCTGCCTGAAGTCCAGACGTGGGAAAACTTTGCCAGGTGAAAAGATGTGAGGGACCTGCAGCAGGGTGGAAAGAACAAGGCCCGATGATGGCCCTGACCCCCGCAGGGTCGGGCCGCCAGGGTCGTCTCCGGCCCGGCCCGGCTCTTCCCCCTTGTGCTCCGGCCGCTTCCTTGGCGCTCCCCTCTGGCTAGCCGGGAGCACCTGGGAAGGCGTCAGTAATGGGAACCGCAAACTGCTGTTAAGCACATGCCAGACTTTACCCAGAAATCGCTCAGCATAGAGTGCCAGAAAAGATCAGGATCGTGCTCCGCCACCATACGACTGGGAGTCCTTGCCTGAGAAAAGGCTGGGGACTAAAATAGCAAGGGCGGCGCAGGCCAGGAAGTCGGAGTTAGTATTATTATGAGGGGAAGCGCGTACTGGCTGCCCACCCTACGCCTCTGCTAGCTCAGGATGCTATTCTCTTGCGTTCAGAAGCTGCTAGAATCTTCCGGAAATGTTTGAAGAAAAATAATTATTTTTGAATTTGTTTTTCATGTGTTTTTTTTTTTTATGTTTAGTAATGTTTTTGATACAAAAGAATTACTTGCACCTACCAACAGGCAACTGTGTGTGCAAAATTCAGCTCACAAAATGTAAGAGTCTTGATTCAGCAGAGGAAACAAAGTACAATTTTTTTCAGGCAAGAAGCGGTTGTTGCGCTGTTCTGCTTGTCATGCTGGCAGGGGACTGCTTTGACTGGTTATGGGGTAATCTGGAGCTCGGCTCCTTAGAGTCCTTATTAGACCTGTGGCTAAATTCTACTTGTAGTTGTATTAGTAGTAAATGTTTARTAAGTCACCTGAAGCCATACAGATATTCCAGATTTTTCAGCATTTGACCCTAAATCAGTCACTATTTAATATTTTCTAGGCTATGTTATGTGTTATACAAGTAATTTCTACTAAAATTACTTATTACTACTGTATTAATTCAGCAATACACCCTCTAGATAATATTTTTAAACATTTTTATTAGATCCCAATGTTCACATTTTATTAATATTTTTGAAGACACTTCATTTTGTACCTGTATTTAATAATCAGTATAAAATTCTACCTTCCCTAAGAGAGTACTTGTTGTTTCTCTGAAATACTCAGTTTTGTCGTAGTGTAGCCTGATAAGGAGCACGTACAGGAGGCTTGCTTTGGACTTGGTTAATCAGTATTTTGAAAGGAACTGCTTGTTCATTCTTTCTTTTCCTCACCATTTTGCATAACGCACAATTGGAATATTTTCTAGTCAGCTCAGATGCAAAAAAAGTTAATAAATGTGTGACCTAAACACTGGTCTTACAAATATAAACATGAAAGACAAAGGCCACTCAAAGGTCAAGAAACATCAAAGGTTGAAGACATGGATGTGTCTGCTGCTTGAACCTTGGTCCTGAGTCCACCTAGTAATTTAGATCATAGCAACTTTCGGCTGACTCAGCCCAGCCTTCGAGGGGCACGTTTTTTTCTCAGCATATATTGAATGAGTGCCAGCCTATTGTTCCTGGCTATTGTTGTCGGAAAAGACAACATGTACTAAAGATGAGAAACAGGAAATGTTCATTTGTCCCTTTTATGGTAGAAGAAAATTTCCAGATTCCATGTGTTGAGGTAATTGTTCAAAAGAATGTTTCTTCAGAATGCACAGGAGCTGGATCTCTGGAACATTGGTGACAGCTAGTTGAGCTAAGGCCACATCACATGGTTGTGTCCTAGTTTATAAAAGAAAACGCCATTCACCTTCATCTGAGTGCAAAGGAAGGTGTGTTTCTAACAGTGTATATGCTGTGAAATATATATATTTTTAAATGTAATAAGGAATAATAAAGAGGTTCAGTTTTGGTTCGGCTAAATGCCAGGCTACTTGACTCTTTTGAAATCCCTCTTTTTTTTTCCCCCCTTATTTTTCAGTAAGCTTTGTTTTCTTTTGCTTCCTACAACTATGTCTTTGTATCTTGTTACTTTTTCTCTCTTGACTGGTTCTTGGCAGCTCAGTCTTCCTTCCTACCAAGGGTCTCCTGCACACCTCCTTCCACAGCTGCTTCTGCTCCCCCAGACGCTGGCTGGGACGCCAGGCAGAGCTAGGACACAGGGTTTGCTGTGTATCCATTCCAAGCAGAGGTCAGGCCCCAGTCCTAGACAAATTGTTTTGGTCAGTCCGTTATACACACATGCACACACTAGCCTTTACAGCTCAGAGGATCAACAAATGGGAAAGGGAGTATTTAGGGAAGATAAGGTAGCCTCAAATCACCAATAAAAATGACCCAAGACTGACTCTCACTATGCATTTACGTATATTCCTCAAACACCGTGCAGTCCTCATTACCTGAGAACAGGAGGGCAAATCCAGCTGCAGGCAGAGAAAACGGCTGCTCCATACAGCTTCCTTCTTGGGGGAAGCATAAAATATGTAGTAAATGACTGTGTAAGTTAATGACAAAGTATTTGTGGATTGTTACCCTCCGCATGTCTTCTAAAATTGATAGCTTACATAAATCTCCCAGCAGTAGTGATTTCATTCATGTATTCTTAAGAAGACAGGGCAAAAATGTTATTTATTAATGATAATTTCTCCTAAATGTACTCTCAAAGTTTTTATTAACAGTTTCTTCCTGTTTATCTAAGGTTGAATACCACCCTTTCCAAAGACCTCAGGAGCTGGTGGATTATTGTAGGAGCAAAAATATTGTTTTTGAAGGCTACTGTCCTTTAGCCAAAGGTGAAGCACTCACTCATCCTACTATTATTCAGCTGGCAAAGAAATATGGCAGAACTCCAGCGCAGATTTGCATACGCTGGAGTATACAGGTAATGGAGGATGGCAGTAAAAACCTAACTCCTCTCTTGGGGAAAAAAAAAAAAAGTAAACAGTTTGTTTTCTGTACATCAGTCTGAAACTTGTACAGAAAGGATTGTTGCCTTTAATATGCAGATGTCCCGTGAGCCAACTGTGCTGTACTGGAAGCTTGGAATGTAGTACACAAACATGGCAGTATTTTACATGTGTGAAGAATCTGATTGTAGAGAATAAAAGGAACCACTGATAAAAGAGATGTTTTCCAACTAAATGTCACAATCAGTGAGTGGCATCATTCCCTTTCTGTAGCTCAAAAAAAAGCAGTAAGCAGTGAAATAAGTGCATTAAGTTGACATAAACCGTGTAATCTGTGTTGGAATTTAATGCAGTGTGTATAACTGCAATTACAAATAGTTGCATGTAGAAATGTCAGTGACATCTAAAAAGTAAAATGAAAACCTCAGAAGGCATGAAGAATGTATTGAAATGTTTTGAAAATGAGATTACTTTCCTTGAAACTATCTATAAGTTTTAATGATGAGGTGTTTTTCAGAACGGGGTTGTCACTATTCCAAAGTCCACAAGAGCGGAAAGGATACAGGAAAACTGCAAGGTAAGATTTGGTTACGCACTCAAGTCTGAGTAATATCCGAATTATTGTTGTTTTTAATACTTGGGTATGCCTGCCCATTTTCCTATGCCAGTTTTACATCAGGCAAATCAGTTAAAATTGTCAAATTATAGTAGCATAAAATTACTGCAGTGTAGTAGAATACTGTAATCCACAAATCTCAGAAATCAAATGGGATTTTAATTACTATGTACGAAAAAGGTATCCATACAGAGAGCTTTCATAGTTAACTTTTACTATTAATATTTTTATTTATTACTTGGATGGTGATAGAACAACATATTCCAGTTATGGATAGGTCCTTTTTGTGATAGGCACACAAGAGTCAAATGGAAGGAATTTGTTTGTAYGCTATGCATAGTGCACAGACACTGTCTGAAAGCTGCAAAACGCTGGAGGGGGTCCCAGGAGCCCTTTTAAGGAAGTCACAGTACTGGCAGAGCTGACTCTTCCCCTGCCTTCTTCCCATTGGTTTGCAGGGAGGTCCCAGCGTGCAGGTGATGGACAAAGTAGAAGTGAGAAAGGGAATTGGCAGCATCCCTCCTCCTCCTTTTTTATACCAAATGTCTTTAATTCATATCTCCTTCCCTCCATTCCTCTAATCTGAAGGACTAGAGAAAGCTTTTCTTGGGGGAAAAAGTCCCACAATAACCTTGTTGTTACCTCCAAAAATATTTTACGGGTATGAACTGTTTTGCAGATCAGGAACAAACTCTGCAAGAAAACAAGAATCTTCTTACCTCCAGTTAATCACTGACTGTGTGTATGTGTAAATTAACACAAACATAATGAAGTTTTCTTTTGGTGGCTATGCTTGTTATGTAGCTCCTACCCTGACTGTTTATTCTGCCATCTACTCTGCCTTCTATGGTGGAGGCACAGCTGTTTGTGGTACTGTTTTGTGAACCAGATCAGAGAACTAATCCAGATTAAAAATCCCTCCTTTCCCCTCCCTCTCCCCAATTAATTTGAACCCAGATTAATTCTGTGTGCTTTACAAAGTTTACTGTGTGGCCCCACTAACTGGTTTAGCACAACTGAGGGGTTGCATTGTGGCAAAACCTAAAACACTTAGGATGGGAAAAAAAACTGGCACAGTTATCTGACACCATTTATCATATCTCCCCTTCTTTTTTACCCCACCCCAGTGGGTTGGCCTAAATCTATACCATTGCTGTTCTGGTTTRGGGAAAACATGGACATCATTAAGCCCTGAGTATATAATATATTAAATAGTATTTCTAGTTCAGTGGCTGGTCCGTGGTTTGGATTTAAAAAGCCTGAGCACTGAGGTTTGACTACAAAGAGGCACGCTAGCAGCCAGCGATCCCTGGCTAATGCGGGATGGGAGGAGCTCCTTTGGCAGCAATTCAGGCTCCACGGGATTTTTTTGTTGGGTATGAAGGAGCTCTGACAAACACTACAGAGACTTTAGAGCAACTTCAGTTTTGAAGTGATAATATCTGAATAAGACACCTGCTAAGAAAACACTGGCACTAACATTCATGTTGCAGGCCTCACCACAGGAGAACTTAGTGGCTCTAAGAACCTATGCATGGAGGCAGGTGGTTGCTTTCAAGTTAGAGTTAGTACTGAGGAGCTATGGCACTCTTTCAGTAGTGGCTGATCCAAAAGTGTTTTGTCTAAGTAGGCAGAGACAAGGTAAAGAGAAATACAATCTTTGTTTTGCAAGCTTTGTGAAAGTCCTGATACTTCTAATAATTCTTTCATTGGCTGAAGTTCTGAGGAAAAGAACTGACCAACTGAATGTAACAGAGAAACACTGAGCTCATGTTTCCAGGGGGATTGCAGTCAGGATGTTCATATACCTTTGCTAATGACCATACAGACTGCTGTCAAAAACCACTTTGATATTACCACTGTCTTGGACCCTTGCCTGAGGCCAGAGTGCTATGAAATCATCTACCAGAGTCTACAAATGAAAATGAGAGTCACAAAGGAGCAAATGAGCCAGTGGAGCCTGTCAACTTAATAGAATGATACTTGTCTGTGAGAAAAATTCTGAATAATTTTCAAAAGGAAAAAATTTAGAAAAATCCTGCCTCAATTTTAAATGAATCTTGGTGAGTTTAATATGAACGCTCCTGATTCTATCCATGATGTTAACTATATATGCATTCCCATAGGTGTTTGATTTTACAATAGCAGAAGATGATGTTGAAATTCTAAATGGCATGCATGATGGCAGACATGTTTCCTGGGACCCAGGCCTTATTGTGTGAATGAAGGTTTGAGCTTTTTCCTTTGTCAGAGATCAGTGAGTCACCCCATGTGACTTACCTTCAGAGAAGGTTACAATAAGAATGTAATTGTAAGCTTAATTGCAGGTATTAATGATAACTGATTTGAAATCCTTAACACTGATAACGGACAAAAGACTTTGTTGGGGGTAATACTTTCATACAGAGATCTTGCGTTTCCATCTAAAATCCTGATCGACAGTTCACTGAAGCCTGTGCAAAGCCTGCTATTTATATCATTGGCCTTGCATCAGGTCATTTAAGAAAGAACACGAGGAGATAACACTTCTTAAAAAATAAAAAGCATTAGTGTACAATGCAGGTGTTAAGTACAAAATAAGTTGTCACATACTTTGTTAGAGGGTTACAATGTACAAAGAAGAAAAAGCTGGGTGAGAAAAATATATAAATACCTTTATTATTACATTACTACCTACAAAGCTACAGTGAGAACATGATCCCACTGTAATAAGCAATACATAAGAGCATCATAAAAAAAAGTGTGGCATGGGTATTATTGCATAGTAATTGAGTTGCCTCAGAGAGCTTTAGGCGTATTATTTACCAGCCTCGGGGCATAACAAAGTAGCAGCCCTTCCAGAGAAATCCATGTACAGATAAACTATTTGCATGACTTAAGTTGAGCAGCAAGCTCTAAGAGCCAGACAAAGAGGCATCTTCATTATTACTAATCTCTTTCTCCTATTCTAAATTCTGGTGAGTTTTGTTTAGCTTTTAGTAAGAATTAGTCTGGCTTTCACTTTGTCCAGGAGATCTCATTAACAAATATACTGTTCCTCAGATTTTATCGTAAAATATGTGTATACATATGTGTGTGTATACACACACACACATATATATAAAAATATATAAACATATATATATAAACATATAAAAGTGTGTGTGTGTGTGTGTACACACACATATGTACTCACATACATAGTTTATAGATATGTTTTCAGAAATATACCTGCAGAGTCTTTTATCCACTGAGTATTTGACTTCTACTCACATTGGTTTGATATTTTAGGAGTTCCTGTGTCTAGAAAGGTATGGAAAATCTGACTATGATTTATATTGTGTGTGGACTTCCTGACACAGTTTTCCCAGTGCTGTTCTGCTTTATTCATATCATGAAACAAAGTTCCTTAGTTTTTTATCAAGAAACAACTTACAGCAATCATGTATTCTAGCCTGCATTGTTTGTCCTCAAAGCAGAGCTTCATACAGCTTGACTAAAATACAGAGATTTTTTTTCTTTTTGATAACAGCTCCTCAGCATAATTTGCTGGTTATTATCTGTAAACATTTCAGAGACGATTTGTCTGGGTTTGCCTCTTGAACCATTGTGTCATTTTAAAAATACAAGGTCTTTTATGAAATGCTGCCCTCATTAATTAATACCTCTACAATGTACTGTCCCCCAAAAGATGAGCAATCTACACAGTAGAGATTATTTTCCAGCTTTTCAAATGTGGCCTGCAGTTTGGGGTGCTTCAGTATCTGAGAATGCAAGTTTAGGTGTCTAAAAGTTGCAATGTATCTGGCTTAACTGGTGTGATGAGGGGTCCAGTATTTCCAAAAAGTAAGACGTATTTATACAATTAAGGTCATTTTTAGGGTTTTGTAGCATTTGCAGAAAATGATGGTAGCCTTGGTGAAATGTACACAGATAAACCTTTCTACCTCTGGGTATCAGCTAATTCTTCTGAAAAGTCACTTTATAGGACAATACCCTAGTGTAATAGTTTGCTCAGATTTTAGCAGTAGGACAAAAATATGGTGCTTATGTTGTTGTACTTATGATTCTGTACAACGTATCAGAATTCGGAGCACAGTGAATCACTTGCCTAGTATTCACCCAAAGTGTTTTTTTGCCAGTGAAGACTATTTCAGAAACTACAAAAGAGAAGTTGGAGTTTTACCTCTAGTTCTCTCTAAAGAAGCAGTTATCATGTCAACATACTATCCCCTTTTCATGTGTAAATGATGCATACAAAGTGAAACAAACCTCTATGTAAGCTAGCACATTTTCGCTTCAATATCACCAGGACGCTATTAATTAAGACTAACTACATGTTTGGATGTCCCATATTAGCTTGAACAGCTCTCATTTTCCTGCACTTGTTTCTGACTGATTGTCTCCCTGTTCTGAGCTAAACACAACTAAACTAGATTTTCATTCTGATTCCCCCATATAGATGACTATAGGTTACAGTGAGGATGGCTTCCTAACTCGTTGTATTTCATTTTTCCCTCCGTCAAAGATATTTTACTCTTGCTTTTGCAACTGCTGTTGCTAGGAAGTCAAGCTACCCTGTTATCAGATCTACATTATATCCAAGCAGTACAAAAGTAATGAAAGGAATAATTGGATAGAGACAGTATCACTATAAAAGTATAATTCTATTTAGGGAACAGTTATGGAAAGTTACAGTTTTAGTCCAATTATTTGTCTAATTTTAGTCACTTTTCTAATTATTTTCAGACTTATTGTTGTTTCAGGATTTTTTCCAGGGTGGCTTTTTTATTATTATTTTTTTTTCCCTAGCAATTTCTATGGTACCTGGCAGTGGCTTTAGAATTATGGAAATATTCCATACTTCCAATATATGGAAATAAGAGTTAAATTTTAAGTAATAACTATGTAGAAAGCCAAGTGTAGTTTGAGCTAATATGAGCTTTTGAAGTGCTAAGACTCAGCTGACCCATGTTATCTTTCTCCCAGGTGTGCTCTGCTGTTTTGCACATTGTGGCATCACTAATCACCATCATTGTTTTCTGCTAGAAGCTGCAACTCCCCCAAGAGCCCGGAATCCTGTTATCGCCTGTCTGCTTGCAATATACTGCATTTTATCGCTGTAGCTTGCTTTCGTTTGAATACAGCTTTCAGAAGTTTTACATTATGCTAATGTAGAAGCCCTGAGAAAATCCTCTTTTGATTTTGATCAGGTTGCACAGGGAAAGACTAACTCAGTGGGTTTGTATTTTATACTTCTCTCTACAACTAAATTGATGTTACAAATGTGGAAGATAGTTTCCTTTTAAACAAAGGCTGCTGCAAAACGATAAGTCCACATTAAGTCTTCTAAACCAAAATTTCCAAAGTACCTACAAATTTCATCATAATATAAAGAAATAAGACAATAAGCAATTGGAAAGTGCATGGTTGATGAGATTTTGGGTTGGCAGTGAAGAATGATGTTCTGTAATAGAAGGAGAACCTAGAAGACCAATGGCATATAGAAGTGCTGAACATACAAAACCAGGAAGTTTAACTCCATCTTTTATTTCTTCTTTGATCGGTACCCTGGAGGTGCTCATTTTCAAGACTTTTTTAACTCAGGATTTCATCTCTCAAATGAATTTTTGAAAGATACCATGCATGTTCTTCCCCAGAGCTGAAACTCCTCCTCCTGTCCTTACTTGCATAATACAAGCTTTCTCTAAAGAGAAAACTTTTCTACCTTTCTACAATGCCATTTGTTAAGATGCAGCAAAATATCCATTTTATCACAATAACCATCATCTTGTCAATAGGACAAGGAACTACAGCTGAAAAATCCAAGGCACTTTTTCCTCCTTGTTATGTAGGTTACTTATGGTCATGACTTATGAGGGCAGCCCTCTCTAGCTAAGATAAATTTTATCTTATTTAAAATAATGACTGATCAGTATTATCCACCTAAGTGCAGTCAGCCTTCTTTGCAGGAGCACTGTGATTGTTAATGGAATGGAAACTCTGTTGAAACAAAAAAGGAAAGGAAAAAAATAAACAAAGTCAGTGGAAAGGGTGAGGCCACTTTTTGTGCAGCCAAGTAGCTTCCTGTCTGATTGAGTGGCTCCCTCTCTCCTTTTTTTTGTGTATTTATGAATTTCATCTTTTATTTTACTGGCGATAAAGGCACCTAAGAACCTTTAACTGAGAAATAATGGCAATGGTTTTGTAAAGTGCATACTTGAGGAATTTTTTTTATCAGGCTGCAGAAGTGTTTCTACAGTATCTGTCCCCTTAATGTAAATTTGAAGACAAGTATGTTATTTTTCTGACTAATATATGTAATAAGTTCACAAACCCTCTAAGTCAAGAAGACTGAAATGTATCCACCCCTCTTTTTGCACTGTGGTTAACACCAGCTGATTTTCTTTTAAAATAGCAGTGCAGAAATATTTTGACAAGAAAGCTGACATTAACCCCATGTTTTCAAAAGCGGGGGCTAAGATGGAGTTGCACTTGCTGCCACTAATTGAATCCAAGCAGTTAACTCTGCCCACCTTACCTCACCCCTTCCAAAGCCTGGAAGCTCTGAGGAACACAGCTATGGCTATAGTGCGTTGGGTAAGAATAAAAGATAAGCCAACCTACTGGCAATTCTTTCTGTTGCTGTGCTGAGTCTTCTTTGTACTTAATCTTTGGCACTTTTTGCAATCTCCCTTAAAATGTCTGCACTTTTGAAAGAGAATTTGAAGCATTTGCACTGCCTTGTAGTGAGCCTATGTAATATTTATGATATTTATGTTGCAGCCTTACTGTTTGTCTTTATTCAGTGGCCACTTGTCCCTCTGCAGCATCACACAGAACTAAATACAGCTACCAGGGCATTATAGAATAGTTACGAGTTCCTAAGCAACCAGAGCATGAGAACTGTCTCCAAAACTAGTTGTTACCCACTGAAATACAAAGGAGCACAAAGCCTGAGATGAATTTGTATCAGTGATGTTTATGCTACTTACCAGTGGTATAACCTGTATCACTCTATTAACTGTTAGACATGGCCAACATTATGGGATGTAATTCTCTAAGCGACTTTGCACAGATCCATTGGTACCAGATCTCAATCACCTATGTAACCGCTTCCCTGCCTTATTGGCTGTTACATGTTTTTTCCATGCGATAGTGGTTCCCTGCATCAGGCTTTTGTAGTAAAGGCAGCTGTGCCCAAGAGGAATCATTTATGATCTTGCTAAGGGCTCTGCTAGCTGGTRCCCTTTAACAACTGTTTCGTGGCTGAACTACTGAAAGGAAATGCAGGAGTGTGGTGGCAGGATATCATCCTACTAGTGGTTGCTTCCCCCCCCCGCCTTCTTTCCCTCCAGCAAAGTAGATTTCTGTGACTTTCTAGCAGAGGCTTCCCAATTCCAAAATAATGAACTGGTGTTAAATTCATAACTTGGCTGTGAAATGTGTGTGTGKGGGGGATACTATTACTTTCACAGTTTTGTGGTAACAGGAAGAGCAGAGATTGTTGTTTTCTTTTCTCTGTGAACTCATTCTTTCCTAATGGTTCTCTGTGACCTGGATTCATCCTGTTAAAGGAATAAGTATATTGTTGCCAAGCTGAATTTAGGGTAAATCACTTGATTTAGGTGCAGTTTAAGGGTGGTGAAAGATTATTCCATGGAATATAGCTGTGACAGTCATATACTATGGTATAAATTGACTTCCCTGGTGTAAAAAACAAACAAAAAACTCTTTATATTAGTGAAACAGCAAGTGTCTGTTTTTTATCCCATGATCTGTGAGATTTTGCATGATTATCAGAAAAGCCTTATAATCAAGATGTAAATACCTTTGATTAGCCTGGAAGATTATCACATTGTTTTTCAGGAAATGGTTATTTTACTGGTTTTGTCCTCAGTAATACATATAAGTAGTATCTATGATCTGCCAAATAATGGCAGACTTTTCAGCTAAGACTGCTGTTACTTCAGAATAGCATGTTAAGATCACTTATTGTGTCCATTCATGTCTTTAGTTTGTCCTAGCAGAAAAGATACAGTAGGGCTTTTGTCTGCTCTGTATGATTGAAATAAAAAAATAGTTTTCAAAAGCTTTCTCATACACTTTTAATAATGCTGGCTTACACAGTTTCATCACTCTGGAACTTCTGCTATATTTTAATACATACCAAAGAAGATGTATCGTGGTTAGCTGTATTAAAGTTGCTTGTGGTTTTGGGAGCAATGATTTCCAGTAAAACTATTTCAAGTCACTTTCTGAACTCCTTCAATTCTTTCCACTTGGAATTAAACCTTTCCTAATGTTATGTTCAGCTTAGTGATCTAAAAATAGAATACAAATCCTCACTAAAACTAAATATGTCAGACTTGTTACAATAACATTTAAAAATAATGGTCCATTCAATTAATATTAAATTGATCAATATTCAGTACTTAGAATGAAGACATTTTCTAAATTAGAGAATGCTAATACTAAACATGTATGTATGTGCTCTAGTCTTTGCAATGTTTTCATCACTCTTTTTCTCCAAACCAGGTTTTTGATTTTAATCTGAGGGAAGAAGATATGGAATTTTTGAACGCCATGAATGTCAACAGAAAAGTAATTCATCTAACCTATCCACTTTGGAAAGGATAATTTCAAACCAGATTGTTCTAAACTCAGAAGTGGTGCACCTGAAACATTAATTCATTTTAAACTGAACAATAAATCTAAACGGTTCTCTTGGGTACTCAGACCTCCTATCAATGACTTAGATTTACTATTATGTTTAAAAATGAATAAAATTATTTTATTCCCTCTTTTCTCTTTGCATATTTCCTGCTTGCTTTTAACATTTTTTTTCTGCTTTCTCAGAGCTTTGTGGCATGTTCTTCCCATATGGGTTGAGCAATATTCTAACTAAGTTACTTCTACCTGTGTTTACTTCATTTAAGCTGTAATTTTAATCTATTTGAACAAATTAATTTTTTCCTGATAGACAGATTTTTATGGGTATTAGGTACTTAACAACATAGATAGGTGCATGGTAAAATATGCAGGACAGTTGAAAACAAGTTAAGTGACAAACACCAGTTGGAACAAGTAGGTATCTTTGTCCTTTTCAGAATCCTAGCAGAAGCTTATGTGTGTGTCTAGGTACCTAGATTTCTGTGAAGAGAAGTCCTGACATCACTTGAGTTTGTTTTTCTTTCCTTTAGCTGTCTTCCATTGCAAGTAAAATTAACTTTGCTTAATTTATTTCTGCACAAATTTATAGTATTCTTAAAAAACAAATTGACAGTACTTGGCATTTCTAGTTGTGCTTTATGCAAGTATCACCACTGCTCTACTATCACAGAATCACAAAATGGTTGAGGTTGGAAGGGACCTTTGGAGATCATCTAGTCCAACCCCCCTGCTCAAGCAGGGTCACCTAGAGCATGTTGCACAGGATCATGTCCAGGCGGGTTTTGAATATCTCCAAGGAAGGAGACTCCACAACCTGTCTGGGCAACCTGTTCCAGTGCTCTGTCACCCGCATAATAAAGTTCTTCTTCATGTTCAGATGGAACTGCCTGTGTTTCAGTTGGTGCCCGTTGCCTCTCATCCTGTCGCTGGGCACCACTGAAGAGAGTCTGGTCCCATCTTCTCGACACCCTCCCTTCAGATACTTACACACATTGATAAGATCTCCCCTCAGTCTTTTCTTCTSCAGGCTGAACATACCCAGCTCTCTCAGCCTTTCCTCATAGGAGAGATGCTCCAGTCCCTTCGTCATTGTAGTAGCCCTCCACTGGACTTGCTCCAGTAGTGCCACATCCCTTTTGTACTGGGGAGCCCAGAACTGGACACAGTACTCCAGAAGTGACCTCACCAGGGCTGAGTAGAGGGGGGAGGATGACCTCCTTCAACCTGCTGGCAAAGCTCTTCCTAATGCAACCCAGGATACCGTTGGCCTTCTTGGCTGTAAGGGCACATTGCTGGCTCATGGTCAACTTGTTGTCCACCAGGACCCCCAGGTCCTTCTCCACAGAGCTGCTTTCCAGCAGGTCAGCCCCTAGCCTGTACTGGTGCATGGGGTTGTTCCTCCCTAGTTGCAGGACTCTGCATTTCTCTTGATTGAACTCCATGAGGTTCCTCTCTGCCCAGTTCTCCAGCCTGTCAAGGTCCCTCTGAATGGCAGCACAGCCCTCGGGTGTATCAGCCACTCCTGCCAGTTTTGTATCATCAGCAAACTTAATGAGGGAGCACTCTGTCCCATCATCCAGGTCATTGATGAATAAGTTGAACAATACTTGACCCAGAATCTCTTAGTTTTAAGAATTTAACTGGCTTTCAGATAAAAAATACAGAGCTGGAGAAAGGACATAGATGGTCTAATTCACAAGATCACGTCTGTACTGCTTAACAAAACACTGTGTAACATTATACTCAAGCTAATTTTAACAAGCTTGTTTGGTATTAGAGGTGGTACAAATGCATTGGCTTAGCCCTCTGTTTACACTAATTTATGCCACATCATCTGGGGCTCAGRTTAATTTAAAAGTTAGTTCTGGTATCTCTGTAAGGAACTGCAGGCTGGATATTCAGACACTATGCTATGTAATGAGAACTGCATTGCATTCTCAGTTGTGTGATGTAAATCTTGAAAAAAAATTCAAAATAAGGTATATTTTTTCCAGATTTCCAGGAAAAATCTGAATCTGGAGTAATGCCTCACTTCTGAACGGTTATTTGCATTTCTTCTAGTCACATGATTTGGGGGGGATTCCACTGGCCGCTCTTTGTGTTCTTTCTCAGTGAGGGAAGCCATTCTGGTGGTACTGTTCAAGGGTCGTTGTGTCTTGGCCCTGGCACAACAGGAAGGAATGGCTCTGGTTTATGGCCTCACTTATGTCTGGATGAATAAAAGTACTTTTTGCATATATAGATTAAGATTTGTGAAGGCACATAGGTGTAGTGTGTTGAAGTTAAATCCTGTGCAAATCTGTCTTGCAGGGTTTTCTGTCACCTTTGAAGAGGGATAATGATCAGACCCTACTCTGATGCAGTTGTGATTTGTCCAGTAACACAAGCACTATGAGCAGTATCTTCTGATGATGCCAGAGACATTACTTATGGAATACTAATTGTAACAGATCTATTACTATGCAGGCTTTGGGAATACCCCAGTTTGCAACTTCTTTTCTGACAAGGTCAAAGCAYTTTCCTGCAAGACTGTGTAATATCCTTTTCCTCAGCTAAGAGTTTACTGTGTATTGTGCTGGAGGGAAATTTTTCATTTATATTTACTTTAAGGTCCTTTAGTTTCTTTTTAAAAGATCTCTTTGTAAAGTATTCTGAAATTTCTAGACTTTATTACTTCTAATTCCAGTTGGATGAATGTATGTCGATAGAGTCATTATGCTAACAGAGTCAACTCTTCTACCAAGAATTCTGTAATCTGGAATGGATTGTTTCTTTTTTTCCTTCTTCTTCCATGGGATGGTTTATTCTTTTCATAATTTTCTTTGGCTTCACTGCTATAAAATGATCAGTGTTATATCAATTTGTGTGGCTTTGATTAAGACACTAAAGCTAAAATTCAGGCCTCTTACCTGGGTGATCTAGCATCACCTGTGACTAGCCACGTGTCTGAAATTCCTACAGTCATTATAGGAAGTTACACAAGAACTTTGGTTRTTACAAGCAGTCACTGGTTTTTGTTTGTTTGTTTGTTTGGGGTTTTTTGATGCCAGACCTTAAAACATGAGCTTGTTCTGTTAACTGAGATGGAGTATAATCCCGATGTAAATCACCTCCCTAAGTATTTATCAGTGTATTTTGGTAGAGTTGGCTGGAAAAGCCTGAATTTACACCCCTTGTGCGGAGGCTATGATCTGTGCTGTTGAGCCACACTAAGATATCATCTCTGAGTTTTTAAATGTCAATCACTGCAAAGTCGGGTGATTTGGTTTCATTCCCTGAGAAAGGTGAAGGAATATTTCAGTTTCCTCTCTGCTAAGATGTCAACACAGCTATAAATGTGATTGGTCATCTAATTTTCACAATGCTTTTTGTGATACAAATATCCAACAGTTTGGAGTGGAACTGAAATTATTCAGACATTGTACATAGCCTCTGACAAGTAATTAGCTGGATGTCACAGCTCTGAGTTAGAGCCCTCTCAGTTGGTTAACCAGTAACCTAAGCATGAAAGCTTATATATCTGATTACTGAACCCTGAGTCATGCTACCCTTTAATTAAAGCATGTTACTTTAATGTATTCCTTTTGCATAAAACTATATAGGAGTGATTTCCTAGAGGAAAATGCCTGATGAATGCACTTCTATTTAGTATTTTCTATAAATTAGCTAAATAAAGGGGGAATGCTTGAAATATCTAGGGTATGTCAGGCAGTTGCAGGGGATGCATATGTCAACCTCAAGCATGATTTATCTTATGTGCCTTTTCTGACAGTTGTAATTTAACGGCTGTATTTTCCTCCAGGCTTTCAGGAGGCTAAACATCTTTTCGAGTTTCTAGTTTTGTGGTGGAAGAGTAAATGTCTGTTTGCCAGCATAATTTATCTGAGTCATTCTGGGAGAGGTGTGGAGCAATTGAAACATGACTATTAGCATAAATAAGTGAGGGACTCTTCCTGAGGGTAGTTACTCTTATGGTCTTTCAGAAAGAAAAGCTGCTTCCCCATAACAATTGCTATTGCTCAGTGAATTGTGTGATGCTGTGAACTAAACGACCTCGTATATTAAGCTGTGGTCTATTGTGATATTCTTTTGCATTTCAATTTGAGGTGGAGTCAGAGAACAGAGCAAGGAAGGAAGAGGAACACTTCTGCAGTAAGAGCAACTGTAGATTACCAACACGGTCACCACTTCACATACACTGTAGTTGTTTTTTTTCTTTTAAAGGTTTAAAGAAGGAATTTTAAAACTTAAACTCACTTCCTTATCTTTTTCTGTCTCTGTATAATACCACCATTATCATGGTAGGTAGCTGCCATTGCCAATTTTTTTTTAATTTAAAATATTTGTTGTCTTAATATTTTCAAAAATTCAGGAATATTGCAGACTCTTCTAAACATTCAAGATCTTTTTTTTTCACGTGGTAATACCAGCACATGGAGGTAAGTGATTGATGGTGGCATAAGGTGACTGGCATGAGCCTGAAAGCAAGCAATGACATAAGTCCCCCGATGAACCATGTGCCACTTCGGCCTTCCCGCCGTGCTGGCCAGCGCTGGCCCCTGCCCCGTCAGGCTGCTGCGTGCTGGGCGAGGAAGCTGCTGGCGAGTTACGCAGCGCTGCAGCGGCCRGCAGGCCACAAGCGACGGTGACTCCCCACGCAATTGATCGCTCCTGCAGCCGTGGGGCCCGCCAGGACAAAAGCTCCCCTCAGCATGGCCCCGAGCTTGGTAAGGTGAAAAGAGGGGTGAGAGCCTCTTTCAAGTCTTTACTTAAATATTATTTATGAAGTCCAGCCTGAGATGGGTCTGAGGTGGCACACAGGACAACTGTTGGTGTTATCCCCACTGTGCCCACGCTCAGGGAAAAGAGAGAGAAAACGGCAGAAGAGATGCCAGCCTTTCCCTCCCGCCACGGAAGGGCCCGGTTTGGAGCCGCTGGCATCCGCAGGGTGGGCAAGTGAGGAGAGCCGCCGGGCCCCGGGGAGCCCCTGCGCGTCCCGCGGGAGGCGATGCGCTGCCCGCGGAGGGGCTGTCGCGGCAGCCTCGCCGCCCTCCCGGGCCGGGGCCGGGGCCGGGGCCGTCTCTGGCTGGAGCCTGGGGGGGGCGGCGGGGGCGTCCCCCTCTCGCCGTGGCACCCGAGGCACGGGGAGGGAGAGGTGACTGAGGTCTGCGCCGTCCTACGGCGGAGCTCCCCCGAGTCACGCCTTTTCCGGGCTTTCCTTCTCGGATCCCCTTTCTTCCCCAGACTCACTGGGGCTCCGAAAGGGCCGCGCGGGGCTGCTCCCTTCCCGGCTGCCGGCGGCCAGAGCCGCAGGGGGAGGGGACGGGGCGGCGAGGATGTCCCGGCCCCCGCGGGGCGCAGCGAGCTCCCCGGGCTGGGCTGGGCTTGCAGGTCCTTCACATGAGCCGCCCCTCCGTGACTCGGAGAGCCACAGGCAGGGAGGAGTTAGAGGGGAATAATCGGAAACGGGGTGGAGAGCAGCGGCTGCAGGACCATTAAAACCACGGGAACGTGTCCGGCCGCGGGAATTGCTCCGCGGGCACGCAAGATGCGGAGGGTCGATGCGGGCTATGCGCCGCGCTTGAGCAAGGTAAGGGTCGGCGGCGTCGCGGCCGCCCGGCGCCCCCGCGGAGCCGGGGGCAGCTGCGACCCGCCAGCGCAGCGCTTCTCTTCGCGGCGAGCACCGCCTTGGGATGCTAGAGCAACAGAGGCGAGGGGCAGCGGCGGCTCTCAGGGGCGGCTCGTGCCCGCCTCGGATGCCGCGTCCGGTGGAGGTGCTGCGGGGCGGCAGCGGGGCGGGCTGGACCCCAGGAGCGGTGCGGGGCAGGAGCGGTGCAGACTGGAGCACTGGAGCGGTGCGGGGCAGGAGCGGTGCAGACTGGAGCACTGGAGCCCGGGAGCGGTGCAGACTGGAGCCCGGGAGCGGTGCGGGGCAGGAGCGGTG
>NW_020448952.1:407890-643786 GCF_003343035.1 Apteryx rowi
GGGCAGGAGCGGTGCAGACTGGAGCCCGGGAGCGGTGCGGGCTGGAGCCCGGGGCGGTGAGGGGCGGACACCTGGAAGCGGTGCGAGAAGCTGTGCCCGCTGGCCTCGCACCTCTGGCTTTGCCCTGCTTAGGTTATAATTCATCGACTCTCCCCGTCCTCCTGCCCTTGCAACATTTCACGTGTTTAACTCTTTTTAGATGTCCACTAGAAAGTGCTTATATGAACAGGCAGTTTCCTCTATATCTGCAGTCCTTAGAAATGTCCATTTCAAAAGCTTGCAATGCTAATTATTTCAAATGCAAAGTATCTTCTGCTATTCTTTAAGATCCACAGAGTAGGTTTGCTATCTAACTTATATTTCTCAACTTTCTAATTTTTATGCTGCTTTGTAAAAGCAGACGCTTGCTAAATAGAAGTACGGGCACCTTTCCTGTTTACAACTTTGAGTTGATTTCTTGCTTATATACATCAGTGAATCACCTTCATCACTGTTGGAGATGGCATCAGTAAATTGCATAATTATCCCCTTCCAAAACACAGACGTTATTAATGGAGGAGAATACCAGTCTCCTGTCAAGTAATATCTGTGCAGGCTTCCATGTCTTTGCATCTAAAAAAAATCAAGCCCTTTCCCTTTCTAAATCTCTGCTGCTGTGTATGTAGTGTTTCCTATTGAAGAAAAAGGTATACTAGAACTTATTTTTGGAGAGCTTTGAGATCTTTCACATTGGAAGAAGTCCAGTCCTCGCTGACTCCTACTTTTTTGTGCAATTCTGCATGACAGGACTTTTTCATCTTATTAACTTTACCTGTTTAATAGGCCTAACCACCTTCTAAAATGTTTGTTAACAGGTGAATGAAACTAATTCCTTTGTGATTACACTCCTGGGTCTGACGTACAATTAAATTAGCAAATTGTCTTATACTGTTCTTAAGTTGTTTCTTGGTTCGCCTGCCTTCTTTTAACCCTGGGGTTTGTTTGTGCCTCCCGTTTCAGGGCTGCCGCTCGTGAGGCCGCCCGGGAGCGGCAGGCGGCTCCGCGCCGGCGCTGCGCGGGGCTCGCGCTCGGCGCCCCCCCTGGCGGCCGCTCGGGAAGCGCCGCTCAGCCGGGCACCATGAGCTCCCTCACCACGGCCCCGCTGAAGGTCGCCAGCAACCTCGCCAACACCGACGTCAACTATATCATCAAAGAGCATTACAATTACACAGGAAAGCTAAATGAGAATGCGGACAGTGGAATAAAAGTGACTTCGGTGGTTTTTATTATCATTTGCTGCTTTATAATCTTAGAGAACATTTTTGTCTTGCTCACCATCTGGAAAACCAAGAAGTTTCACAGACCCATGTACTATTTCATCGGGAACTTGGCTCTTTCAGACTTGCTGGCTGGAGTGGCTTACATTGCCAACCTCCTGTTCTCTGGACACAAAACCTACAGCCTTACCCCCACCCAGTGGTTTGTAAGAGAAGGCAGCATGTTTGTCGCCTTGTCAGCTTCTGTGTTCAGCTTGTTGGCCATTGCCATTGAGAGATATATCACCATGTTGAAGATGAAACTCCACAACGGCAGCAACAGCTTTCGCTCCTTCTTGCTGATCAGTGCTTGCTGGGTTATCTCTGCGATACTAGGGGGACTCCCAATCATGGGCTGGAACTGCATCAGCCTCTTGCCCAGCTGCTCCACAGTGCTGCCTCTCTACCATAAGCACTATATTCTCTTTTGCACCACAGTTTTCACCGGCCTTTTGCTATCTATTGTCGTCCTCTATTGCAGGATCTATTCCATGGTGAGGACTAGGAGCCGCAGGCTGACCTTTCGAAAAAACATTACCAAAGCTACCAGGAGCTCAGAAAAGTCGTTAGCTTTGCTCAAGACAGTGATTATAGTCCTGAGTGCCTTCATTGCCTGCTGGGCTCCTTTGTTCATCCTGCTTTTACTGGATGTGGGGTGCAAAGTGAAAACTTGCTCAATCCTCTTTGAAGCACAGTATTTCTTAGTACTGGCCGTGCTCAACTCAGCCACRAACCCTATCATCTATACCTTAACAAACAAAGAAATGAGGAGGGCTTTCATCAAGATTCTGTGCTGCTGCAAATGTCCCCCTGCAGATTCTGGGATCAAATTCAAGAGGCCAATCATTGGAGGGATGGAGTTCAGCCGGAGTAAATCTGACAACTCCTCTCACCCTCAGAAGGAGGAAGGTGACCGTCCTGAAACCATCATGTCTTCAGGCAATGTTACCTCGTCTTCTTAGGAGTAACCACGGGGGCCTATTTCAGAGCCTTCCCTCTGAAATCTGACAGCCGGGACGCCTCCTGCTCACTACAGCAGCATTGGGCTAAGTGAGCAAGTAGCATTAGTTCTAGTGAGGCAAACGGTGCACTTCCAAGGCTGGAGTTCAAGAAATGGGACAGACTGTTCTGGCTTGAAAACCTTTTTCCCTGGAGCATGTTTTGTCTTTGCACTGAGGCAGCTCAGGATTGTCAGGCGCATTCATATCCTGAAATCTCCTTAGTAACTCTGAAAGACTGATGCCTTGGTGAAACGATGCCTGGTGCGTGTGAGAGAAAGAGAGTGGGGGAGGAGAGAAAAGGAGAATGAATCTTTTTTTTTTTTTCTGTGAGAAGAATGTGAAGTTATTTTTTCTTTACTTGCAGCAAACCACTGACACAAAGATCCTTCTGTACTGAGTTTAGTGATGGCTCTGGTATACTTGGTCAGAAGTGTTTGTTTAGCACATAGCAAGAAAAGATATCACACAAATACAATTTAGACCATGTACAACCATAATTTTGCATCACTTTCCAGAGCTTTTAGTTAAGTAATAAGATTTTATTTGCAGAGTCCAAAGTTGTTGGGGTTTTATTTAGCAAGATCATAGCTGTGAAATTTTGCTGACGGTCCACATCACATTTGAAGACCATGAGCCAGACTCTGCAGTTACTTTTCACCCATACAATTCCATTGACTGCTTCACATTTTATGGAGTAGCTCAGAGCAGCATTTGGCCCCATATGTTGATTGCCTTGTTAGTAAATAAACTGCATTATCATGACAAATGCAAGGTAGAGCTAAAGGTCATTTCTCTTTAAGATGACTGAAAGTAAATCTAATAGTATAAAATACTATTGACAATAGTAGGATTTTTGCCTAAGTAAAAAAYGAGTAAAAACTGAGGGGTAATTTCAGTGTTAGGTCCATAGTATTTCCAAAGGTAAAGATTAGTCAGGCAATCTGAAAGGAATACCTTGAGTTTCAGAAAAATTGAAGGAAAGTTTAAGTGAAATGATTATAGATAAATGCACTTCCATAACAAATTGCAATACACGGTTTGACAAATTTTATTAATGTTTATAATTTCAGCAAAGATGTCTGTATTTTATCAGTTCATGGAAGAAGTACCTTTCATTTAATTGAGTGTATTTGTTTTACAGCATCATTTTTATTCCTCTGTTTTTCTAACCTGTGCTAATGGGGTTGAATGTGTACAATGTAAATAATTAAAAAAGATGCAGGAGACTTCATGCACCTAGAGTATTACTGTAACAGAAGTGGTATATCTGGGATAGCTGAGAGCAATTGACTGATTTACAGTTATTGGCAATTCTTAGAAATGTTTTTTTGTAAAGAAAATATATTGCCTTTGTAGTAAGATTTCCAGTGCAATTAAACTGATTTTTTTTCTGGTTTAAAAAATAGTATTTAAAATGTTTCTGACTTTTATTGTTCAATTTGCACATAGCTTTATTGACTTCTAAACATTAATAAACTGATTTTTTTAAAGATTCTGTTATCACAATACTAGTAGTTTTGTACTATTATGGGCTTTTATGCTGGGTTTGGTTTCTTGTTAGTAGAAGCCAATGGAAGGATTTCTTATTTCAGTACCCATTGGATTAAGCCTATTCTGTGCAATCTTCCCAACCAGTTAAGACATAGATGCATAATGCCACTTATGAGATCATGTAGAATACAAAATTAATGTTAGAACGTGTTTTTTTCATCAGCACATACGCTATACTGGTGAAATGCCAATAAAAGAATCTAAATAGTAGCATGCTGGCAAGCAATTTTTCTCCAACAAACAATGAAGTAGAAACAGAAGAAAAATTAGATGCCTGTAAGTTCTGCCACTACTGCCTGGAGCGTAATAAATGAAAGAATAGTATCTAACCACTAATATCGGTCATCAGTTTTAAATTTTGTTTATTACAAGCATCATTTAAGTTTACAAAATATGGAACTGTGGCCTCAGTCAGGTAATTGCTGCAGCCTCATTAGGCCCACCAATAAAGAATATGRCTGTGTATGTGAATAGGTACTTTATTACTTCTTCTAAAGGTTTGACTTCCATTTCTTCCCTTGCTGCCATTCCTTCTAGGTATTACTTAAAACTCTCATGGAGCTTGTACAGGATGCAGTTGGAGTGTAAAGATAAACCTCACCTTCTCGTACTGTATGTCATCACTGTGCAAGGTTTACTGTGGGAAACCAAAGCCTACTCACTGAGGAAGGCTTTAGGTCATAACCTCACTTCCTGAAGGAAATTCCAAAAATGCCCTGAAGACAAAAGAGTGGAAACAGGCTGGAATTTCTCTCCATCTGTCTGCCTGTACGGAAGGAATGATTTCATGTGTGCTCACTTCCTAGGCTTTTAGTGTCCTGAGCAAAGCTGGAAAAAATGTCAAATCTGTATTTGTGCAAAAGATAAAGTCTGCCTTGGCTCAGGCTGTCATTTGGGCAGTGATGGCTTACGTAAGGTACTGACAGTCATAAGGGAAAGCACTACTTTATCCCAGGGTTGAAATCACTTCTATGCAGAGCACCAAAAGTATATAAACTATGAAAGTCCAAGTTAAGCCCCTAAAGTGCTATTGGTGAGTAAACAAAGGCAAGGTATAGGGACATGGGTTGTGGTCTTCATTTTAGTCCTGATCTGCATTTGCAGGAATGTTTTTATTCAGAAGACTCTTGGGACTAGGGCCTTTCTGCTCTTGAAGCCTTAAGGGCATTAAGGTTGTCTGTCCCATATGGACTAGAGATCATATGACAAGGGATGAGCCATGTCCAAGTACGGCTGTGTCACAGTCCCCTTGTGACAATCAGCCTTTACGTATCTGGAGGTGATAGCCAACAGGTTAGTCACTTCCCTTCTCTTTGTCTTGGTTTCTGTATCCCTGTCTTATCTACTTTGTTTAATTGCTGTGCAAGCCTTTGGGGGAAATGACTCTTTCCCACTGTGCATTTGTTTGATGGAAGCCCAATTCTGGTAGGTAACTCAAAGCCCTAAGGTAATTCATGCAATAAAAGAAAAAAAATGCAAAGGCCATAGTCTGGCATTGTGCCATGGGAAGCACTTCCTATGCTCTTGATCAAGATGACTGAGATCCATTTCCTTCATGGTCAGGCCACATCTATGCATGATAGAAAAGCTTCAGGCAGGGAACAATAATCATAATAATAATAATAAAAGTTAGGGTTCCTGACAGAAAGAAAGGCTGTTTGTATCTCTTCGCTTCCTACAGGAGAACTCTACAACTCCTTGACCAGTGAAATCTATTATACTAAATCAACAGGTTAGGCCAGATGCACAGTGCTCAGTTTTGTGATGTGTAATGCAGAAAGCACCCTTTCCAGGCGCCAGAGTGCCTTGCATACGACTTTGCCCTTTTGTTGACCATGTGCCAAACTGGTAGAGAAAATGAACTGGGAACTGAAAAGGTACATTATACAAATGTATAAGTAAAATAAAATAGCCTGAATTTTCAAGAATAACCTGGTCCTCTGATTTATACTTTTTCCTAAGTGTTCTTCCAGTATAAGGAATTGCACGGGGATGGAAAATGATCATAAAATCTGTCTACTGCTCCCCTAGCGACTGCCTAAATATAGGTATGCCTGCACCCAGGTATAGACAGCACTGTGTATATTGGGCAGCAGAACAGCTGCAGTCAAAATCCCCAACAGACTAAGAGTTTTAGGACACAGGTCGCATCAAAACTATTACAAAGAGGAACAAACCTTAGGCCTGCTGTACAGTGTACCAAAACTAGGGGAAACAGAAAGGTAAAAATACTGTTATCCATCCTCTTCTTATTCTGCCAACAAAAAACTACAGGGATTGTCCAACTGTGACATTTCCTAATTCCTAATTTGGCCTGGAAGATCTTAATACTGATTGCATTTTATATGGACTGAGATATTATCTAATGCTGTAAAAGGGCCATACTGACTGAGCATCCAAAAATGTGGATACTTAAAACTGATCTATACTAAGTCTGTTAGCTATGAATTGCTGGAAATTCCCCAAGGACAGGCATCACCATTTATGGGGTTTTGAAATTCCCCAGGAATAATGTTAATATATTTTAATATTTTTTCTTCTTTTTCTTGGAAAACAGAAATTAATCCAACTATGACTGAACCTTCAAGGATTTAAGAAACAAACAAACAAAAAAATCCATCTAAATTTTATTCCCATAATCTGCTTTCATGRGCTTTTCTAATCCTACCTTTGCATCTATAGATGGAAAGAGTTTCTTCATTCTCTATGGTCTAATTTATTGTGATAGAACATTATTTCCTTTTATGCAATCTGCAAGAATGGCATTGGGTCAAGAGATCTCCCTTTAATTATTACTCTAGGCATGGGATTTTCTAAAATTCTGTCTCTATAACAATTGGCAGTAACCAAATCAAGTCTGCACACAGGAGGTGGATTTAAGTCTGTGGTACAGCTAATTTGTTGCAGTAAGAGGTTTATGCTGAAATAAATATCTGGAGATCTGAAACTCAAGCATCTGAGATAAATGAAGATACTAACAAAAAAAAAATGTTTTTTTACGGGGGGAAAGTTGAGAACATAATTTGTATAGACTTACATGATCCAACGAAGAGAATTATTATTATGTTAAGGATCCTCTCCCACTGACCCTTGCTGCTGGCTGGCTGTGCAGGGAGAAGATGACACATTCCTTGTGTGWGTTCTACTAATCCACATATTCTGAGATGCTGTGTCAAACTAGCATTTTCCAGACAAAACCCCACAGAAGTCTGCATAGCCTGATTGCTTACCATACTGAAAAATAYTATATTGGAATTGAACAGTAACTAATTTCCTGTATTCAGAACTCTTAATATTACCTTCATGGTACAAAAAGGCAGGAAATCGGATCAACCACACCCAAGAATTCTCCAGGCATGGAAAAGCCCTATGCTAAAGCAAAGTTGATAAAGGTCTGTCAACTTCCTGTGAACATTTAAGCCTCGTTTAGTAACTACATAATGGAAACCTGGCACAAAGGCCAACTAAAATGAATCTTGACTTTATATGAATGATCATTTGGAGAAGATCCATTTTTAAATACATAGTACAATAATTATACATCAAAAGGGCTCATTGGAAAAGTAGGTGACAAGAGCCAGTTAGTGTTAGCATGCATATACAGCATTTGCAATGCTTGTTCATGATCACTCTTCTCACTTAAAAGCAGGCTCAAAATACAGACCAAATAATTTTTGATAACTAATGCATATYTGGAAATCACAGGCTAGAGGGAAATCACTGAATAAATACTGTGTTAAAATTTTCTGCTGGGCTCCATGAAATCACTGATGAAAGCGTTATCACTATTTGGGAAAAGTCTTTGGTTTGAATCCTAGCTGACATCTGAAACTACGACAAGGGACTACTAAACGTAGTTTTGCTCTCTTAAGCCAGACTTCTTGATTTAGCAGGACACAATGGTACAAATTGCTGGGATACTATCTCATATAAGCAATCTCATGTCCATATGAAGCACCTACAGTTGAATAACGTGAAGGTGGGGACATGAACTGATATAAGCAATGGAAACAGAGTACATACGGTTGCAGAGAAAATACAGCAACAAATAGCATGATGTGAACACTGGATTGTGACAGAGAGTGTATGAGAAAACGGGCTTCAGGAACAATTTGGGATTGGTGAGGTAGTGGTAGTAGTAGAGGTAGTTCTGTGGTAGTAAAGGCACATGGCTGGGGATTTTCAGTTATGGACTCTAACTGTAGGTCAGCAATTCTCTCCTGGGCAACTCCAGGCAAGTTCTCATGAATTCTCGCCTTCCTGCAAAGAATGACATACACAAGGACACTCAAAAGTGAGTATTTTAGTTTTGTGGTACTATTAAAAAAGTTGGTATCTGTGGTATTTTGGCTATGGTAGATGGTCTCCCAGCTCATTTAGTGCCCAGCTGCTTGCAGTATCTTCTTGTGCTTTGATGAACTGATGCTGCTCTATGACAACTCCTGCACGGTGGGAAATTAATTTGTTTGTTTTTTAGTAACACTCAGTGCATGTACAACTCTCTACAGCCTCATGGTTGGAATAAGCATCGAGATCTTGGCTGAAAAAAACATTTTTTAAGAGCAGCTATTATTGAAAAACAACTCACTGAAGCCTGTATCATTATCTTTTTTGCTGTCGGGGAAGACATAACCATGGTCTAACGGATTCTTCTAATCTGGTGTCCACTTAGATGCCTGTTGTACAAGGAAAGCATTTGAGCTCTTTCCCTTTTAGATATTTTGTATTTCCACTGCAACTCCCACTTTTACTGCCGGTTTAAATAGTTTGTAGCTGGCATGCAGGTTCTCCCTCTGATTAGGGTAATTCGAATTTCTTCTTCTGAAGAAATCTTTTACATTGGCATAGCGATATTACTTGAAAGTAGCCTACAAGTCTGTGTTAAAAACATTTTTCTTTTTTATTTTTCTGGAAAATTAGAAATCCAGTACATTTTGTGTCTTATCAGCTCCTGTACCACTTTGTATATCATATGAAAATATTCCTTTAAGAAATCCAGAAGATTAAACTTAAATCTCAGAGGCTGTCCATTTCTTGTGTCAAAGTGGTTGTTATTTTGTTTTTATAATAAATAGTTTAAGAGGTGTCAGGGAGAGGAACTTGCCTATACAAATGGAACTGTGGAGTAATACAGGATCTTTTAACCTGAAATGATTCACCAGTGAGAGTGGCTCTAGTTAGAATTCTTTAAATGATACAGTGTGAAGTTTTGCTTTTCACTAAACTTGCTGAAAAATGCAGAGGCCTTCGAGAGGGTTTGGAGAATCACAACAAAGCAAGGTGCTTTAATAGGATGAACTAATATAAAAGGCTCAGTGAGCAAAGCCTTTTCCCACCACAGAGAAGAGAAGCAGGAAACAAAATATTCAGGCCTACAAACTACGTTATGGAAGTGGATGATAGAGAAAKAAAAACTATTTAAACTTCAAGACAGAAACCAGGCTCTGCCTTTGGAAACCAGAACCAATTAAAACATGGAAAGTATTTCAGATTAGAATTTATCTGAACTTTTATATTTGTAGACTCAATATATCTTAATGGTTTAGAATAGAATTGTTTGCTTTGTTTAACTAACATGACTCCAGTGGCTGAACCCRAGATCTTTAATACAGCACCCAAAATTACCTTACAAATACTAACACCGCTTCCTACATAACAAAAGTTATGTAAAAAGTGTATTTAAGCGCTCATAGAGGAGGTGCTGCAGCGACGCCCGCCCCCGCTGCCCGCGCCCTCGGCAGCCATTTTGCGTTTGGGCTCGTGCCGCATCCAGGCAGCGAGGAAAATCATCGCCATTTTAACACCCATCAGACACTGGGTGGAAGCCCCCAGACCACCTTCACACGAAAATGGCTCCCAGCCATTAAAAAGATTAGCAGTGGCTCAGAGTTGCTTATTTTGGGACGAAAACCAACCTCCTCTCCTCTCGAGGTCCTTTTCGAGGCTACTGAAACCACTCCCGCTCCTGTGGCCCCTTCGCTCCCCCGAACTCTCTCCCCCCCCTTTTCCTTTACGCTGTCCCCGCTCTCTCCTGGGTTTTCCTGCCGGCCCCCCGGCCCAGGCTCTTCCTGCGCTGCACTTCCCTTCCCCTGCACTTCCCTCTTGCGTTGTTTTGTCTGGGCGGTTTTGTTGGCAGAGGCTGAGCTTACCCGAGCGGCGCGGCGGGGAGCGGGCGCCTTTGAAGCCGGGCTGCGCTCGCTGCTCGGCTGCTCCCCTGCGAGGGCGGGAGGCGGCGTGGCGGATCTCTCTCACAGCCAGCCTTTCCACGGAGATAAAGAGCGAGGAGCTTACCAAGCACAACAGCAGGGGAAAAAATAACTGAAAACACTCTTATCTTGGTTAAAAACAAAACAAAAAAGCATGCCATAATGAAGAGATGAAGTTTAAAATGCCCGACCGGTCCTGAAGTAAGACAAAGCAGCAGGAATCGTGGGGTTTGGTCTATGTGACCCTGCGCCACGGAGCGCCCGGGCTGTCGCTGGGAAGGGCCGCTGCGGGCGGGCAGTTCCCGCGCTTCCCCGCCGAGCGGCGCGAGCCGCCTCGCCCGGCGGAGGGAGCCGCGCAGCCGTTGGCGCTGGCGCGGGCCCCAGCCCGTAACCGGCGTTTGAAGCTCTTGGAGGAGTTAAAACAACCGCTTAGAAAGCGTGAAATGCCGCTATGGCGTCAATGAATGTAAGCTTAATGGGTGTTAAGCCTGAAACTTAAAGGTGATAATTTACATGCAGTAACTAGGCTTGTAGGTAGTCATTTTTTTTGGGGGGGGGTGGGTGGGTGGGAAGTATTTAAATACTTATATTTCCTACTGATTCTTTTACTTGAAGCATCAAACCATCCACCTTCAAATAGATAGTGCCTTTAAAGCGTGGTGAGGAAGGAGAGATTAAAGGATGGGTGTGCCCTTACCAAAAAAGCAAAACCTGATTTCCTTGCTGCGGGCCCTGGCTCCAGCCCAGCTTCAGGTGTTCAGGTTCCTCAGGTGGCAGTAATGTGAGTGTCCCCTCCCTCCCCCTTAAAATCTCCAGCTCCTCTTGGTGATTTCTTTATATTCTCAGTAAAAAACAACATATGGGAAGCTTCTGGGCAATATGAAAGCAACTAAAAAATATTCCAGGCAATAGCTCACTGCAGGTCTTGGATTGTTTATTAAATGATTTTTATTGAAATCTTGATTTTGTGTTTAGCTGAAGCAGCACCAACTTTGCAGCTGGCTGCATGAGGACTTGGCTGAGGACCTTGCCTGACAGAACCTCCCAGCGTGCTGCACTGAAAGTGTACCTCAGCCCCAGAGGTCTGCAGCAAAGGCTGCCCGGAGTGAGGAGAGAGCTTGGAGAGAGCAAAGAAGCGTATTCCTGACCTTCAGGGTGCTGAGCGTAGAAAATGGTATGTTCTTAAGGTAGTAAGGGGGAGAAAGTCTGCAGGGCTGAGGCCTAGACCTGGAAAGTTGGGTGAAGCAGGGCAGCCTCTTTTGGGTGTTGTATCAAAGAAGAAAGAGGACCTTGGGTCTAGTTTGACTTTTCTTGTCACACAGCATGGTGGACTGTGGTGTTTGTAGAGGAACATGTAGACCTACAATAGTCGCTGTGTGTGTTTGTGTAAGTATGTGTTGCTGTAAGATGGCTCCCTTGTCGAAGTATGTTGGGAGAGCATGATGTTATGCACCCTCAAAGTCTGAGCTAACAAGGTCTTGGTAGATGGATTTTAATTTAGTCACAAAGTCCATTGTGGAAGTGCACAAATTGTCACACAGATCGTACACAAAGTGCTTATTTCAGTCTTGCATTTACTGTAATCCTCTAAATGTATTTGAGTTATTGTCTGTTACCCGTCTCTGTGTGGCCTTCTGAAACAGGTTATTAAGAAAACAAGCCCGGAGCAGGCCAGCATCCTGCCAACTTGACACATTGGTAATTATAATATGAATCAGTGCATAGGAAAGGAGAAGCTCCAGTTTTCTCACACAGATTACTAAGCAGCCTTCGGGCCACCATCTCCAGTGATCTCCTATGTATTTGTATAGGCAATTTATTGATAAAATAATCAGGGTTTTGGTCTTTCTTCCTGAAGAAGTTTCTTTGTGATTTGCTCAATTCATCAAAGCATTCATCTGCAGAGATGGAAGGGACTGCAAGCAATCAAATACGGTCAGGTACACTGAAGAAAGTGTAAGAATTCCTAGAGATAAAGCTTTTCATCCTGTTTCACTGGGTCCTTCCACAGAATGAGATTAGTATGACTCTGAACCACACTTGTTTTCAGAGCAAAGTGGAACAAACAACAAACAGTTTTTTTTTKKTTTTTTTTTTTGCTGTGTTTAAGGCATTTTAATCTATGCCACTTGCAGCCTTAGCATTGTGTGTGGCCTCTACTCTCTTACTGTTATGGGAAATCAACCTAATAAAACTTCTTCCCTTCTAAATGAATGTCATTGTTTTAATACAGTGAGTCAGAAAAGAAACAATATTAACCACAAAATAATGGCAATCTAACCACCAGCATGAGTTCTACCCCCCACCCCCATTCATCAATCAGCTGCAATGCCATTGAGCGTGTTTCCTCATTGTAATCATAATCTGGCAATGTTTAATGAAACTGAAAGTGGAGGAGTTCCCACAAATCAGAAATAGGATTTTCATTGATATAGTTGCAAGCATGAGACCTTGTTTTCCAAGCCAGAGAACTGGAGAGAAAAAAAAAATTGTTACTTATGAGTATTGCTTACATATGTTGAGCAGCTTAATGTCTGCCTGGGTTTTTTAGATAGTATAATCTTGGCTTTAACATGTTCAGAGTTTGATAACTTAATGAATGAAACTGATGGCATTCTGTAAACCCCTTGTATGGAGGCAGAAACAAATATTTCTGCTTTCTTCTGCCCCAAGTTAACTTTTTGCTGTACTGGCTTTGTTCTATGACTTCCAGCCTCTTTGGCATGTGATGTTTGGCTTAACCTTATCAAGTTATCTGTTATCTGAAATTATCTTCTAGAGTTCAGGCTAGAAAACTGCTTTGCTGTATGGATAAATAATTTGTTGGCCTGGGAATATTCTATTTAAATTGAGAATCCTTAAAGTTTAATAGTACTCTGCTGTTAGCCCTACTAACAGCCTKTTATCGACCTGCTAGCTGTGGAATTTTGGACCAAGGTGCAGGTAATAGAGAACTAAGGTGAGCCTTACAATTAAAATAGAATATTGGTCTAGGAGAGATGGGCACAAACACAATTAGTATGTTTATATGAAGTTCATAGATGGATTTCCCACATTGCCAGAATGATATTTAGAGTTTCAGTCATGCTCATGCAGGTTGTATGTTATTGCCCTGTGTACCAAAAAATAAAAATAAAAAATAAAAAAATCTGGCCTGTATGACTAGTTGCTGTTAAGGTACATCCTTTCTGTCACTGATGAGAAGAGAATGTAAACACCATCAGTCCTTTGCCTTTAATTCCTCCTTCTGAATGGCTATGTACATGTTTGCATTTGAGTTAACTGAGGGCAGCCTGTAGAATGATTTAGGAAGGAGACTTGAACTTGTTTCTTCCTTGATCCTAACAATCTTTAAAACTCTGCCGCAGTACCCTGTGAATTTATTAGTGTTCACAAAGGTAAACCTTGTAAAAATAAATGAGATGAAAAGCAAAAGAGGACCAGAAGAACAGGCTGCCCTTCTTATTTCCATTTGTAATTTCATGTGTTTCTGGGTTGTGGTTGTGGTGTGTGTTTTTGTTTTTTGGKTTTTTTTTTAATTTAGCTTTCTCACAGAAGGTATATGTCAAGTGCAGACACAGCTCCTCTGTCTGTACTTTAACCTGGTCATCTGTGAGCCTGAAAGCTGTGTAACTGTGTAATCACAGGGCAGCCAAAGCTAGTGTACTGTATTTGTTGTGGCTTACTGGTTTCAGCAGTGCTAACATGGCTAGCTGGCTTCTGGACCTGATCTGTCTTGCATCCTGCCAGCCCTAGATACTCTCATTTATCTGCCCCCAGGCATGTAGATGTACCCAGAGCTGTTATGATTGCAGATATATTACTACAGTTCCGTTTGTGGTTGCTGTGTGAATTTCAAAAGAGTGCTTTTATATGTAAAGTGTTGGGGAAGCTGAAATTACACTGTTTACTTGTCTTCTCTGGAAGAGGATGATAAATTCAGAAGACTTCTCTTCTTGCTTTTTTTTAGGGGTGTGTGGCTTCCTCCCTCCCTTAAAAACAGGTCAGGCATCATTCTAAAGATTCCCATTACTCCTTGTTAAATGTTTTGTCACAAGATTCTGCTGGCTGGTCTCTAAAATGCACCCTGGCTTAGTCTTTGTTATAATATGACAATTAATTAGCAATGGGACTATGAATGGAAAACAACTTAAAGCAGACTGCAAGACTGTGATACTCATTTAATATACATCCTATGCTGGGATAAATTTGTTCCTGGTGAAAGATGGTGGAAATTCCATCAAAGTTGTTAAGAGTTCAGCGCACTTACGCTAGTTCTGCATCTGACCCTCTCAGTGGTCACAGCTTTATGTATTGCTGCTAGCTCTGGGTCAGACCTTGAACTCTTGCTGTCAATGGAAGAGTTACCATCAGCTTCCATGGGAGTGGTATTAGAATTGTAGTGAAAAATGAGTGAACGAAGCACTACTTAATTTTTTCCTGTGCTGCTGCTTGCATGCTGGCTCAGTCATTGCTCCCAGCGTGAAAGGGAAATCCTGCAAAGTTGATCACGCCTGTGAGTTTCAGAATGACAATATAAGATGTTTTAAAAAAACAAACTTCAGCCCCACCCTGCCAGGCTACAGTTGGATGTTTATTTAACCAAACCAGAAAGTCTGCTTCAGCAGAAAATGAACTATTTTGTTCACTCATTGTTGAGAATCCAGAATAGTGCAAAATGAGTGAATGAAAGCTGTGTGTTTCTTTTACTCCATGAAATGGAATTCATGTCAGAGTTATAGAAGTATTTTGAAGTAAGAATTGCCAAAATTTATGGTATGGAACACGCACTCAAAATAATGTGATTCTTTCTCTGAAAATATTAGTACCTAAAAATAGTCCATAGCAAACCAGGGCTCTGCTGACTCAGTTAACTTGCACAAAATCATAACCAGAAGAAAGGGGAAATCAGTGTGTGGGGGGGTTGGTGCAAGGAGGCAGCTGGGCAGCTGAAAGTTTTGGGGGATCAAAACAGAGCTGCTTGGTCAGAATAGACCCTTATATGGGTAAGCTTCTCATATAATCCACACAACTATAACCTACTTTGCTGCAGAATTACAGGTTTTTTTTAAGTAGACAAATTCTTTCATTTTTGCACATGAAACCATGGTTTCTAATAACGTCTGGGCAATTAATGTTGTGATGTGTTGTTCCTTCCATGTACCTTGAAAAAATAAAAAAGGTGAGTCCAGAGTGCTTGCAGCTCATGTTTTATAGGAGATTGAATGTTTAGCCTAATGGCAGTTTTAGAGGTGGAGAAGTTGAAGGCTTTCCTGTTGGTCATGGGCATCTACACCCTCTTTCTGTGCTAGATAGAATGTTTTCTCTTGAGTCTTCACATGTGTGACTGATGGGACTATTCAGTTATATTTAATACAGTAAAAACCAGTAGAAGTCTCAGTATACTAGATGAATTAAGCTAATCAATATGGATAATATTTTGATGAGTGAGTACTAGTGTGGTGAAAATATCATCTTTTATACCTGGCTGGATAGACTCTACTGAGCCTGATTTTTCACAAGGTATGTTTCCATGCTTTTCTGCAGATGTAACTAGGCATGTCTGTACTAAAGCATCCAGAATCGATGGTTACCCTTATGGTGGTCGTGTGGATTGTAGCACTTCTCAGATGAGCATATTTTCCATAATCCATTTTATTTTTCTTAATCTCACAAAGAATGTGCTAGAGTCTGGATAAAACTACGATATTGGAGAAGATAAACCACTTCTTGAGTCTGTTGAACTTTTGCTCATTCTAAGATGTAGGTAATTTCTAGAACTTGATTATGTCTTTTTTGTTGTTGTTGTTTGTTTCTTGCAGCCTGCCTCTGCATTTCTTGATTCTGCCAGGAATGGAAAGAGAAATGGCAAAAGCTGATGAGAAATGAGGGTTCCCACGGTGTTGTAGCTTGACTAGAAATATGGAATGCTGGGTGTTCTATTAGGCACCAGTCAACATAAGTTACAAACTTACATTTTGTGAAACTTTCAGTATCTCAAAATCTTAGTGTTACATAAAATCACAGGCCTGGAAAGACCAAAGAAAGTCGTCTAATCTACTGCTATACTTTCAATCATAATGAACTATACAAGGTCATCCTGGAGAAATGTTTGACTTGTTTGTGATGACCTCTGTTGGTAAGGACTTAAAAATTCTCCACGCAGTCCATCGTAGTACTTTGCTATCCTTACCACTAAAATGCCTAAAATTCTCTTTTTGCAATTTAAGCCCATTACTACTTATTCCATTTATTCTGCCTGCAGAAGTTAGTCTTCCATTTCAAAACCGTCAGGCTGGCCACCTTGTTCTTCTGTTCTTCAGACTAACCAGTCCCAGTTCATGTAATCTTTTCTCAAAGAAAAATTTTTCTAGGCCTCTGGTGACTTTTTACTTTTTTCTTCTGGATTCTATTTAATTGTGTAGTTCCTTCCATGTTCACCACCTGCCTGCCACTCACCCATATGCTTCTTCTAGGCTGTTCTGTTTGTAATTTTCCATTAAAAAGTGCTTTGTTTTTATGGTAGAAGAGAGCTGCCAGAAAGGGAGGCTGATAGCGTTGTTTTTGGGGGGGAAAATAAAAAGGAGCGCATTACTACCCTGGAGTAAGGGGAATGATCCTACCCCAAAAGTTCATTTTCCTCTGGGCCTAAAGCAGTTCTGGCTAAGTGAGAATAGTATATACAGTATTTAATTTGGACTTATTTTGAAACTGACTGGCCAATTTACACACCCAGCCAAAAAGAACACTTAATTATTGAGTCCAACCTGCAATCTTTCTCTTAGTTGGGGCATTGTTTTGGGTCTTCCTCCCATGCTCTTCCATTATGAAACCTGCAGAGAACTTAATACCTCTGGAATGTCTACCTTTTTTTCATATTTTATTGAAATAGAACACAGGATCAAAAGATTGGGAGCAGTGGTAAAGGGTGTCAAGCTACAGGTAGCCTGGCAACATCCACCTAGGAATACTGATGCTTCTAGACTTTTTCTCTGAGAACAGCATGAGTCAGCAGAATACCTGCAATAGTAATTGTAAAAGTATCCTGCTCAACATGTGTTGACTCTGAATCTTAATGATTGCCTTTGAAGTGATTGCCTGATTAGTTCACTTACAAATTAGGATCACTTACAAAGGTATATAGGTGCTCTACTCATAACACCTCAAATTTGTGCTGTGATAGCCATGGCTATCATGAGCAGTGCCACAGACATAGGAGAAAGACTAAGTTTAATAAGCAGATTAGAATGACCATACAAAGCCAGACCAGAGGTCCAGCTAGTCCAGTATTCTCTGTGTGACGGGTCAACAACTGGTGTCTAGGAAACCATGTTAAGAGCAGAAGTATTTAAGGATACTTTCCTGTATACCTTTCCAGCCTCTAGCTATATATGTGAGAAAAAACAGTGATATCTTTGTCTTTAAACAGTCTTCCAGACTTGTTACAAAGTAATAAAAGTTTAGACATTATTGCAAACTTAAGGGTACTTTCTAGTCAGGTTTACAGAATAAGGAAATTCCCTGTTAATGACACAAGATGGCCATCTAGCGGCTGCTCCCTTGATTCTTGTTCAAAGAAAGCAACACAAAAAGCAATCTTTGTTTTGGATTATTTGACTTTCATGAATGGGTACTAGCTAAGCTAACTGTTTGACATGGGAGTTTTAAACTGTTCCTGCCCCTAATTTGGATAATCGATAATTATTAATGCCATAGACAAGGAATTCTGTAGTGCTGTAACTTGGTCCCCTGTGGTATTTTGGTAAAGAGATCAGTATGATACAATATCAGATGTATGCACTAAATGGATTTAAAATAGCTGACAAGTCCTAAAATGTAGTTGTTTATAGGGGGAGCTTTCAGGTCTCTGTATTTAGACTAACAATATTTATTTATTTTTTGTTATGACCTGGCAGAAAACCTATGGTTATTGCTGATAAAACTTCAGTTATGCCAAAATGGAGAGAATAGGTAGATAATGAATTAGATACACAATGAATAGTGAACACAGGGTTCACTTAGTAACCTGAGTAAGAAAATCAGATTATAAGGCTGTAAAGGATTATTATAGTTGTCTGGTGTAAGTCTGTGAAGGCCTCTAGATCACTCTGTGTCATCCGGTATGCAGTGCAGACAGATAAATATTCCACTTCCTTTCTCTAAGACTATACCAAGGACAGGTCTACACCTTCATGTAAAAGGAGATCTGCGCTCATCTCCACATGTCCTGAATTATCTGGTCAGCRCGGTGGCTATGGCAGCTTCTCTAGCTAGTAAGTTATCTACACRTTTCCATGAACGTCATACTAAGGTGTAACAGCATCACCTTTTGACATCTGCCATAATTATGTTGCAGCATGTATGTATATATAGTGTGTGTATATATATAAAAAAAATCAACTGCCTGCCTCTACTGATGATATTTCTCAGTATTGCTATGGGCCACTGTCTTTCTTGAAAACAAGTAATGTATCTTACTGTTTCCCCACTGGGAATAGTCAGAGATAGTGGTCATTTTGAAAAAGGCAATTTGTAGTGAAATTGTTTGAAATTAAATTGGTCAACTCATCTGCAGGGGAAAAAACAACCTATGTAGAAGATTGACTCTGTATAAACATTAATAGTAAAAAGTTGCTTTTAAATATTACTCACATATACAATTTCAATTGGGTTTAATTATAGAAGGATTATTCTGCTTTTATTAAAATCACTTATGGCAAAAATAGACATTGAATTTCATAAGAGATTAACTTCAGTTAACTAACTCCAAATTAGTAAGTATGTAGGAGGCTGATTAAGTGAAAAACCCCTCATTGGTAACCTAAATACAGAGTAGCAGTCTTTTACATTGGTGCACAGCCTATGCATAGAAAAAGATGTTAAAGGTTAAAAAAAAAAGAAAAAGACATTAAAGATATCAAATTTTAATCAGTTTTGGGGAGAGAAGAAAGTAGTCGATGCAGATATACAACAGTACAAAATCCTATACATAGTATCCTTCTTTCCCTGTTCCACATTTAAGGAAGGTAGACATGTAACAATAGGAAACAAAAACGGTATGCTAAAATGCTAGTCTACAAATTTCATACAGACTAGCAATCATGTAGGTTATTGTGTGATTCAGACCCTATCTGAATGTCAGGTAGAAAGCATGACTCTGTGTCAGTGTTAGTCTGCACTAAGTCAGAGTAGGCTGATGGCTCATAGACCTGGGAGAATTCCTTTCAGCTCTCTGCTTCTGCAGCATCTCCTGCTCCATCCTCCATGAACAGAGAAGGGACTGGAGATATTGCCTTCTGTGCCTGTGCAGAACTTCATGCCTAGAAGTTGCTGCTCCTGCTTTCATATGGACCAAAAAAAAAGGGGCAGGGGAAGATATCCCAAAACTAGTATCTGGCCCATGCTACTAGAAGTTGTGGACAATCCTAAAATGGTTATTTATAGTCAACACCTCACAAATATAAGACTTTCCTGTCCTACATCCCCTGTGAGGAGAGGCAATACTGTTTTCTCTGTGTTACTGAGCTGAGACCCTCTGTCTGTATGCACTGTTTACTCATTTAAAACCTATATACATAACAGGGCTTGATGTGTATAACTTCTGTTCCCTGTGTGCAGAGCAGTTGAAACACAGAAATTTGCATGTGCACAAATAGAGGACAATAGAGTTCATAGCATGAAATTAAAAGGGGGAAGTTTAAGCTGAACAGCAGGAAAAATACCTTGCCAGTGAAGTGTATTCTGTAGTGAGCCCAACCTCCCAAGGGGAATGGTGAAAGCTTCATCCCCTGGAGTATTTAAAGCTAATGTAAAAACTGAAGAGGAACTGTTTTGCCTTGGCAATGAAATAGAACAGATGACTTAGTAGGTGTCATCCATTTCTAACACCTATGATTTTGTCTAAAAAACTTTAAGTCCCTAGAATATCCTGGACAGGGCTTGTGTTAACTGAAACTGTATATGCCACTAAAAAATCCACATGCCTCTGGGGTTTATTTAATTTTCCTCTTGGAACAGCAATAACTGTTAAAGTACAGGGCATACACTGGACCTAAGTAACTGGCTGGAATTAATGATGCTCAGCTGTATGTTGAGCTATCAGGTTTTGTCAGTTGACTGTGAATCGCAAGGGTATGCCCTCAGCCTCAGTCACTATCACTTGGAAGAAAATTCTCCTTCCTTCCCTTCCTGGATGCAGGCAGCCTGTAAGTAGCACATGTTCACTTTGGTCCAAAATTGTCAAGTCGTAGGTTGGATCCCTGTTGTGATTTTATTGTATAATTTGATTGGCCCTTGTATCCTTGGCTATTGCTTAAAAATGTACTGCTATAATAAATGGTCTTGTCAAGTATGTCGCAGCATTGTCCTAATGGAATAAATCTCTACTAAGACCCCAAATTTTTGCTTTGGATTATGTTGTAGGATTTGTAAGCAAAGTGATGTTGTATAGTGTAGTAGAAGTAACACAATTGTACATTTCAAGTAGGTTCTTCTTCTGATACATAATGTATTATCTAACTTGTGCATATTTTTTAGGCTGATGTTCCATTTGTGTGGAATTTATCTGTGTCTGTATGTAGTGTTCTTGGTAGAGAAGTCAATCTGTGTATCATATAGTCTGCGGCATCTAAAGGTTCAGTAGAAGGGTTTTGCTGTTCTAAAACAGTTGTTAACCTGAAATGTTTAATTTTTCTAGTGTTAATTTTGCTGGCTAGACTTTAAAAGCTTTACATTGGTAGTTGACCTTGCAGTGAAACTGACATAATTACTCATAACTACAGAATTAATTTAAAAAATATATATGCATGTTGGTTTTTATGCATTTTTATACTGCTATCATGTATTATGCAATTACATAATAAAGGCTACCTTGAAATAATGTTAAGATTGTAAAGCCAAACACTCAAATTCAGAAAGCCTAGAATACCCCTTGCACCACAGAGGGCCCCTGGCTTTTGAGAAGTGGCTCCTGGAAGATTCCACCCAGATGTTGTAGCTCTATCTGTAGGCTGGTGTTTTCATGGTTCAGTTGTTTGTTTTGGTGTGCCATGAAGTGCTGGAATGTGCTCAGTGCGATGGACTCCTCAGATAATTCAGCTCCCAAAGTCCATTAACTCTTTACCAAGCTGGCTTTGGTTAAGGTTCTTGGAAGATTTGGCTAGACTTTGGTGGTGACAAAGCATGACAGAAGCATAGCTCTTAACTGGACCTACTTTAAAGGTAGACATGGTAGAACATCCTAGTGAAAGTGGTAAATTTGCAGTTCTGAGAAATGGATAATTTTGGTTAGATCTTTTTCCAAAAAAAGTTAGCATGAGGCAGACAGCCTCATGTTAACTGAAGGCAAAATGCTTAAAGTTTGGCAACTGAGAAACAGTTGAAGAGTTTACAATGAAAAGGCAATTGCAAAGCAATGTTGGTTGTATAATATATGGCTATTTTTTACTTATGAGTTACAAATCGGGGATCTCATCCTCTCCATATTGTAACAGAAAGTTTCAGTCATATAGAACAGGATGGAACTTTATAGCAATGTAGCTAGCTGTTGGTTTTTTTTTTTTTAAATAATTGTATGTTAAAAAAAAAAAAAAGAAAAAAAAGTTAGGGCAAACTTTCTAAAATACATGAAGGAGATGTATTCCTAACTGCTCTTTGCAGCTTTGAAAACTTCCTGTGTGATACAGAAATCCCTTTCAGTAAGCCCAGAAGGCAAAAATGGATTGTAATCCAAAACACAGCTCAAACATGCRCCTATAAGCCTGTAAAAAGTAAGAATGTCCTGCCTGCAAGCTGGTACGAGAGATAAATGGGAATAGAAGCACTTCTAAGCAGCAGCTTTGGCAGTGTGTTTAAATTGCTCTTTCAGAAATGCTTTTAACAGTACATGATAAGTGTGTGTTTGAGAGGAATGTGTCTGGGTTAGGAACTGATTAAAAATTAATTTACARTAACAGCATGAAAGGTGGAAGGACAGGCTGTTGTTTTATTTTAAATAGCTTTACCATCTTGTATTTCTATATTAAAGTTTTGTTATGAAAGTGAAACCTGTAGGACACAATTCAGTCAGAACCTTCATGGGGATAAAATGTTTCGTTGAAGAAAGCACTTTTTAAATAGAATTTCTTTTATAGATGTAAGACTGGCAGGATCAAAGTATCACATAATAAAGCAATAAAATTAGACAACTGTGTTAGTTTGAATACAATACTATTTTCCAGCAGTGAGGAAAAGAACACAAAGGGTGGGACTAGGTGAAGCCAAGCCCCAAAAAAGTGTACTGGCATGATGACCAGTGCAGTACTTTTGATTATGATCATATACACTCTCAAAATACTGAAGGTCTGCTACTACACAGTGACTAGCCAAATTAATGTAAAATGCATATAGCGTGAAGCACAAAGAGCAGTGCTGCAGGTATTCTTTATAAACCTAAAGGTCACCTTCAGAAAAGCATCAGGGTTCTTCGAAGTTTTTCTAGTCTGAATCAGCTTGTACTAGGCAAAGAGCTGAAGGCAGAACAGGTAAAAGAATCAGTGTTTTTTTTTTTTTTTTTTAATAGTCTGCATGCTAATTAGTGGATTGTTTCTGTTAGCTTTAATTATGCTTGTTCCTGTGCGCTGGCTAGATTTTTGAGGTTAGGATGAAAGTCCAACAGATATCAGGTCTAGAGGTGGGTTTAAAAAAAAAAAGACTCAGAAGTAGCATTGCAAGAAATCAGTCTTGTCACTACCCTGTCACCAATAAGTAATTGCAGAACTGCTGGAAAAGCATATGCTTACTCAGGTGCTTGAATCCCCATATGACCCCCACCCCCAAAAAATGCTAAAGCGACTGATAGAAGTCAACAAAATAAAAGCAAATACTTAAGCAAATATAACATCTTCTGGTAACACTGATTGTGAGGTGGAATGATTTCAGAAGAATAGAACAATATGGTAGTAGGGCTGGGCATAGATAATGTTTTTGACAAGTACTTTTTTTCCCTCACTGTCTTAGGGATAGCTGGGATAGCATAGGCCCATCTTCCTCTGATTTTGATTAATAGCAACAGTTTCTTTCTGAATGTAGATTTGCTAAGTCCTCTTTCTTCCCATGGTCTCACTTCATCTTTAAATCCACTAGTCATTTTTAATGGTCCTCTAACATGTATGCACAAGCGTTTGTGAACAAGCTGGTTGGGCTCAGACAAACACAGTGTCTGCATAAAGTGTGTGGGGGGTTGTTTGTTTTTAAATTCTAGTGAATAATAATCAGATTTTTTGGTATCTTAATTTTTTTTCTTTTTAATTTCTGGTGTCTTAGGAATTCATCCACTTGGATCAATACTTTCTTTTCACAGACATGGACATAGTCTGTGTAAAATTCCTGTAACTTGGGACATAGCAATCCATATTTTACCAGATTCATTTCTAACAGTACAATTCTGCTCTCATTTAGTAAGTTTTGTAATAGTATAATTCCACTGACTTTCATGGAGGTACTTATTTACTGTGGTTTAAGTGGATTAGGTTGGGTCCACATGAAATATTGAAATAATCAGTATTTATATAGCAGGGTGAAACTGATACTGGACAAACTAAGCAAAGTTTATGTTGACTAGATATATAAATCAAAATCCACCATTCATGTAACTGCTGAATCAATGATGAAGTTGGTGTACTGAATTTGTAAAGGAAAGACACCATTTCTGTTTTGCATGCATAAAACCGTGCTGACAATGCTGTATCTTTACTATGCTTTGCCAACAGAGGGCAGATAAATACACCTTTTTCAGCTTCTGTAATATTTGCCAAGGAAAGTTCCACTGTAAAAACATAAGCAGCAAGTTTTATATATTGCAACAATAAATTATGAATCTATAAAAAGAAGAAATAAAATCAAAACAAAGCAAGCTTTTCATGTAAAAGGAAAGCCAAACAGAAGCCAAAACTTGCAATATCAGCTTTTTACTTGATGCTTTAATATCATCCTTCAGTACCTTTCTCTCTTGATGTATTAATCCATGATATCTGCTGTTTTCTTTCCAGGTTTTTCTTTTTGGTTAATTTTGTAATGTTCTAGCATTATATAAATGGTAGATAAAGAGAAATTATGTCTACTGTCAGTGTTCTCTGTTGTGCAAGGTCTACTGTTTATTTTTCCTTAGCAGCAGTTTCTGGTTATCCATAAGATTCTTGCCAGACTTCTTCCAGCTGGTACTGCAGCACTCATCATATGGCCCAGACACTGTATTCTGCCCACTCGAACACCCATTCTTTTGTGAAGCAAAATCTGAGAAGTCTCTGGGTATGAGAATTTCAGTTTGGCTAGTTATACATAATTTATCTGATCTGTCCTTTCAAGGTCTCGCCAGACTGGTCGTGTAATAAGCCCTGTCATCTTCCAGTCTACAGATCTGTGGTCTCAGGAAGAGTGGGAGGACACCACTCTTGCCATGTAATTCATTTCTTTCCTGCAGAAAACTGATTTCTCCAACTGGCAAAATCCCTTCTTCAGGATCAAATTGGAGAAGTAAAATCTGTAGCTACTGATGTTTTAGAAGCCTGCAGTAGAAATTGCCACATGGAGAAATTTCAGACTTGCCAGTACGATTTAAGAGTTCTTTTAAGCCCAGTGATACCTGATGCTTATGTCTCAGTCAGTTTTATTGTCTCTTGCATGCAGACCATTTTCATTTTGCTGTCATCTAGTGGGAAGACCATGCAAGCTTTAATTTGGCTTTAGCTTTGAGGGGGAAAAAAAAATTTTGAAGAAGCATTTGTCTGAACACATTTGCCCATTTCTCATGCTCAGGTGTGGCATGAATGCATACAATGTGAGCATTAGGAAATTTGCAAGGCTGTTGCAGTTTGCTTCATATGTCCTGAAATATGACACAAGTCTTATTGTTTATCAGAGCCATGATAGTACAGCAATGCCCATATGGTTATTTTCTGTGTTCGAAGTAGATCTGAATTCTCTGTTAGTATTTAGCTAATAATAATATCACAGTAAGAAGGAAGATATTTGACATACAGCCCTTTAAATGCCTAGGTACAGTATAGTTGTATTTGCATTACATTTCACATCTCCCAGGTAGTGTGCAGGGACTCCAGATCAGATTATATTTTATCACATGGGAATAATTCTCTGACTTTCTGTCAAGTAAAAGCATGTCACATCAAGTAATAGCTGTTGTTATAATATTGATAAATGAGAAATTTCTAAATCCAACTGGACTTTGCCATGTTTGCCTGCATGGTGATGTCAGTTTATAACATCATAATAAGCTTCAGTGACAGACGTCTCTGTCTAGGTGCAGRACAAAGAACTACAGTCTTGAAGTCAATGAAGAACTACAGATACAGCAGCATATCCATGGCTACTGAGATAATCAGAGGCTTTGACAACAAATTGATTATCTTACTGATCAAATATTTTGTCCAGACTGATGGGCRCTCTGAAAGTTATGAATTTCCCCTCTTGGAAAAAAAAAAAAAAAGGCATATCTAATCAAACTTCTTTTGTCTTTATAAAAAGTATTTATACAACATAGAGAAGGAAATACAAAAGGCCTGGGCTGGATTTTCCACAGCTAGTGGTCACACAGGATTGCTTTTGAGGAGGAGCATAGGCTGTAAATCACTGTGTGATTCTAATCTATTATTAGGTCAGAAATAGTGTCACCATGGGCTTCTCACCTGCCTTCTTTTGTTGAGCTCCATTATGTAGCTTCAGTCTGAATAGTCAATGAAGTACTGAATCTGGAAAATGGCAGGGTTTTTTTCTCTTTTCCATTTGCCCTGTTGTTCTGTTTCATGTAATTATACTCATAATGCAAAAACAATTACAGTGTAAATTACTAGGCCTTTACTGACAATTTTGTCTTTTCACATGCTATTCTTTTCCTAATGACTTATTCCCTCCTGCATTGCATTTCAGATTGTTCCTGGAGCTAGCCATTAATGCAGGGTCCAAACCCTCAAATGAAGGCTGAAATAGAGGATGCATGCTGGAACTGGCATAGGAGGAGGTCATTTGACTTGCTATATTCCTAGGCTGCTGTCCAAGGAGAAATTAAGCACTAAATATAAGAAGAGTACTCCCACCTGAATCAGTCCTCCAGCAGTTTTACTTTCCTTTCCTCATGGCTCTGTTTAGTGTCGCATCCGGTTTCATGGCTTAAGATAGCTGAAAATTGAATACTTGCATGTTTTCAATTTTTGAGGCATTCTGACTGTTTCTGTGAAGATAAAAGAAGAGTAAAATCTCTTCTGTAGTAGAAGCAGATTGCTTTGGTAGAAGTGAAGAGTATTTTTATAGGGTGATTGAACGGTTAGACATTAACTCTTAGATGTATTCCAGTTGCCTGTGTGACAGAGACAGGCTGTTTGCAAGCCACAGGGCTTTTTTTTTCTTTGCTTAGGACAAATGGGGCCATTTGGATCATTTTGTCTGGCTTCCAGCAGGGGAGTGGTGATTTCTTTGCTAAATGGGATGGTGTTTTGAACTATTTGGAACAGATGGAGAGAAAATTAGATGTTGCGATAAGAATGGAGAGTTTCAATGCAGATGGATTAACAGGTCAGCTTTATACTCTAGGCTGCTTTTTTCCCCACCTATGGCCAGCATGCAGTTAAACTTCTGCATAATCTATTCAAGTCATACTCATTTGTTTGACAAAGCAAATGGTTAAAAGATCTCACTCTTCTCTGAACTAATACATCTTCAGAATTATCTTCCTCTCTGTTGTAACCAAGAAATATTGCTCTGAAAGTGGAGGAGGAAGATATTTAAGGAATTATGGAAAAAATAGATGTTCCTGTAAAATATATATATATATATATATATATATATATATATTTAATCCGAAGCAAATGAGACCATCTAAAACACTTCCAATTGCCTTGTACATCTGGGACTTATTAACTGTCAGCTGTAAATCTGGCTTCCCCTGGTTGCCATTAAGGGAACACACGTAGATGGATTGTTAGAAAGTTTGGTCGCTATTACACATTCTGTATAATGATTTGCTGGTACCATTATTCTAGAGTCATAAAGACCATAAAGTAAAGGAAAAGTCATAAACACGTTACTTTCTTCTCAGTTAGTGGTGTTCTTTGGCAGCTGCTATGCCCTTAGGGTATCTTCTTTTATGGTACTTACCTTAATTCCCTAGTTTGGCTCTTAAAATATTAGCCCCAGCTAAGTGGTGGGAACTGAAGACAATTGGCTGACTTTTTAAGTTGCTTCTTCAAAACTGAATATAGACTTCTGGACAAATTTCCTGTAGCCTTACAAGATCTCAATTGCTACTTTGTTTTTTGGGGCCAAGAATATATATATTTATTTTTTTCAGCAGTTTCTCCCCATATCTAGGGCTTTTCAAATTGATCCACAACAATTAGTRAATATTTGAAAGTGTTTGTAGAAATTGTAGATTTGGTTGCTTGGCAAAATTTCAGGGGCTTTTTAAATGCTTTTTAGAATTTCTCAATCTGGATGCCTGGAAAAAGACAAACAATAATATCCTTGCATATCAGCTTACACAGTAGCACAAAGTTTTATTGTTTCTATTACAACAAATAGCATTTTCATTTCCCAGTTCCTCATTTTCTGTGAGGTACAATGGTCTATACAACAGATGAGTGGGAAGATGGCAAACCTTCTGGATTTGAAGACGTGTAGGTGCCTGTAAAAGTTCGTATTTCTCAGACTTTGGCTATGCTACTGCTGTAGTAACAAACAGACTGCAGTGCAGCATGGAGGTGCCTGAATGAGCTTCAAGTTAGGTATCTGAGGTACTGGCAGCAGTCTAAACAGTGCATAAGCAGTTATCCATGAGCTTGTTTGCCCTGTTGTCAAGTGCCTTAGGTGTGTTGATTTATTTTGTTCAAATGCTTCCCAGTGAATTGTGAAGAAGCTATAGTACAGAATGGAGTTTGTCTTAAACAACTGTCTGGTTGTCTCCTTTCCCATCAGCATTCAACAGGCTCAAATATCACACTAAAAGAAATGACTTTGGATTAGGAACAAATTTCACGTATTTCTCATTTCTTCTCATGCTTTTGATTCTGCATTTTTTGAGAAACCTTTATACAGCCTGTTCCTCAGCTGTTCCTGAATCTCCACTGAACATGTCTTTTGCAGTTTCACTTCACCAAACTTTCACTTCACTGCATTAACAATTACTTCTTTAATGGTCAATTTCCAGGTTGTCTTACCCTTTCAGTGACTTCTCTGCTACCCTTGATCCTCAATATTTCTTCCTCATCTTTCAAGGCTCAACGTTTTTGGTTATCCTTTGAACCTGTCTTTCAGCATCTTCTCCGTCTGTGTCTGCTCTGAATACCAAAGCTGTGATAGCAGCTTGTGTAGAATTCCTCGCTGTCCTTTACACTTGTTGGCATGGGGATAGGTGGCATACTACTGTGTGGTGATAGTGTGGGCTTTTTGTCCTTCAAATGCCTCCTCTAAATCTAGTTCATGGAGCTGCTAGAGTAGTAGCCTTTTGTGGGCTCCCTCGTGCCAGACTCCTCCTGTTTCGAGGGGAACAGACTTGCCTTCTTTGTTAGCAACAGCAGCAGTCAGTGGTCATGGCTACATTTACTTCCATTTCTTTTTTATCCTCCATTGAGGACAAATGCCCTTCTCACCCACCTGTTGTCACAGCTTTTTGAAAAATCCTTCTCCACTGCCTGCCAGGGCCATAATACTAACAGTTGGCAGCAGGAGAGAATCTTGTTTTGTGTTTTCTGTTGTTATTTTAAGTTCCAAAGGGAAGGAATTGTCTAAGGTGATGCTGAACAGGCTGTTATTCTTACTCAGTTGTTAGTACTGTGTCCTATGGACACACATCTGTGAGTGCCTGTGTTTTATGGAGAGAAGTCTCTCTCTTCACCTATTTTACTTTAGCAGTTGGTTGTATTTACTGAAGCCCTTCCAAATTGTAAATTAAATCAACAAAACAGCTTTCCTTCAATGTCTTTTAAACAAGCACTCTCTTTTATTAAAACTTGATTACTTTACTGCCATAAGTCATTGGAGGGCCAAACTGAACCAACAGCATAATGCTATTGAAGGCTTTTCATGGAAGAAGCACTGTTAAAATTCCAGCAGAGGGTGTGTTTGACTCCAGTATAGATGCTATTTTCTGAAGTGCAAATTTGCCAAATGTACTCTTCATTATGTTCTGGACTTTGCGCCTCATAATGGCAGATTGCCATCAGCAAATGGACTGGAATGAACAAAGCGAAAACCATTGGTATTCCAGAAGTAGTGATGGTTTGGGGTTGAAATACTCCTTGTTCTTGAGGGAGCCCCAAAATCATGCTAGCATCTAACTGAAATTCAGGTCAGGTATTTAGAGCCTGAATGTGAAATGAAGACACAACAGGAAGGTGAAAGATAGGAATTTTGGTGTTAATCAAAGTCTCTCCTACATGAAGCTGGCTGCACAATTGTTTAGGAAGAAAAATAGTCTTACGGTCTGCTGTAATAGACTTATCTTCTTTATATTTGAAAAATTTTGCCCAACCGTAGTTGAACTGCAGGGAAATGAGAAGGGAAACTTCCTCCAAAACCTCCATCCAACACTATTGTGCTGTTTTTCTGCCCAAAGGGCTCAGGAGGAGTATGTGGTCACAGCCTGGGCATGGGGAAGGCAGGTGAGGTAGAAGTGTGACACAAACAAACATAAGGTGCAGTGAGTAAAGCACCAGCCTGTGAGATTGGAGTTTGCTTCTCATCTCTGCCTCTGACCTAATTTTCAGAGAAGATTCCTATTTGCATGTAATATTAATATGCTAAGAGAAAATAATGAAACATAACTAGATAATTGAATGTAGCCAGCAATTTATTAAGTGTGGTTGGAATATCTGTAAAATAGCAATTATGCTGGTCTTTAACATATGTATTTTTAAACAGCTGGAGACTGTTGCTGATAGAGCAACAGGAGTAGTGCTGAACCATAGGAGTAGTGTTTTCCTGTTTGCTTTGTTTTTTGTTTTGGAGGTGTTTTTTGAGATCCCTTGGTTATGTAATTAAATAAGCAACAGATATCTGTATTACTCAGAGAGCAGAATTACTGGGAACAAACAGCGTTTACCCATGCTGGGGATGCTAGTGGTTGTTTGCAGTCTTGAGGACCGCTGCAGATCCGTTCTTAGCACTAGAATTATTTCCGTTGACTTCAGTACYGCTCAAATTCCAGGAGCAAACCACCAATGTTACAGACCTTATGTACTATTCTCTAATTGCTCTGGCAGGCCACAGGGATGGACACTTGGAGGTATTCCATAGCCATCTGATTGCCCTAAATACTGAGCTATTAGACATGGTRATAAAATGCCACTTTCTTCTATGTTTTTGTGGAGATTGACCTGTTAGGCACGCTCCATGAAGCCCTACTGTTCAAGCTAGCATTGATTTAAGTGGAGGAAAGTGTTGTTTGTGAATAGCAATGTGTTTGACCAGCTCCCCCCCACTATGTGACTGTGTGAAATGATAGCTGGGCTCAGTATTTGGACTTTAAGGTTAAGTTAGAAATAAGTCTGCCCATTGTGTTTCAAAATGCTGATGTATTGAAGATGAAGACCAATTATTCACATCATTTGTCTCTCTCTGACCCAAGAATGAAAAATCTAATTGTTTTTAGCTACAAGAGAAGAAACAAATGTTCTTTAGTAGAATTAACTTCAAATGATGTCAACCAGATGATGTCTTTTGCTGTCATGTCAGCAAATTTCAGGGAGATATTCTAAGACGGAGGAGGATTGATGGAAAAGGAATTGTCAGGGGAAATGTAGCTGGAGTTTAAAGAACAGGGTATGGAAGTAAGCATATTACACTTTATTTGCCTTTTGTTCAGAGACTTACAAAAAAAATCAAAGCAATTTTCCTGGCTGAAACCTAGAACTGTAAACCTTATGAATACAGAATATGCAGATAATCCAAGCACATTTACAGTCATGGTTTGTACAAGCAGATAGCCTATTTCTGTGAGCCTCTTGAGGAAATTTGCAAGTGCTGGGGTAGGATTTGACCTTGTCCATATATCATACCAAAACAAGGAAAGTTGTAATTAGGAGTTGCAGACTCGAGAAGGAAAGGTCAGATAATTCACTAAAAACACTATTTAATGTACAGTTCTTTGAGCACAAATGCTGATGTATGAGAAGTACCATTGATTAAATCTGGTGTGTCAAATCCCTGCTAATACCATAACATTTAATGGAGTACAGCAGAAAATCATAAGCAAGAACCACCCTAGGAAGAACAGTGATTCTTTAATGCAAGCAATAAAATGGTAGACTGTATTTTTCCTAATCAAAATTACTACAAACTAGAGAAAACACGAGTTATTGTTTTATATGAAAGTAATTCAGTGTTTCTTAAAACAAAAAAACCCTCACTTCTTGCTTATGACCAGTGCATGACACTGAAACATGCAGCAGGCCAGTGTGAATGGAAATAGGGCAAACACTACTACCCTACCCAGCCCTAAGACTTGGCTAGTGGATCTTGTTTCAGTTTTCCTCTGCTACAAATAGTGTTAATAAGTAATAGTATGATATAAACGCCTGCTTCAGTACCCACTAACACATTTGACATAGTATTTACTACTTACTAAATTAATAATGAACCAGTCAGATCTGGACTGACAGTTTAGGATTTGAGCCAAAGTCTATTAAAGTCTCAGTATCACTCTGCTCAGAGGGACAGGAAAGGGCACAGAGAAGTCTGTAGCCCACTCATTCAGTCTGGTTGTGCTTGAATGGTGCATAGGCCTGTGGAGCCTCTGTGCTATGACACAGATTAAAGCAAGTTTTAGCTGCAACCTAAGCCTGATAGAGAGTGTTTGAGCTGTACATCCTCGGTGTATGCTCTATGGTATATTCAGTCTTGTGCTTACCACTAAATTTGAGACAAAAGCTATGCTTGAAATGTAAGGCTGCCCCTCAGGGGCCTCCACTGTATCGCCAGTGCTAAAGGAGATGTTGCAACTTTCCTCAGTGTGGGTTTTGTGGCGTTTGCCTAAACGTGACCCAGATCAAAAGCACATTTTTTATAAGGAACAGTATCTATTACCTCTTCTGCATTAGCCCCATGCAGAGGTCGGCCATCAGTCTGCAGGTAGTTCAGAGTCAACTTAAGCATCCGTTCCCCCAAGCACTTGCCCAGGAAAAGAGCTGTGGTTTCATTATGATAGGGTTCTCAATTAGCCTCTGTCTTGCAGTGATTTTTACTCCTCTAATATTGCTCCCAAACTCTGCAAAAAAATTGTTGGATGAATTTTGAAACTCTTCCATCTTGCCTTATTATAGTATTAGTATTATTTTGTAATTGAAACATATTAACTTTGTTATTCTTTTGCAGTATGTGGCAGGTGGGTTTTGCAGTGTGGGGGCTTCCTGTACTCAGAGCTCATCATGGCTTAGCAGATCTTGTCATTTGGTGCACAGCTCATCATTCAGATAGCAAGGTCTTCTATATAACAAACTCTTTTCTTGGTTGCATGAGTCTTTTGGGATAGAATTGCATCAACAGTGTGAATAGGTGATGGAGGTCTTATGTCCATTGTAAAGGCCTACAAAGTGTGCAGTGATACAGATATGCAGACCACTGACTCTTTAGAAATAAGGATGAAGAATACTCAACAAAATCCTGAAATTTCCAGTAGCTAGGTAAACCACTGCTTTTCCTTTTGCGTGATGGATTATTCTGTCTCTGATCATACTGCAGAGTGAATCTGAGTTATTCCTAGGAATTAGAATCACTTTGGATTTGGTGCTGGCCGAGTAAAGAACAAAAGGCTCATATATAGTTTTAAGTGCTATTTTACTGTCTGGAGCTTAGGAGGAAAGCTTTTTTTCTCCCTGCCTTGGCTTTAAGTTTTGATGAGAATAGAAAGACACATGGCACAGAGTCTTCACCAAGCACTTCTAGAGGTACTGTTTGGGACGGAGGTAAACTTAAGGGGTTCTGAAAGCAAGCTGAACTTTAAGTAAAATTGAATTTTAAGCTTCTCGCCATGAAATTGCCTCTTGTCAAAAATCTAATTTGTTCTGCTTAGATTCCAGCATAGCAATACTTTCTACAAGGAGGAAAAGGTCATGAAGACAAATGAACCAAAGCTGCTGTTCTCTTCCACACTGCCAGCCCTCTTTTTTTAAGACATTGGCAGCAGCCAATTCACAATTCACAAATAAGTGAAGGAATGCCCAGGTTATAAGGGCACCTCTTTAAAAGGTAAAGGGTGTATGTAGTTCATTTTATAGGACTGAAATAGTTCATTGAAATGGAACTTGAGTCTCTTAAAGTTTGAACTTCTCCAGATTTGGGATTTGTAGGAAAACTTAAAACCAGATAAATTACATGTTGTTCATGTTTCTTGCATGGCTATGTCTACTAGCATATCTTTTCCTCGTTACTTTTCTTCACCAGGTCTGTTATATTAGTCTGTAGATATAAGCCTAAGGGGCAAAGGCTCTGATTTACATCCATGGCCCTAAAACTTGCRTTGTGTCATTTAACTCTGCTGTTTGGGTTGGTTGGGTTGGTTTGTTTTTTAGCTTTTGCATTATGTCCTGATTTCTGCATTGTTGTATGTGAGTGCAGACAGACATGGAAGACCCTGTGTAGAGTTCTACCTTCTATCTTGCATTCTAGAAAGTCGCACAAAGATCTCTGATCTTGGTGCAAGTGCAAATTAAGTGTTCCCTCTTCTTAGGGAATGGAGTGGCGATATGACCACAACTCCATTCTGCAGCTTGTTTCAGTTAGTAATTTAAGGCTAGGCAGCACACACCAAGCATCTTAAACCCCCCTACCTCCCAAACATTGCAACCACATTTTTCAGCATCTTAGGCTCTCTTGATGTTACACAGCATTTGACAGCCAAATGTTGTGTAACACTGCTGCAAGTTATTCTAATTTCTACAACAGATATGGCTGTTTAAGTCACAGTACAGTTTTGCATCGTTGAACCTATTTGTAGCAGAGGCAGAACATTTCTTGCTCTATTGTTGTTAAATGGGACCCTACTTTGCAGGAAATGCTCTAGAAGATGCAGGATCAGTCTTTGCTGGCTATTTGTCCTTGTAAAGAAACRCTGTTGAACATATTCATAAACTCCAGAAGTGAGAATTTGAGTATAAAGATGTCTTGAACATAAGCTGAAAAGTTGATTCTAGCATGGGTTTGGAGAAATACCTATTGTTGTCTCAATACTTCTAATTTTGACATTGACAAAAAAGTTATGGTAATTATCCGATTTTAACTTTAAAAGCAAATTATAGTGGAACAGGGAAGTAATGGCTTTATTCATGCACTAGCAATTATCTTCTGTTTACCACTGCTCAGAATATACTTGAGTCGTTTGTTACATCTGTCTTCCAACTGTGTTAAAACTAGGACAACATTGCACTGAATTTTGCATGCAGACAATKTGGTTGCTTTGTGCTAAGTCAAGATATGAGTACAGTCAAGCTAAAATACAAGTGGTTAATAATATGTGTGAAATTAAAGAAGACTAATTTCAGTCAGAAAGGTACTGGTAATAAAAACTGTATTAAAAATGGCAATACAGAATGAAAAATGTGTTCACCCAATGCTGTAAGTATGTGGAAAACAAACTGATTTGAGCATCCAAACAAAATTAACTTTCTTCCATTTGTGACACATATTACTTTTGGACATAACATATGATATGGCTAAATAAAAATCTGCCTTCAGTTGTAAGTCAAAAGCACTAGAGAAAGAAAACTGTTGGAAATGTTTATAATTTTTAGGTTTACTACTGGTTTCCTAATTGGGAATTAAATCTTTTCAATGAAGTCAAATGATGAAATCATCATTTGAAAATCATGTATGAATTAGATCATAATTGATCTTAAATTACAAGCACTTGTTTATAAAATGTTCTAAAACTGATGAGCTGTGAAAGTGTCTGCACACTCTGTCATTTCCAAAACACTGAAGTAAACTGTTACTCCAAGTTAATTGCTCCAAACTCTATAGATTTAAGATGCTGAGTGCTGCTAATGTTCTTACTGATTGGGCTACTACCTCCTAATGTTCAAAAAGCTTGTTTGCTGTGGAGGTAAAGAGGTAGAAAACAGGAAGAAAATTAATTAAAAAATGCACTTGAAAAGCCAGACTACATTAGACTCCAATCAAATCAAATTATGCAAGGGATTAAAGTTAGGCTTTTTGTGCTAAGAGAGGTTTGGTCTAGGTTTTGAGTTTTCCTCCTTTCTTTCTTTGCTGTGGTAATTCACTGTTTAGTCTCTCAGAACGGTTCCAGCAGTGGGGTTCTGCAAACACATAGGACTGCTAATAAGGAGGTGACCTTTATTCTTTGACCGCAGTCAGATAGCTTGGATTGCTGTTACAAGTGTGTGTTTTGCTAGAACCGTGTATTGAATAGTGGCCATGTTACATTTGCTGTCTTTTTCCTTTTTTCTTAAACCATTTGAAAATAAACTCTGCTGTCAACTAAGCCAAGCAATTGCAAGGAAAAAGATAGTAATGGATATATTGCTGGGATAGAAGGTAGTATAAACAACCTGAGTCATCTAAACATGAGACGTGTGTTTCTTAGAGATATCTGCCAGTAAGAACTTTCTCTGAGTTCTATTGCTTTTCTGGTTGGTGCAAAGCAATTTCCTTCTGCAGAGACTTAATTGATTCAGGAAGAGATTGATTCTCCTTGGGTTGAGGTGACTTGCAGGTTTTTTCTATTCATACATGAGCATGGTCTTAGCTGCATTCTGGATGTCTTCTAGGTACAGAAAATCACTGCTYGCTTAGGACCTTCTTTATCTCCTCTAAGAGAAGTTTGGAGTACTGGTTACTTTGTCAGGTTACATGTGAAGTGAAACATCCTTTCCCACCTGTTGTGGAGATAACAGCTGGACTATATTTTGTTCTAATTCCCTGGCTTGTGGTTCTTTCATTAACAATTTCAATGAAGATTGATTTGGATTACTAAGGTGTTTGTCCTTCCTCTTTTTTCCCCTCAACCCATCCATCTTTGTTGTGAAAGGCCTGAGTTCTGTTGGCATGATCTAGTTGAGTCAAGCCTGTAACCCTCTTAACCTTGTAAGGTTTTGTTGTATAAATTTATTTATAATTTGTATGGATGTTTCTCCTGGCCTAGTGCGTTGAACATAACAATTTCACTGCCTTTTACAGCTGAATATGCATATGAAGAAAAGTTGCAGAATTAAGCCATTTGATCCTTGGTTTATCAACTGTTATTGGTATATCTGGAATCTCCTAGAGGGCAATYTGGAACATATCTTTGCCTAATTACATCACTACTCCATGTGTTGTACAACAACAAATCTAATGGAAATGTCACTGGTTAGAAAGAGCCATTTTTTTCCACTTAATTCAAACAGAACTATGTTGTTCTTTGAGCAAAATTCTTTCTTGCAAATACTGAAAAAAAGGTATCTTCAATATTAGCATAGCTACTAAATTGGCATGGATGAAAGGTTTTAGGCAGATTGAGAGGTACAGGCAACTTCACTTGCCCCACTTTCGCAAAAGATTAATTTCCTGATTTTCTTTAATGATCTCATGATGAATGGGAGATATCAGATTAAGACTTCTTCCTTAATGTGTATATTTCTTCAGGATGAATGATGTGCTTCTTGAGACAGTGAGATTCAATGAGGCAGCATCCCACTGATTTCAGGCAACCTTCTGTCAGGCCCTGAGTGTACTAATAGGCCTTAATGGTCCTGACCAGTCTCACCTGGGGCCTCCACCCACGCCTCTGCCAATGGCCCAGGAGCCCTGTTTMAGCTCAGCCCAGGGCCTTCAGTCCCTGCCTGAGCTATGTTGTAGGAGCACTGGTCTCCAGCTCAGCTACAGCCGTGTCTGTGCCTGGCCGCAGACTGCACTGATCTGGACCCAGACTTCTTGGCTTGGGTTTGGGTCTGTCTTGTCACTCTGGACCTGCTCAGCAATCACTGAACTGTGTCTGGCCCTCTCACCAGACCTGATCCTAATCCTGGCCTGCAGATTGACTTCCCAACTTGTTCTCAGACCTGCCTCATCACCATGAACTTGCCTGAAGATCTGGACTCTTGGCTGAAGCTGGCTATCATCTCCAGACCTGACTGGTTTGCCTTCCTTGGGTACTGTGGGATGGGCCCTGGTTGGTGAGGCATCTGCCCTGCTGTCCAGCACTCAGCTCCCTGGCCCTTAGGGAGCAGCTGGCCCTTGCTGCTCCCTGACACCTTCACTGGCTTCTGATTTGTGAGAAACTGCTGGGGGTTTTTTTTGTTTTTTTTAAGATGCACCTTTATGTCTGTAGACCTAGTATCCCCTATTATTTAGCTAGTTCATATGTACATAAAAACACATTTACTGGAAATCAAGACCTCAGGAAAATAATTCTTAATTTCTTCTTAATTTAGGAGCACAAGTAGGCAGTATAGCATGCACAAATTGCAAGAGACAACTACTGGATTTCAGTGAGAATTAAAGAAAATTCCCTGGCATACCTGCATTATAAAACAGTAAAAGTTCTAGCAGTGGAAAAGTTCTACAATTCCAAGTGTTTTGAAGCTTATGCCATTCTGGCAGCTATGTTAGATTTTTCATATTGGAGCAAAAAATTTCCTCTGCACAGGAAAATCTAGCCTCTGTTTCTGATTTGATTTTTCAGAAAATTTTAACCTGTGACACTGTCTAGCTGAAAACAATAAGGTATCCAAATATAAACTGAATCGCTAGAGGCTGAAATATGTCTTTATCCCTCTAGTCTCCATGGTTTAATCCCTAGAGAAACATGAGAAAAAAAATACTACAACACAACTTCATAATTGTATTGCAAACTGAATTTAAGGCAACTTTACCTGAGCAAAACATTCACAACAAATATGATTTAGCTATAAAATCAGATGTTTGAGTGCTGGGCTTTAATTTGATTTGGTATTAAGATGCTGAATGATGTATTAATTCAGTCAGTAAAGACATTAATTGTGACTGAAGAGTGAGAGTAGTGTGTGTGTGTGTATATATATACACACACACATATATATGTATGTATATATGCACATTTTTTAATAAGTGCATGTTTATTCATGTGATAACCTGCCAGATTTCAGAGTAGTACTGGACAGGACTGGAACTAGAAAACCAACTGGAACTGGAATGGTGGCTATGAGAACATATGCTCCAGAAAATGCCAATGGTGTTTGAGGAACAATGAAAAAGTTTGTGWTTTATTTTTGTAACTTCTGCTAGCCTGGTGAGGTTTAGTGATCCTAGACTTGAGGCTAAGATCAAAGGGAACCTTTAAAATGCTGGCATAGGGTGGAGAAGGACTGAGCAAATTGCCAGGGGCTGCCCCATGAGTGTCTTTGAGGGCTTGCTGGAATGCAAAGAGAAATGAGAATGACTTCAAGTGAAGCAAGCAACCTGTCTTTGCCCATGACTGAGGTGGAGATAACTGGACTGAATAGAACTTAGTAGTACTTCCAAGAAAAGTCTGAAGTTCAGGAAAGGATTAGTGTGCAGAATATGAATAAATATACAGGAGCAAGTGCAAGTATACTTTGGGTTCAAGGCTTGATTGAATGGACTACTAAAGCATCTCTGCATATCAGGATAATTCCCCCTGTGAMAGGTTTTTCTGTGATCAGTCTTGTTCGATTATAATATTGCTTCTCTATTTGCAGTGAAAATTTGCATGTGTTCAACGTCCTTTCTATTTTGTCACTGTTAATTGCTTCATGGCTCTGACTTTTGTCCAGAGAAGCATTTCTCTCCCAGCAGAGAGGAAACTCATCATCCATGAAAAGGTTGTGGAGCTCTTTTCCTGGATCTTTTTTTAGAATAGATTAGACAGGCATTTGTCAGGAAAGATGTATGTATAGTTGATGATTTCTTGAGGTCCCTTTCCAACCCTGTGTTTCTAGATACATTTGTAGTTAGAGCTATGCATAGATGTTTTTTAATGAAACTTTAAATTAAAATCCTTGTTTTGTTGGCTCTAATTTGATAAATCATTTCAGCCAGAACTGCCCTCCTCATTCACTAAGCACACTGAAATGTCATTTATGAGTGCAGCTCTATACCTGGCCCATGCACAAGGAAAGAGAAGTGTAGACTTTCAAAGCTGCTGAAACTTGAGAGCCTGTTTCACACTGAATTTTTCTGGGTTGTGCAGGTATATGAATAGACAGGGCTAGCCAGAAAACCCTACTACAGTCCTAATGTTTGTTATCAAATGTAGGGCTTTCTTCGTATTGATTTCTTGGTATTTTTAACTGGCATCCTATGGTTTCTTATCCTTCTGATCTTTTGTGTGTTACATGATTTCCCCTATACGTAACAGAAGCTAGCTGCAAGGAACTGTATTTCCATGTGTTGGAATCTTATAAATTCCTATGATTTCTCCTTTGTCATCTCATGAGCACTAGCTCTGTCTTTCTGATTGACTCACTGGCTCTRTCTCTGGCATGACTGAAACAGTGCAAAACAAGACTGGTTGAGACAAATACAGAGATTTGTAGATGTGTATTTGAAATTCCACTTACAGTTAGTTATTGCTTTGCAAGGCAATTGCAGCACTAAACAACMATTTTTGCAGCAGCCCTGTCAGTTGTCCTGCCACAATAATAACAGGAGGTTGGGAGAGGGGAGGGAGCATGTTTTCCAGCTCTCCCCCTCATTGCAGCTGACTTGCTGAGTCGGCTTCGGCCAGTGAGGTCCTGCTGAGCCACTTCACTGCCTTCTTGCTTCTCAGATCCAAGAACTCTGCCTCGCTGAGCTGTCTGGCCCCAAGACTTCGGGGCTATCATCAATCTAGTTTCTCCCTTCCTACCTTCCCCCTGCAGATCCCTGTGCAATTTTTGAAGCACTAGAAGGCAGAGCATTGTGTCGGTTCAATACAGGGTCTACAAGAGATGCAAAAGGAACAGATGATTATTCTTTTAAATTTCCATCAGTTTTTTTTTTTTTAAGTAATTTTTTAACTACCATCTTCATGGACTTTTCCCAGGGTTGAGGTATTCTAGAGACTTTTTGTTTTTCACCTTTCTTCTCTTGACACTTAGATTTGAAGTTAAATTTACCCTTTGTGTCTTTGTATGGTGTTTGAATAATATGCAGTGTGTGCTGTTCAGGGGAGTCTGGCAGTGAGATGGGTAGCTGGGCTTTGAGGGACTTGTGAAGAGGGAGGCAAGGATGTGAAAGACTCAGTATTTTGCGTTAACAGGATTAATAATAGTATATTATTGATTTTTGTGCCCAGGAAGCTGGAAGGATATTTGTTTAGATGTCAAAAAGGAGTACAAAAAGATACAGAATGAAGTAATTCACCAGAATAGTTCCCATAAGGTACAGAAAAGCATAGCTGTCTATTCTAGAATAAATGACAGGGCAATTCTGCCTTCTAATGTTACTGCCAATATAAAACACTAAATTCCATTTTACATCTTCTGCAAATGCTGTAAAATGGAGTTTTGCAATAAATGTTTTGAACATGAGGCGTTAACAGTGTTCTCAGCCTCCTGCCACACTGATACCTCTCCACTTTTGTGAATTCTCATGTGAATGCAAATCAGTGTTGTATAATGTCCTCCCAATGGAATCTCTCCTACCTGTTAGTATGCTGTGCCACCTGGAATGCCTTGTTAAAATACTATGAAATACACTTGTTAAAATGCTGGGATGAAATGCAGTGGCCTGTGCTCCCTACTGTGGAAGGGTGCAGTTCTATGAAATGTCCCCCACAACATGCAGTGGAACCTGTAGTCTCAACAAAACATGCTCAGCAAAATGCTAGGTTTCACAGAATGCTTCTGGCTCTTGTTTTCAGTAGAGAATGGGAGTAGAAGTTAATATATTTATTTTTCTGTCAGTTTTGGAGTCTTTATGTYCTCAATGACCTATGTACTACGCAGCTCAACTTGGACAGGATTCTATCTGTCTCCCCGAAATATTGACAAGTAGCCTCATCACTGCCAGAAGACTGTTTTGATTTGCTCTTGGCTGTCTTGCAAGTGTCCTTTAGTTCTTTGATCTCCAGGGCCTCCTGTCCGTGACTTTTGCCACCATCCCTTTAGTAGTAGCTTGGTATGTGCTCTTGTACTAATACTTTTCTGAAAGGCTGCTTTTTAACCCCACAGGGTTAGGAAGTCCATATTTCAGCCTGACTCCAGTTGAATACAGTGTTGCAGTGTCATCATGATGTCTGTGGGTATGAGCAATTGCAAATGGATTTATCCTGCCTGTGTCAATGTGACTATGAAGAAGCAGCCAGCATAGAGGTAAACTCTGAAATTAGTTGTAAGAGGATGTAGAGTACTATGTAGTGGCAGATGTGGGTTTATACCACCGTAAGTGATCATCTGTAGTAATCTTATAAGCAGCGAACTTAAACTCTCTAAGGGGAGTTTGGAAGACAGAATATTGTGGCAGTGAATCTGCCTGATTATGTTATTCAGACATAGTTCTTTTCAGTGCAAGTAAATTGAGACTTGGGCAAGCAGAACCTTCCTTTGACTTCAATAAATTCTTTGTATCACAACTAAGGCTGTGATGCCAGAAAATGGCCCTTGTTTTTATGTGTTTCTACAGTCAGGTGCAGCATGTAGAAAGCGTTATGCAATTCTTAGAACAGATATGCTTGTCTTTTTRATGTGGCTTGCATGTATACTGGTGTCATTGAAGTAGTCTCAAGAGGAATCGCATTGGTGCTTGCGTATGTTGTGAAGGAAGAAAGGCATACAGGTTTCTTTTGTTCTTTCTCAGTGAGGATATTGTGTTTATTTGGATCACTTACAAGGAGAAGGAGGCATTTTTTTAGGAAGATGTTGCTTGTGAAATGGTTAAAAATCTGTTCTGTGGAACCTTTATATAGGAGACTGATTTCCGTGGAGAAAAAACTCCCTCCTATAGCAAGTTCTCCTTTTTTTAACTGACAAAACTAGCAGTGCCTCACACCATTTCAGACAAGAACCAATGACAAGTAGCTTATCCATTTTTTTATTGCAGGGTCAGTGGGTAGTCTCTCTCAGCTGTGTGTTGGCTGTTTCCAAGACCATAATAATACCCTAAGCCAGAGGATTTGTGCTGCTTTGATGGCTATTGACTTCTTAGCTGTTCGTTTTCATCAACAGAGATTTTGTCACTGCGATAGCTTTGTGAAATGTATTTCATGTTTCCAGCACCCATTACATATTGTTCTCAATGTTCATTCAGCAATTCCTGTTGACATTGCTAGAAAAGTCACTTCTGTGACCCTAAAGCTAAATTTTTCTCGCAGTGCTAAGCTATACTATTTAATTAAAGGATACAGGAAACTGAACGAGACAGAACAATGGAGAATAGAATTCCAAAACCTTGACCACTTTGGGAACCCTTACTGAACCTCTTAGGGCCTTTTCATAAACACTGACTAGGTCAGACAGCAATGGGAAGCAAAGAGTGTGGCTGTATTCTCAGTTACTGATGTCAAGAGGTCTCTAGATGGGTTATGTCACCTAACAATCTTTCTCCAGATGTGAAAGTATATGTCATCTATTCATTACAGCAGCAACAATTGCCTCTTGAGAACAGCACTGAAATAATAATATCTCTTTTTGATTATGCTGTGAGTAATGAAAAACAGGTTTTCAGCATGAGGGTTATTACTAATAGAAAATAAAGCTATTCAAATTATTTGTTATAGATATTTATTAGGAAACCATTTTTAGTTAATATATCATTTGCCATCCTTTTGTAACACACCGGTTGCTGCTGAATAGATTCAGCAGATAACTTTTGGTCTGCTGTTGGCCCAGGAACTATCCAGCTTGACTGTTAGCTGACCAATCATGCTTAATAAAAATATCTAAGGAGTATAGGATTGAACTTCTAAATGTGGTTATTTCTTCTAGGTGCCTCAGTATTTGAAACTTCTGCTTTTCAAGTGTTGATGGAGTTTGATTTTTCAAAAAAAACCATGCTACCTGGCTAGTTCTGATAAGTAAATACCAGCCTTTTTTTTTTTTTTTGTATGAAATTTAGTGAAGGTTTATTGTTTAGCAAATTTTTTTTTTTGAATTTTGCAAATTTTTTTTGCAATGCTGTGATTGAAGCTATGGGTGGATATATGTGGCATCATTTCCTCTGATTTGATGGAATCTGAGGAACAAAGAAATCTTCCATCTTATGTCAAATCTCAGACTTGGTTCACATTATGCTAGAAATACACTTGAACATTTGAAGGCTCTTTAAAATTCACTGAGTATTCCTGTTTTTATAAATGGTATGATCCAGCATTTGTCTGCCATGTTTTAATATACAGAATGAAAATTCAGAATATATTAAACTTTAGATATGCATTTAGATGTTCATGTTTTGTTTTTTAACTTCTTTTCAATGAATGCTACACTATCTCATGATTTCTGAGAGGGGCAAATTCTATGAAAAAGGTGGTTCTTAGAGCTGTTTATTCCTATGTAATTTTGTAGCTTGATATGCTAGCAGGTCAAATTGCTTTGCAAATCACATGTGGCCTGTGAGCTGTAACCTGGGGAATCCTGATCTAGATGATCTCTGATAGTTGTTCGTCTAAGCTGCTCTTAAACTCCAATGTAAAGGGATTCTGTCACCTTCGTAAATTGTAAATTAAACCTTCGTAAATCCAGTCTTCCAATGCTTCTCTGTTCCTGAGAGATGGAACACTTTTTTTTTTTCCTCCTAAAATGGATTTCATAATCTTTTTTGCAGTAATCCAAGCCACTTGTTACCTGTTTAATACTAGCTAATTCCAGAACAAGTTGTCACCAGTCTGCTCAGTAGACTCTAGCAGTCGCAGCTTTCTTCAACTGCGGGGGTGTGCGCACAGATAAATGGTTCCAGCTGTGCTGAGAAAGGCTGTACTGGCCACGTCCTTAGCTTTGAACACAGGTACTTCTTTGGGCTGGGACTAGGGAGGCAGCTGTCATTCCTGWAGGCTCCTCTGGTACATCAGAACCTTGAGATGGCAAAAGAAGGTTTAAAGATTTTAAGGCAAATTTTAAAGGACATAAATTTTAGAGGGGAAATCCTTAGCGGAATTGCTTAACTTACAGCTAAGGCAGGTTGTAGAAAAGTTGGCTGGCCCTATGGTTCATTTCTTGCCCAAGAACCTAACAGGTAGCTGTTTCCTACAACAGCTAGATGTGGGAAGTAATTTGAGGGTGGTAGATACCTCCAGCATGTTGGCTTTTAAAAGCAATCTATCACATCCTTTGAGTATCACAGGCAGGCACAGCAGAAAAAAAAAARCTCATTTGTGGTTTAAACAGAAAAATTGTTTGAGTACTGTGTGTGTAACTCTGAGAAAATGGCTGCATATTAAAACATATAAACCCAGTAAGTGAGAAAATTGATTCTAAGATTATCTTTAAAATGGATCCCTATTTGTTCAGTTACAGAGGTGCTAACTGAAGATGAATATGCTTTATCAGACCATCATTCTTTTAGTGTGCTCTTTTAAGTAGCTAAGTTACTGTTTCTTCAGTTATGGCATGCTGGCAGATATTTCATCTTTAACATCTTTAACAGTTGCAGGTCTTGGGGACCCATAGCTCCTCATTCCAGTAAGAATTTAACCTACGGAATTCTTAAAATTCTTTTACCTGTGCTTCAGTTTGGACTCCAGTTTGATTTTCACCACCTCCCAGATCAAAGCCTCAGAACCAGCAGGTTAGATCTGACAATGGGTAGATTTCACACCCCCTGCCCCCCCCGGTGAAATCTGAAGTGGATTATAAAAGTGATTCCTGAATAATGACACCTTTGTTTTTTGCAGTACTTTAGGCATACAAGTTGGTAAACACATAGGGTGATTAAAATTGGTAGGCGTAAATATATTTCCTACAGTATCTGTAATCTTTAATACTGTGACCAGTAGTTTTAGAAAAAGGTTCCCCATCTTTTAATGAACACTCTGATTTCTGCTTTGAAAAGCCTTCATTATGTTTTATTCTGCTTTCCTAAGACCTTTAGAAGCTTTGTTTGTCATAGAGCATTAATAACACGTTTTAATAACGTGTGTTCAAATAARCAGTCTATACAAGCAATTGCTAAAATAGTTTACCATTTTTCAGGAAAAAAAGGTGTTTAGAAACAAAAMCTATTAATACAGTCTGCAGTTCTGTTCAGTTAAAGTGCATATTTCCACAACTTTCCATTGCTGTGAAAGTGGGCAGTTTAACTGTACTGTTAAGCCTTTATGCATTAATAATGGGACAAAGATGAACCATGCAAGATTGTTAGTATTGACTGTTAGTAAGAACACTATTTAGCTACACAGCTGAATTCAAAGTTCTCATTTTTTTTTTTTTTTTCTGAGTAGGTGGCAAATTGGAGTTTACAGACTCAGCTCTGCGGAATATAGGCTGTTTATTTCTACTTGCCCCTTGAGGATCCTGGTACCTTTTTATGAAGCAGGCCTGACTTTGTAGCTTTTATTCTTTATTAACCATAACAACAGGGCATTTAGAAAACTCTGCCTGCCTGAGGATGGCTCAAAAGACCTCTAGAAAGAATCTTTGTCCTTCTCCATGCCTTGGGGGTTATAGATGAATTTTATAATAGCTAATTACATATCTGTAGAACTCTGTATGCTTAATTCCTACTAAATTTCACAGAACTTGCCTGTTTGTGTCTGAGCTGTATTTAGATCTCCAGCCAGGGAAAATCAGTGTACTTCTGTTGAGGTCAGTGAAGCTGTATAGATTTCTGCCAAGGAAAAATTAAATTTAGGGAGCCTAATCTTTTCAGTGGCTTTAGTATTAAGAACCAACCAAACAAAAACCTACTAGATGTTAATTCTTGTAATCAGTTAGCAATCTGAATTTTTTTCTTTGGCCAGAACTTGGTCTCTGACATGCTATTCAGAAGTTTCAGAATTTTTCTCACTTAAGCTGCTGCCTTCCTGGATTTGTGTGACGGATGCAATCCTTCCAGAAGAGAAAAAGGAGGAAGCTTCCCTTCTGAGCCTCTCCTTGCTGTGCCTTGTGCAGCTTGGTGAGTTAGTGACATGTCTTCGTCCAAAGGGGTGGACTCTGCTGCCATGCCCAGCATTGGAAATCAGGGCATAATACTTGTGTTGAATATTGTGAAGCAGCAAGTTGTATGTTCCCATATTGTTTTAATACCATGAGACTTCAGTTTAACAGATAGGAAACATCCCTTTGGCAACTGCTGATATGAAAAATATAATGCAGTATATGTGTTTTCATTTAATTTAGGGTTGCTGTACACCTGAATCTTCCTGGATGTATCTGCTTTTTCTACCTTGGTAGATTTTAAAGATGGCATAGCTTTGATTAAGGCTTTTAGATGTCTGGGGCCCTACCAGTTTGGGTGCTTCCAGCACATCTTCACAGAGGTAATGTTGGGATTTTTCAAATAGGCAGCAGTCCTCAAGCGCTACTGCAGTTGATGTGGTGTGCAGGAGGCCAGATGCATCCCTTAAGTGCTAGATTTGCTGTAAATGCACCTTAGGTCTGATATGTCCAGGGCAGAATGCCTTTCAGACAGATATCTGGGAGCAGGAGTCTACTACAGTAGCAAAAGGCAGAGGAGTCATCATCATGAGACTGAGCAAGTCTCCGTAGACCACTGGCAAGTACTCTGCAGTTTGGAAACTCTGATACCTTCTTGCAGTTCCAAGTATGTGAGTTGCTAACCCAAAGAATTATCTTTTCTTGGCCTCTTGGCATTCCTAATCCATATTTGTTAGAAATGTATCCTTTAAATAATGTTTGTTTTTCAGTATTTCTGGTGATCATCTTTGTGCTTTCCTAATTATATGGAACATATATTTGCTGTAATCATGTTCTAAAAGTACAAGTCATGTTTTCAAGTGAGCAGTCCTAGAAATGGGACTGAAAAAGTAGAAGTGACTTTTTTAGAGTCACTTCTTGAACAGCTTTTAGTGTCTGATCAAATGCAGTTTGTTCTTGTTCTGTATGACTGTAAACTTTTTAATTARTATGGTCTAATGTCCTAAAACTGTTCCTTAAATTTTGATGTCCTTGGTATTTCTAATATGACTGAAACCTCTCTGTTAAAGGACCATTACAATCCTTTGCTACAGCTTTTTATTATGGGAATGGATCTCTCTTTCAGGAGGATATTAACAGGACTATCTATGGAATCAAAGTATTAATTTTCCTGATTTAGATCCTCTTTCTTACATAGAGTCTAGTCTCTACTTTTCCATCACACGTCTTTAAACTATTAATTGATTACATTGACCTTTTGCTGGGCAGATGGCTAAATAGACTACAGAAATCATAAACCCTTCTGTATTGCTACATGGTCTTTTCATTATATTTATAAAGCTATCAGATGATATAGTGCTTTTTTCAGAACAGTCCACATTCAGCCATTTCAGCAGAGCACAGTAATCATTCCCATTAAATATATCTTAAAGTACTACTGATCTCAGCAGAAAAAACCCTCCTGTGTGTTAGCCACTCCTGCTTGGTAGCATCCTTACAGATGCTTTTGCCACTGATCTGCTAGTTATTTTCATGTGACAGGGGAAGATGGTTTTCCTCGTAATTAAGGGTAGTGACTGATTGTCAGTCCTTGTTCATGTGTAGTGAACTGATGTGTTCAGTGTTCATTATGTGTTCAGCTTCTCAAGTATCTGTTTCACATTCCTCCAAATCAATATTGACACTGATCTCTCTTGCTTTCCTTGAAGGCTTGTTCACCTTGCACCTGCTTTACAAGTTTCTTATTTACCATATGTTAGCCTACTGATTCTTTTTCTTCCTCCTGATCTTATTTGGTTCAGAAACTGAGATTATTTAAAGTATTTCACAATTTTAGGATGCTTCTTAAGTTTTTTCTTTTTTCCTGCAAACCATGGTGAAAGGTAGCAAAACCAGTCAGATTTTCTGCCYTTTCATGAAATAATGTTAGGAAAGGCAGCATTCGTGTTCCTTTCACTGAGACACTGTACCATAAGAACTAAGCCTTAGACAGGACTAGTCCTATGGATCACAGAGATACATGTTTAATAGAGGAGTTTGGAAGTCTAGGCTCACAGTTGATTACTGTGAGGACACAGCTGACAGTGGAGTAGGTCTAACCTTTAATTTCTGCAGTGAAATTGTTCCCTTTATAATGGATTTTTGTAAAAATCAGTTGGGAGATAAAATTTCATTGTTGTAAAGGACATTTCCAATTAAAATTTTGTTTTAGAATCTGAACAAAACTGAAGCCTCAGCATTTTCAAAGGAGTGAATTTCTGAAATCATTTTGTTTTGGAATGGTAATGATGTAAGATCAGGTTATAGATTCCAGGTGCTGTTTCAGTTCTCACTCAGTTGTAGAAGACTGAGGCTGTTATTCTGTACATGTTACATGTGTGTTTAACCTCCAGCTTTGTGGCTTTTCTGGATTGGGAAGCTTTTTTGAACTGGAGTATAAAGTCAAAAGGATTCAAAGACATGTGGAAGGCATGAAATCCTGCAGGCTGTGCTCGGGTGAGTGCTAGAGCTCTGCTGGGCTGCCCTGGGCTAGAAGGTGGTGTGGGGAGCCTGGTCTTAGCTGTAACACACAGAGGGGGATGGTATGGTAGAAGGACCCTACCCAGTGTCCAGCAGCCATGAAGGAAGACCATTTTTCAGACCCTATCTGGAGATAAGGGCTGTTCATGCCTATGACAAAAAAGCCCAGTGCCTGCCAGAATACATGTTCAGCATAATGACCTTGACCAAGCCCATACTCTGCTTGATCAAGTATCTTGGAGGCTTGTAGGCCTGCAGGAGAAGAGATTTCCATATGCCACTCTAGACTTCCCATCTGCATGATCCCTGAACTCATGTATAGTGTCCAGGCATCCTGAGAACCCACTGTGGGCATCAGAGGCTGACTGGGGAAGGCCAGCACTTCAGGGAGCTCAAACTGCATTTGCTAAAAATAGATATGTTGCACTGATGGCCATATAGGGCTTGTGATGCCTTGTGTTTTGAAATTTATGCTTCAACAAGTGCAGTCAAAGGGTGTGAATGATATCTCCCTATGAGACCATTGTATGGAGAGAGGAGTTTGATGTCCATTTCCTTGTCATGATTTGGGTTCTGGAGTCAATACCCTTGGCATTTGGAGGAGGCTGGGAGCCACTGGATCATGGGATTCCTGTTCCACTCGGTTCTTCCTTGGTGTTATTTTTCTTTTGCCATTTTGGATAGTATTGTGTCTAACTCCTTCAGAGGCTTGTTCATATAGGCATGCAGATAAACCGTCTGTTCAACATCTAATTTCCTGACTAAACATTATTAATTGTAACTTCTGTAACTAGGCCAGGTTCCAGGATGTGGTGCAGCAGGGATGCCACTGTCTCATGATGCTCTGTTAACAATCTGTATGAAACTGGCTTAACCCAGCAATCTCAACAATACCAAAGCTTGGGAGCTAAAGAAAATAGGGTCTCCTAGACTCATCAAGGAGTTTCAAAGGCCATTTAATGTCCTTTTATATCTTCTTTTGGCTTTCATAGTTGAAATATATGCTTAAATCTGTACAGGGTTTGTATCCCTCTGTGCTTTTTTATGTTAAAATACATCTGTGTAGGTTTACAATATTTTTCAACAAGAAATGCCTTTTGTCTCTTATATTTAAAAAGTGGTGCTTTGAAATTGGTACAGTTTATGTTAAAGTCCAAGGTCAAGTGAATATAACTATAAAATCAGATTATACAAACCTTGTCCAACACTGGCTAAAGATGATGAGACATAACCAGTGATACAGTAAGCGATGGGTTTTGTAATGGCGATGAACAAAAATCTGCTTTTTGCAATAAGCTGGTACCTTTTTCAGAAAATGTCATCCTTGTCCACTATCAAGTTGAACTGGATTTGAAAGGAAGCCATTAGGTTTGTGTTTCTGACTTCCTATATGGCTTCTTTAGGTATAGAGGAAATGAACAGCACAGGTGATGATAATGTTTGTAAGAGTTATCTACTGTGAACACGTATGTATTGCATTGGGATTTGAAAAATCTGTACCACAGTAGCTGTGACTGTCCTTTTTGTGGAGCAAAAATGAAAAGGGAAAAAATGAAAATCCTGTGGAGATAATCGAAGCTGAAACATTTCTTATACTCTTGAGAAGAGCTGCAGAAAGCAAATTGTATGAAAAGAACAAAGGGAGAAATGTCATGTGTCAACCCTCCCTGTTTTCTTCTTGGCTGCATGCCCGGTCTGTAAGCTTGTATTAAGCTTTGTCATAGCAACGATATCAGTAAAGCATTTCCCAAACTGGAGTGTCCCTCTTGCTGCAGGGTTGGGGGGAGAGGTCTTGAAARGTCTGTAGTCTTATACTTAACTAAACATGAGCCTGTGGGATAAGTGGATTACTGGAAAAGTGTGAAAAAACAACAACAAAACCCTAAGACAAACACCCCTTGTTTTGAACAAGGAAATAAACACAACTCTGCAATTTTTATTTATTTATTTATAGTTTGAAAAACTTGGGAAATGAGTAAGTTTGGAACTCTCCTGTATTCACCACTGAACAGGACTGCAGCAAAGCATTCTGGAGAGCAAGGGTTTGAGGATCACAAGAGTGTTGCAAATTCATTAAGAGTACAGCTGGCACCAAAGGACTTAAAGCTATTTAGACATATGTTTTTTCYGTGAAAATGGCATTGCATAATCTTAAGGCTAGATTCTTGCTTTGAATCACTCTATGAAACCTGGTAAGTCAGACTTCAAAGAGGCCAGAATATAGCTCACTGTGTGCAAGTGAATTCACTTTGAGGCTGTGATCCTGTAGTACGGTTTCCTTGTAATGTCAATTGGCGTGTCAGTTAATTAAGAGGGAAAAAAACATTAGAAAGCAATGATTACCACATCAGATTTCCCAGTCACAGTTTCAGTTTRTGCCCCATTACAATAAATGGAGACATAGTTATAGGTATATATCTGGCTGGAACTGTGTGCTCTGCCCTCTGAAACGTCCACTTCTAACTTCTCCTATAATTATGTGAAAATGCTGTGTCATGGTTTACTCTTGCTGCCAGTGCCTTACTGTCTACCAATGCCAGCTGATAAGAGAGAATCTGGGACCTGCCAGAGCTGTGCCTCTTAGAGGGAAAACTAATGATAGGAGTCAGATAGTTTTTGGTGCACAAATCAAATCTATGAATTGCCAGAGATTGCTAACACCTGGRAGTACAGCACTGTTCTGAGTAGAGCTGATAGCTCAACATACCATTGAACTTCCACAGACAAATAGAGTGAATTGCCCTGTGAAGATGGCTCTCCAGCCAATCTAAAATTGTACTTTGATAGTTTATTTCAGGGCATTTCTGAGAGATGTAGTTCTTCCTTCCTTGCTTGATCTCCTTTTCCCATTTCTTCCCTCATCAGTTGGGTCAGTATAATTACTCAAGGAAGTCTGTAGTGAATTGGGTCAGTATAATTACTCAGGGAAGTCTGTAGTGAATTGGGTCAGGCAATTAAATGAGATTAAAAAATGGCCTCTCCCCCATGGGTCATTTCCTTACATGGTTTGCAATACAGTCACATGCACAGTTGTACCTACATAACTGAGGGGGCAGGATAAGTGATAAGATGTAAGAGATTGGTTACGCTGGTGCTGCCACTAGTGAAAAATGCTCCTCAAGCTATTCCTCACAGAGGAATAAGTTTACCATGGATGAATGTGGCTCTTGAAGGAGAGTACAGGAAGACAAGTTGTGGATGGAAAGGACAGGATTTTCAGGGGGAGGGGAAGAACAGAAAATATATTCAGTATTTGCAGTGGAATATGAATGCACAGTTTAAGCAAGTATATATTGACATAAAATAGCAATTTTATATTAATTTTGAAATACATATCCTTGGTGAGAGGAAATTGATTTCCTCCCCTCCCCCCCCCAAACCTTTCAGATATATACTTAGAAGTCTTCTTGCACTACCGTGACTTGGAAATTACTATCCTACACATTTAGAACACATAAAGCAGGATACAACTGAGTACAAGTACATTGTTGTTGCACCTGGGTAATGTAATTTCATTGAATGCTCAGTCAGACAGATTATTAGCAAACAAGAATTGATGTTGGGAAAAATATCAATTCTAGTTTGCTAGAGTTATTCTTTTATAGAATAGCAAATTGTTCTGTTAGCACTAACTATTTTAGGGAGAGAGCGCTTTTCTCATAGATCTTTTTCATCTAGTTCAGTTGCCAAAGAGAATAGCTGGATTCTTTTACAGCATTAATTTAGAAGAATGCCTCTGGATAGGCTGTAGTCCAGGACACCAGAAAACAGTCACAGAATGGTTGTGGTTCTCCATTCCCTGTCATCCCCTCAATTGTGCTGTATGACCACTCATACAACTTGGTAGTAAACTAGAACAGAGGATCTGTTCTGAATAATCCAAGGATTATTGTATGCTTGAGACAATACATAGGCACTGCACAGGCTGGATCAGGCAGCAATGCCTGCTTTCAGTTTATTCTATTTGAATTAAGCAAGGTTCTTGTCATCTCATGAATCAGAGCCCTAGTATGGCTGCCTGGTAGCAGCAGTAAGATCTAAAGTATGACCATGTGTTATATTACACACTAAGCATCCTGTTTCTGTCAAACTACAACCTTCTGGTGTTATTTAAACCCTTGGTTTCTGACGGGGAAAGAGAAGATGTGCAAGGGCCTTTAAGTTTTCTACCATTTTGCATCAAGGCTGTGTGTCGTGCTTGACCTTTCTTGTAACCACAACCCTCTACTCGTTGCACCACAGTAGATGTGTTCCTGGTTGTGTATTCTAGGAGCAAGGTCTACCTGACATGGGTGATAGCTTCTTTGGTGTGGCTTGTTTCATGGATGACCTCAGTCTATTTTTGGTTAACACTACTGTGGAAAAAGTTCATTTGCCTTTATAGTTTGTGATAGGAGACACAAAGCTAAACAAATTATCTGTTAAAAAAAAATAAAAAATCCATCTTCCCTGTAAATTAAGCTTAAAAACAGTTTTTAAATTTCTCTCCTTGCATTTGCAAGCCATGCTTATTTATTTATTTATGTTTAGGATTAACATTAACACTCATTTTCTTGCCCCTGGACTTGGAATGCTGTGGTTTTGTGTTGCTCAGTGTTTCCATTTCTGACATAAAACTAGATATTTCCTAGTTGTTTCTGACTAGCGATTCCTAGAAGTCACATTCAACTTTACAGAAACTCAGCTCCACTGAAATTAACTGAGATATTTGTTTAGATTTTTATTATCACTTAATCTTGTTATTTAACAAAGTCTAGTGCTGTGCTGGACACAATAAAATATGGGCTGTTCCAAAAGAGAAGGTGGGAACATTCAGTGTGATGTTGGACTCTTTCTTGTGTAACATTTAGAAGGTAATATTCCTTTTAATGTACTTATTTATCTAGAGGGCATGTCTATGGTAAGAGCTCTGAATATGGGCATGGGAAATATGGGTCTCATTCTGAGCTCCGTCTTGTGCTTGCTACATGCCCGAAGGTAATAATGCATTTATGCCTTTTGAGTCTCAGTGTTCTCAGCTGTAAAATGAGCATAATGATATCTTCCCACTTGTTAGCACTTTGTGATCTACTGGTAAACACTTGTTTCAAAGCTAAGCATACTGGCATTACTCATTAAATTAAGAATATAATCAACCATAAAGCTATTTGGTTTTATACTATCTTTCTGAGAACCCTTGGGTGACTAGCATTATTTTGAGTTAGAGCGAACACCTACTGGCATTATCAAAACTTCTTCAAAATACTTTTCTGGTGGAACTTTATCTTGATCCTCTAAAATTGCTGTTGATCTCATCTCATCTTTTGAATGAAATCTGCCAGCTAGGGGAGTCTTTGTGACAGATATGCAATCAAGGAATAGAATGGCTGTATCTGCACTGCAGGGTGGGTGTGATTTCCTCTGTCCCTTCCCATTTTGGTCCCTGGAAATTGCATCCCAAATTCTGTCAGTCAGTGTCACATCTACCAGCCAACCCTCCTTTCCTTTGGAACCAAACTGAAGCATCTGAGCCAAAAGATGATGGGGCACAAAGGATGTACCTCAGAGCCTCCTCAGTTTGTAATATAGGTGCAGCTTATCATATGAGTCCACTCAAATTATAGTTATTTATTCTTTATTCTTTTAAGCTCATTGGTTCACAAACATCTTCGTCACCCTATTTGCTATTTGTGTTGAGGCAGCTTCCAGAAGTGCTAATGGGAATCAGGGCCTCATAAGTTCAGCAAATAGACTTCAAAGCTGCTGTAGATAGCTGATAGTTCAGAGCCTGACCATTCCAGAGAACAAGAGGTAGCAGCTGCAAATGAGAGCTCAAACCTCTTCAAACTTTCAGTAGTATAATAAAATTGCTTTTTACCTCTATGCTTATATTTGCATAAAAGGCATAGTACCACAGGAGAGGAATAAGAACAACACTTCACTTTATGCTTACAGCTTTTTTCTTTTCTGATGTTTAAAATTTGATACTCATATTGTTCATTTTGTTGCAAGTCTGAGCTAATTCTCTTCAGGAGATCCAAGGACATGTATTCACTGCAATGGAGCATAACACAAGCAATGGAGCCACAACTGAATGAGACAGTAGTGAAAGCAGTTAGCCTGGGTTGATGGCAGAGCCTAGCTTGGATGTAGTAGAGTAGTAATAAGGCTTCGTGATGCTTCACTGCGCAATATAGATAATCCAACTAACATTTCTGCTAGTTAGATATCTCTGCATTGTCCTTTCCTTTGAGGTGTAGGCCTCCACAGAAAAGCAGGACAGTAAGTCTGAGATGTTACTTTAGTTGTGCATATTTCAGTCTATGATGCAGATAGTTCTGGCTAGAAGCACTGTAAAATTTGATGTTTTGGTGCTGCTCCTTGCCTGGGGAAAAACCTCTTTATCTGTCATTTCAACATATAAACTTTTATTGATATTTTAGAATTAGAGGAAAAAATAAGCAGTTGAGATCTTAAGAGTTACTTCAGAGCTGAATAAAGGATATGGAGAAGGCTGGCTGGTGAGTAGAAACAATATCTTGCTTAGATTAGAGCATTCCGCTTTAGAGATTTTCTGTGTGTGGTAGGGATTTTTGTTTTGTTTTGTTTTTAACTTTTACATTATCAAGAAAAGGTGTTTTGAATATGGGTGCCAAAAGTTAGCCAGTTAAGTCCATGCTAGGGCATCTAATTAAACAGCTTATTTTTCMAAAAAACTACTGAGGCCAACAAGAGCAGTTGGTTCTCAGCACTTCAGAAATTCAGGCTGTTTATTTCAACTCCTCAGTGCAGATGGAGATGTCTAGCTTTACAGTCTACATTTGAAAATATCAATTTTGCACATTAAAGATACTTTTTTTTTTTTAATACCCTTTTGCTGGGTATTTGTATATTAGGCCACACTTGCAGAGTATGGTCCCGCAAAACCTCTAATGAGCCCCTGTGCATGAAGAGACTCTGTCGCTGAAGAATCTTCAAAAAGCTCTTTGCTATTTCTTGGTGGCACTGGTTCCGACAAGGTGGGTTTGTGGCCCAGGCAGCACTTGGTAATGACAACCCTTGGTTGCTCTGGCCACTCTGGAGCTCTATGGAGCTGAGGGTTTAAGCTGGTGTGTATGTGCATGTGGAGTTGGTCCCAGGCCTGTGAACTGCAAAGGTGGTATAAAGATATGTAAGTCAAATAAAAGCAGCAAAACAAGGTCTTATGTCTAGGGTCTATGCTTATTTTTCCCCATGCTATCAGCTATGTTCATTACTTAACTTACTGTTTTTGACAGCCCTACTTCTGTTAGATCCAGCCTTACTGTGTGAGCTGAACACTGAGGTCAGGTTATAGGAGAGAGTAAATGCTTCTGTAGTGGGATATGAGCATCAGATTTAACTCTGAGGTCAAGGATATGGTAATCTACTTCTGACTTCACAAGTCCTGATTCTGTAGTGTGTAAGTGTGTTGAATAGTCCCATATTCAATGAGTACTTGGGAGTGCTCTGGTGGGGTCACTTGTATGATAATGTATCAGTCAGCGCAACAGAGTACGAGCACTGAGTTTGCTGAAACTGTTGTCTGAAGCTGGAAATTTGGAGAGCAGCAAGAGTCTCAGAAAAGAATTAAAAGAAGCAGATTTCAGGGGGCTGTAATGAGTGATGAGGGGAAGGAAGTGAAAAGATGGGGTTTGTGAAAAGAAGGCTCAGGAGACTGCCAACAGACAGAAAATGTTTAGAATATGAGGGCTGATAGCATGTGACTTGTTCACAAGAATATAAAAAGAGGAAGAAGTTGCAATCGATTTCAAGACAATGCAGAAAGAAACAAGGTTGGAAATTGGCTCCTAATGTAATAGCATTGCTGCTTATAACCAGCTCCTGCTGTTAAATCCTATCCGGTTCCACATTTACAAATTGTATTGACATTCTTTGTAAGTGGTGTGCACTCTGAATTCGTGGTGATATGAAATCTGTGCACCATTAACACTATGTCTCAGGACAAATGAAAGTGTTGAAAGACTGTTTTTAAGATTATTATGCTACTTGGAAGTGATTCATTTGCCTTGTGGATCTTTGTGTCTGTGTTACTATTGGTCTTTACAGTTGTGTTTTCAGATATTCAATGTGTTGCCATGATAATGTCCAATTATAAATAAAGTTGCTTGCATGAATTTGTTAAGACCTAAGTGACTGATATTAATGATAGTGAACTACATATATATAAACATGTTGACTCATCCTGTAGTACAGAGTATGTTTTAAATATCCCTATAGTGAAGAAAATACAACAGATTACTTCAGTGTAAAATATCAGTAGTCACTTATAACACTTGTCATCCATAGCAGTCTGTATCATTTCTGGCAACAATGTAGTTGTTRCTCAGGACTGTTTCTTTTACAGCAGCTTTTAGAGATGCAGTTAGTGATGTAGTGAATTGTAGTTATTTCACTCTGTGTTCCTCAGTTAGAAGCAGTGTCTTTTCTCCAAATGCATTGATAAAGCAATGAGAGTCAGTATATCAGATCTATTATTTAGATGATCTTGTCTGCCAGAGAAGAAAAAATGTCATCAGATGCTGTGGAAAATGTTCTGTGATTCTACCTTTGGTGCTGATGCATTTCCTGATTACCAGTTAACATCACTTCTGTGATGACCCCAGTTTTGGCTCGGAAGAGTGCTTGCTATCTCTGTATTGCTGCAGTCTTTATTTATATGTAGAGAGCCCAGTGATTCAGGTATGCTGATGTAGGGAGGGTACAAAAATTATAATCCTGTTGTATATTGCTGCTGATGAGGAAAGGTCTGTACTGCATCAGAACTTGAAATAACATTTTTAAGAATAACCAAGGGGAAAAAGAGCTTGTCATGTGGACACTTTTAAACATAGGATATCCTGAAGACAAGGTTATGAGGGTTTTTTTTTTTTTGAGTATTTCCTTGGTACCTTGATAACCCCTTGAGAGTCAAAGATGCTCTCCACCATTTAGGTCACGCATAAAGGGTCACAGACTTGGCATTTCCCTCTTGCTGGTGTTTTTAAGGATAAAAGAATTAACTAACTGTATATGGAAACATTACAGTGAGAATACTGGAGCTTGCAAATGTCTGTCTGGAATATTTTGGCTGGGTCCAGTAGGTATCAGGTGAGACAGAACTTCAAGTTTTATTGTTTTGTTTTGTTATGTTTTTTCTTTTAGTGGAACTTGTGCTGCTGATACATGGTTATGTTAGAAAAATTTGTATCATAACATACTTCTGTAAAGTATTTTGCTGATRTTTTGGCCAGAGCCTGTACCTTATGGTCCTTTCTGGAGCTTCTGTATACTGTTGACACATCCATTTTCATGGCGAGTAGAAGGCTGAGATACTACAGATAATGGAAAAACCTCAATAGTGTGGAACATGAGATGCAAAAAATGAGGACTGAGATGTAAAGACACTTAACTGCTTGGGAGTGCTGATGCTACACAAACTTGTGGCGGCACTGTGCTTGCCAGCACTCCAGGAGGACAGTTAATTTAGGAGTGGTACTAACCTAATTGGCTGTGTGTTTACAGTGCTGTGTCTGAAAAAATAAATACAATGTTTCCTCCTTTTTATACAAGGTCTGCCACCACCTTTTCCATGCCATCTCCTGGTTGTAGAGCTGCTGCCTCCTTTTCCCTGTTGCAGCTGTGGGATAACTGCCACTATCACTTCCTCCCAAACTGTTTGGCCTTTGTTCTTGGCCTCTTATGTTAAATCTAGCATAGCTGTCTAAGCTAATAAATTGAGCTGACTCCGCTGTCTTTGCACTGTATTCCCCAGTCGTACTAGCATGGGGATGCAATACAAAATACCCAAGCTGGCCCTACAGAAGCTAGTCTGGCAGAGCTAATTAATTGAGGGTCCATGCAGCATGAAGGACACAGTGCATGGATGCACTGTACTGTGCRATGGCTTTGCTTTGTCCACACGCTAAAATCTGTGGTTCTGGGAATCCACCCACAAGTAATTGAGAATTGACTATATGTATTTTGAAATACCCTGAAATACTTCATCTTCCCTCTGTTGAAAATTCCTTATCGTTAATAACATCAGTAACAATTTTTTCATAGCCCAAGTGTTTTTGTAATCTGACTTTGCATATGGACACTCACTGATGTCAATGAAATCCCCTTAGGGGAAAGGCTCACATATATAGATCAGTTTGCAAGAATAAGAAGACTCTGTGGACATGGTTCTTCTATCACTTACTTCTGGCTCTGTCATATTTACTACTGCTTCATGTGCATGTAGAGTCAGACCATGAATACACTCTTATTTTTATGTATATTATATGATAGAATCTAAAGATCAGCCTCTGCTCGAATGAAAAATATCCACCAAAATTTAGAACATAATAATGTGGAGACTGGCCTAACAGCTCAATTCTAGTTTTAACAAAAAGAAGTAATTTTGTTTTAACATAAACATATGTATTTTGCAATTCTCAAATCTGCTCTAAAGAATCGGTTAAACTGATGGACCATGATTAGGAAAGTCATGGGGGGCTACTGGTGGAAGGTTTTATGCATCTTCCTCTGAAACAACTGCTGTGAGCTGGTGTGAAGGGAGGTTCCGTTAGCCTTCTGGATTATCTCTGAAGTGGCTTGAAGTTTATATAGCCAACATCTGTGTAAGCATCCAAGGAGGAATCATCAATATTTTTTAAACCTTTGATGAAAAAACACATTATCTAAATTTCAAAGTAAAAATCAATTTGTAAAGTTCCCCTGTGCATCCATCATTCCAAAACTGTCTTTGAAGAATTTTATGTCATCTTAGTCAGTCCTGGCTGCTATCCGAAATGTAGTTTTCATAGGTAGTTCAATCTAGTGTGGCAAATCTTCTCTTTTCCTTTTTTTTTTTTTTTCTTGCAACAAACCAAAGAAAATTGTGACAAAAACTTCCCTGCACCTAATGTTTATGGTCCTCTACAGCTTGCATAACCGCCTTAATATAAGTCCGTTGCAAAGTGCAAGGAAGACATGGTAGGTTCCAGGGCTGCCTGCAGAGGCAGATCACCTCATAAATGCTTGTCATCATCATACAGAATGTGTTTTAATAAGCCTTCTGGTTTGCACAAAGAAACCTAGCAATGGTGAATTGCAGTTCATTGCTTGGCAGCAAAGGTGGCCCCTTGCTTCTGTTCATTCTATATTATATGCTTAAATAGGCTGCATTCCTTTCATGTTCTTGATAACTGTTTTCTGCCTTCTGAATAATAATAGGACTGCTGCTTGGCTGATAATGTCAGGAGGAGTATTACAGTTTGTTTAGGAAAAGGACAAGAAAAGAGCTAAGGAGTAGAAGGGGGAACAAACCACTAATATGCTAATTTATCCTGAAAAGCTGTGTCAGAAAAATTCATCTTTATTTATATTGTCTGTTGGTTTATTATACCTTGCAGCTTTCAGGAAAATATATTAATTTTCTCTTAGTTCTGCTCCCTCCTTTCATCTCCTAAAAGACAGGAAAATCAGGTTTGATCTGGAATTTGCATGTGCCAGGTTTTGGGCCTGGATAGCTTCCTAACTGCCATCTCTCAAGGGTTTGCTGTTAATTCCTATGAACGGGTCAGTATGGACCCGTTCATAGGAGTGTCAATAGCACACGTTACCTGGGCCAGAACGTGGTATTTTGCATTGATCGTTCAGCTTCTACTCTGTAGCTACGTGCTGTCATTTTGTACATGCTGCATATTCCCTCAAGCTAATAAAGCAGCTGTTTGTTATGCATGACCTGCTCTGTAGCGTGACTGACTGGTAACTGCAGCATTTTAAACCTAGCATGGTATTATGAGACCTGTTGCCAGGTCCTTGCTTATATTTTAGGAATATTTCTTGCCACTGAAACTTCAGAGGGATGGAAAGTTATTTTATAGGGTCATTGTGAACTTGTGTGACGTAAAGTGCTAGGATCCATCACAGCTAAAGCATAACTACCAAACTTGTGGGTGGGGAGATGTGTGTTGACACCAAAACCACAAAGAAAACACATCCTGCCTGGTACTGTGTCATTCTGTTTGTGTTGCATATAAAATCACTTCAGCTTTATGCTTTGGATCTAGCTTGAGGGTGGCTTAATTCTATTTTTAGTATAGCTACCTTAATACAAGGCAGGTAAAATGCTGTTTGGGGGAATATAGGATGATTTTTCATGGTTCATGACCAAAGAGTATGATTACTTAGGAATTTTCAATGGGAACTCAATCCATTTGGTGCATTCTGAAGGAATAAGCCTCTTCAAAGTCATCCTTACAAATCTTTTTAAAGACCATACTTGGCAGATACTATTTAGTAGTGTTCATTACAAGATCCAAAGACTGTTGAAACCACAGTGATGTTATACCTTAAGTCAAAATAGTTTAGGCTCTTCCTACTGAAGAGACCATCTCTTTTCCTGTGGCATACTATCTCAGCTGAGATCCTCAGGGTCTGGGTTCGCTTAAATATACAAGAAAGGAAGCGTCTGGCAATATATACAGTGTAGTGAAATATGTCCTACTCTTCTTGTCCAAAGTAGCCACAGTCTGTTGAAACTCAGGGCACGTTGGTTTAGAAGGGCATGTGAAGTAAAATGTGGTAGTTATTTGTGTAGCTGAGGGGAAAAAAAAGCTGAAGAAAACTGTTTCATTGTGGGAAATGTGTCAAATGCGGTTTTATTTCTTGCTGTCTAAGCCATTTCTTGTGTATACAAGTATTTTAGGAAATGTTTATGATACGTGTTTCCGTGGAATGATGGAACTACTAACTCCAACTTCACTGAGGATGAAGTGCTATCTTTTAGGGAATGATTGCCTGGGCAGGCATGCTGAAGACAGCATAATGTCTGCTTAGTAATGTCTTTCGCCATCTTTATTGTTTCAGCTTATGCAAAAAAAATCAGTAAAATGAGAAAAAGCAGGCTAAAATGCGAAAAGGTAGACTGAATACAATGTGAAAAGCTTACACTGATTCTCCATGGTCAGTGGTGAGAGGTTCTGAGTAGATTTTTAGGTGTATATGGCTGAGGAAAAGGACGTGAATCTCTTTTACCTGAAAGAGCTATCATGATAGTTGAAGCAATGAAAGCTATCATGATTCACCAGTCATTTTATGATCACTGTGTGCTGCTCTTATAGTAATCCTACATCAGCCCAAATGATCCTCATCTCCGTGATCAGAAAAAGGGGATTTTTTTCTAGGGCCAAACAATATATCAAAACAACTTCCCAAACAATCAAGTGGAGTAGGGAATACAGCACAAGGGTATTGTGGCACTGAGAGATATATGGGAAAAACAGCAATATGCTGGAGCAAGGAGATAAACAGAGGTGACTCCTATGTGATTTCTGTATCCTAACTTCTTTCTAGTCCTTACTGACTATTTTCTAATGTAGAAGGACTTGAAAGGCAGACTTGAAAAATGGCACCTTGTTGCTAGATAATAGTTTAGTCACTGATAAAGGTGCTAATAGGTGAGTGAAGAGTAGAAGATTACACATGTATATGTATAGGAAGAGTCTGCTTGTAGCAAAAGCTACATGCAGCCCAAAGGCTGAATTAGGTAGGATGAAACTTTGATCTATCTATGCAACTATCCTTTACTTGTTACCTTGGCATGTGAGTGTATTTTGCACATTCTAAAGGCAGAGGCATTAAGGGTATATATAATTTAATATCCTCATAATAAATAATACTCTCATCATCCTGTTAGGGACATTCTGGAAAACCTGTCAGTACTGCAGTAAGAATAGGAAGCGGAGCAGTGGTAGAGGATTTGTGAGCATGGGAAATTGTTACAGAGGCAGGCATAATTTATCTTCAGTTACTGTGCTTGAATCCGAATGTCAGACTTGACCCACTTGTTCTGGATGGCATGTATTTGAGTAAGGCAACTAATAATACACACAATAAAATATTTCAATCCTGTATTCCCTGTAAATACAGATAATTGTATAAAAAGTTAGTGTCAGAGGCTGAGACTCAGAAGCAGCTTTGGATGCTTTGGTTTCTGGGTGTCCAATATCACATGCTTGAAATCTTGTTTATTTTCAGGAGTGCTAGTGCAGAGATGTGCCTCTTTTCTTTGTTGTGATGAGTGATGGATTTTGAAACTCTAGCCAATATTCATCACATTTTGCTGCAAGAACTTACTTCATGTTAAAAATGGTATTCCACTTCCATACTATTTTTCATTACAAGCTTTTTGGATTCTAAAAGTTGCAGAGCACAGTAATTATGTAGTATTTTGAAGAGTCTTTTTTCTCAGCATATGGAACAATAGTCCCCTCAACTTCCTTGCAGGGGCTACAAAATGAATTAATGAATCTACTTGAAAAATACTTTTGTAGAAAGTGTTTGATAGTGAAGGAAAAAATGTCATTTTTCCTTAGACAAGAATAACTGATTTTATTTTATTTTTTTCTCTCCTGTGAGAAGAGGAGTAATTCATTTTGGTCAGTTATGAGGTGGCAGATGTTGTGCAAATGTAGAACAAAGACATGAGCCTTGTCCCAAAGACTTCATAATCTATGTAAAAACTCAGAGCACAACAGCTGCCTGCTCATTGTTCAGGTTTTAGATGGTACCGTAGCAAAAGACAGTTTGAGGCTATTTGAAAGAGCATAAAGAGTTGTATTGCTGGATCATTGTTTACTGAGTCACACTGGACAAACTTTATTAACAATTCAAAGAAGAATTTAAATACAGGTTTAACATTAGGTTTAACATTCTGTTCCCTCGAGGGGGGGGGAAATTATTTCTCTTATCTCTTTGGTGGTTTGGGGGAGAGCTTTATGGAATGACCTTCAAAATTAACCCATCAGTCTCCCAATTCTAAGGATTATTTACATAGCATTGGAATATACTTCTAATATAATTGTGTAATTTGTAATTCTTACCTGCAGCTGTTTAGAGAGTTTATCTTTCTGGACTGTGGAGCCATATCTTGCTATGATCTGACATGCAAAGTTTACATTTCTGAATCAATATTTGGCATTAAAGAATATTACATGATATTTAGATCATTAGTTATCACAGCCAAAAGTTATACTTGATTATTTATTCTTACATGCTATGTTGTGTTCTTCTGAGTTTCTTTTGTTTTTTGTTGTTGTTGTTTTGTTTTGTTCCTCAGCAATCATAAAGATTAAAGTCTTAATTTAAGCATCTGAGTGCCCAGCTTCTCATGTAATCAGGCAATTTCAGGAGGGGAGACCTCCTTTCTAAAAAAAAAAAAAAAAAAAAAAGAGGAAAAAAAAGGGGGGGGGAAGTCTTGTCAACTCACACATCATTTGATATGACTGACAAATTGTATTTGCAATAAATTAGAACTATTTAGCAGTCTGTTGTCTTTTGATGCCAAAATTCTATGACTCGTTCTAGGAGACTTCATCCTCGCAGTCTGTCCTGTCATACTTTTTCTTTTCTCTTGCCATCAGACCTCCTTTCTGCTCCTTGCTATTTTGCACTTCAGTTTCCTTGTAAATGCTATCTATACCCTGTAATTTTACTGAGCTATTAGTTATTACAGCATTTATTTTCACTTATACATATAACTAGAAAATTGTCTATCCCTTATACTAATGTTTGTGATGCATCTTTGCATCATGAGGGAGACTAAACTCATTGCAACTTAAAAATGTCAATCTAACTCTGAGGTAGTAGGAGAATATTTCCCTTTTTGTCTTGCATATCTTGCTTTTTATATGTTTATTCTATATATTAGTATGGAAACCCAAAGCGAAAAGGTTCTCATAGTATTGAAAAGCATTACCAGAGTTGTGTAACTGATTTGAAAAGTATATGTTTACATATTATTAAAGTCTTCCTCATTTTTGCACATCGCATAATGAGTGTCACTTTTCAACACAGTTAAAGCTGCCTATTGCAGGATACTCAGGATTAGAAGTCCCCAAACTGTGAACTGTTGGAAGTTGAGAGAGTGTTCAGGGGATGTACTGCTGTGTGCTTATTCCATTTTTATATTTTTCTGGATCTGTATTGTTGGCCATTGTAGAAAGATATGGTTAAACAAATTTTTGTTCTGATCCAATGAGGCTATTTTTACGTTCTTAATCAGAGTGTGTTGAGAGGAGCAGAGATGCGTTTTACAGCTCTGAGAATACCTACATGAAATTTTACTGCACTATTTTCATTTCAGAGTATTAGTTACCCTCTCATTTTACTGAGAGTGAACTTTTTTGTAAATCTAATGGCAAATAAGTAAATATGTTAAATGAGTAAAAACAAAGGAAATGGAGAGCAAAGATGATCTGGGGTTTAAAGCCTTGCTCTGAAGCTCAAGGGATCTGGGGTTAGGGGTGAGCCCTGCAGTAGGCACTGTATACTTGGAGAGTCCTAATTATTCTGTGCTTCAGTTTCTGATGTGTAAAATCTGCATAATGATCCCTTTCTCACTTTCTTTGTTTGTTGAAAGTTTCTCAGATAACCAGCTTGTTTTATTAACTGCTATTTCAAGTGGAGCCTGGAAGCTTTGGTTTAATATAAGCAATTATAATGATAGCAAAGTACTTCAACAATTGTTTAGGACATGGAGCATAATCTATGCAAAGCAAAGGACATTGTTTTCTGTCCCATCTTTAACTTAAACTTCAGGTAATTTGGCAAATATTAAACCAGGTGCTGCAATTGTAATGCAAAGAAAAACTCTTTTCCTATGAGAATCTATGTATTCAGGTCAAATCCTGAATTACTGTGTCCCTAATCCTGTCAAGTCATCGGGAATTTTGTCTGAATAAGGACTTCAGCCTTAAGTACAAGGAGACATTTCCCAAGAAAAAGGATTACTGGGGTAAGCAAAGATTGCAGGACCAGAACTATTAATTGTAACCGCCAGGTAAAGGTAGCTGCAGGCTTTGCAGTTGAAATGGAGTAATAGCTTAAATTCTGTGTTTCTGCTCTTTTGTCACTGATTCTAAACCTTAATGTAAGGTTTACATTACATTACCTCAGTGTAAGCTTTTGGTGGTGTATATTTGACACATACTCACAGTCACTGCAATACTCTATTCCTTTGGCAAGACCACAAATGCTCAGAGACAGCAAGCAGTAAAGAATGAGTTGACTGCTTTTAACAATTCTAGCAGCTGTAAGACAGAAAAGCTGGCAAACCATTTTAAGCACTCGTTTACACACATTTTTAGCCCATGTAGGAGAGGTTTCTGTATCCCCTCTCTCTCTTTACCTGTGTACGTTTATATCTACACATACAATAATGAATTCCAGCTCAACCTAGTGCCAGCATTTTAAATGTATCAATTCTGCACACAATCAGATATAGCAGTATCTGACATGATACTAAATTATTTTTAGTGAGAGTAACAGCTGAAGCAGATTGCTGCCATGCTGTGACTACTGAGAGGTTGAGAGTTGTTTTTGTTTTTGTTTMCCCCTCCACCTAGTCAGTACTTTAAGAGAATGCCAGGGTCTGCACCAGCCACTTAGCCATAAAATAAGTTAGAAATCATATAGTGTCATTTAGTTTAGGTTTTTTTCTTCCTCTTTTCTCCAGAGTTTCATTAAATGTTCATGTCACCTTTATTCTGGGCAGGTGTATCTTACAGCAGTAACAGCCAATGACATCTGTATTCCAGTCAGTACCTACAATACACTTGGCTGCCCTGGTATAGCAGGGGATACTGCAGAGGAATCACCGGGGCAGCGGGGTATAGGAAAACCTGGCTTGGGACACAGAAGGAGAAAAAACTGCAGACTATTAGGGATTTTGATTCTGAGGTATTGTGAAGGAGAGCAGTGAACAGGCAGGGTCTTGAGAGAGCTGGGCTTCTGATATGTAAAATAAATAAGAGCAAGCAACTGGGAGAGTGGATCAGAGGACCTCAGCCACAAATAAACAAGACTTTCCTTCAGTTGCCCCAGTTACCCCTCCACCACAGCAGTGTTACTTAAGGAAGTGGGATTTTGTTCCAAGGATGGGAGGAGGAGGGCATAACGGGAGGACAAAGATGGCTTATTAACATGGTAGAAGCTGTCAAGCTTCATAGGTTTAAATATCTGCTCCCAGTTCTGCTTAACCTTTTACACATATGCATTTATGATACAGTCATACACTGCATCAAAACAATGGCTTTGTGCATCTCATGTTATATTCATGCATAAGCATAATATCTTCTAGAATAATTGTTTTCTCTTGGAAACAAATCATTCATTGTATCTTTATACTTGTTGTTATTCAAATTGAGCATAATGCTACAGTTTCATCGCAGGATATAAACCTCTAACCCTGAAAGACTGAGGGATGTATTGTCTGCTTGAGATGCACGTATAACCCCCATTATCATTGATAGCAGTACGCCATGCATCAAAGGTGCAGGAGAATAATTCCTGGAAATGCTAGATTATGTTTACGTGACCCACAGCATGCCTGATTTATTTGTCAAAATGGAATAAATCAGAAGCTGTATTTATCTGAAGAGGGGCAAAACCCCCCAAACTTTATCTTGAAGCCAACATATTAATTTAATAGGGAAGCAAGAACCAGGGAGCTGAAAGAATTCAGCTGACAAAATTTGATTTACCAACTTTGTCCTCTACAGTTTGTTTAAACTGCCACTGTTCCACTGGTCTTTAGTATCGTGTTTGTCGTCCTTTGGTTTATTAGGCCAGCAAGCGTCTCTGCTTTCCAAATCTCTGAAAATCTCTGCCATTGTTTGGTTTATGTTTCTAAGATACTCACTGGAATTAAAGTTAGATCTTTAACTGTATTCCACTGGTGTGGACTAAAACTTCACTGTTGGCAAAGGATTTTGTACCTCTCAGTGGGAAGAGCTTCAGTGCAGTGATAGGTGTCAGTTCTCAATGTTTTCCAAATGGAAAATGGCCCAGTCGTTGTGAAAACAGTACCCCTTGCCATTCTTAGGCAGCCAAGGCAGCAAAAGCAGTAAGCTTTTTTTGCAGTGCTGACAATTTCCTGAACTATTTTATGCTAATGAAAACTCCAGAATTTTATTTATTTATTTATTTATTTATTTATTAAGAGATCTGAGTTTTAAAAGGTATTTAGGCATTGAAAATGCGGATAGGTACATAGGAGAACTTTCTACAGGACTGATTTCTTTCTTTCACTGGGCCTTCTGTACCTAAATACCTTTTACAAATTTGTATACAGGTACTTTTATGTTTCTTTAAGGGTCTGTATGCCTATACAAATAGGGTTCAAAATGCACAGTTAGCTCTGTTCTGTTTCCATTTTTAAGAATGAAAGCGTAGGAAGCCTAGTGGAGCGCGTACTCAGGGAGAGCTTTAGGACTCTGTGGTTGTCTCACCACAGAGCCCTAGAGCCCAACTGAAAGCTCCTTGAGGTCAATGGAAAGAATCTCTTTAACACTCTTTATTTAGCTCATGAGTTCTTTAGGACTGTAGCTGTCTCTTAATCTTGTGTTTGTACAGGTCCAAGTACAGTGAGTCTATTCTCCATTGGTCTCTGGGCACTGTCACAGCAATATATCATGTTAACTTCAAGGTATATTTATCAATTTTTACAAGCACATTCATTTTTTATCTTCTGTCATTTCAGTGGTGTTTCTGTTGCTTAGCTGTACTTTTTTTTGCGTACTAGCAGTTTGGAGGGATAGGTGGCAAGAGAGGCACAGCTTTCCATTTCCAGTTACTCCGACCGCTGATTAGGTTCTAGAGAACATTTTTGGGGTCACAAAGTCAAGGTTTGGGAAATCCATGAAACAGTGGTGCCTCCTTTTATTAGACACTGGAATAAAAGTGGAGTTTGTAATGTATCTGCTGCCTTCTAGTGGAATGGCTGTCTAGAGCTAAGAAATAGATCCACTTTGCAGGGATCTTCTGGAATCAGATGTAGTTCAGTTTCCCAATTTATGCAACATCTAGAGCAATGGGTAATTGGTCATGCCTTCTGGACACTGCCATAAGACATGTATTATTCTAAAGAAGTATTAGCTTTGTTGGAAGCAATGTGCTGCAACAGAAAAAGCTTGGCATTGAGAAAATCCCTTGTTTTGCAGCTACTCTGCTCTATACCAGGAGCAAAACACTTCACCTCATGCTGCTTCAATTTCTCTGTCATAGTAAGGATGAATGCGGCTTTCCTTTCCATACTGACAGTGGGGAAGGAGTACTGGAACTAAGTGCTATTGAATGATTAGTGGAGACTCCTGAACTTCCTTGTGTTTCATTGAGTGCTCTGCACAATGGTGAATGCTGGTCAGGGTATTCAAAGCAGTGAAACAAATTGGCAACAGGGGAAAGCCAGGTTTTGCACCCATGCCGCTGTGGGCTTTGGCAGTATGCAGAAGTGTAGGTAGTTGTCAGTTGGTTACTGCTATGCAGTAAGATGGGGAGAGAAAGAAGAAAAGCCAAGAAAGGGAAAAATATAATGCATGGCCTCCAACAGTTCAATTTATGTAGGCTCACAGACAGCTCTGGAAGCCAGTGCTTCATGGCTGGGCTCTGAATAAATAAATAAATGTTCAGTTTATTCCTGGGCTATTTACTAAAATAACAGCACATCAAGTAGCTGGTCTGATTTGACACACACTGCTCTGGCAGAGGTTTTGACATGTTGCCAGATCATAATGTCCCTTTCATTGGCTCAGCTTCATCCTGAAAACGTGGCAAGGCTGTCAAGTAAATAAATAAGCGCACATACGTGCACCATCCAAATCTCTTTGAAGTACTGAGGCCTTGACCTTGTTTATAAACTGGCAAGACTCCTCTTTGCATCCACTGGTGTCTGGATGAATTTTTGTCTGTCAGATCTTATCCATCTCATTCAGGCTGTTGTGAGCAGCCACAGCATTGCCAAACATCCTTGTGCTGAGTCAGACGTGACTAAGCAGCTAATGCAAAAGGCTTACGCTTCACCGCTGCAGTGACTTTACAGTGCTCATCATCTACTTGTAATCTGATTCTGAAACAATCCTTTATAATAATGCATAATCAGAACTTTTCTATAATACCTTCAAAAAAAGATGCTTAAAGTACTGTTAAACCTTAACACATGCATCCAAACATCATCCTGTCCAGGAGGGGAGAAAAGGGGAGAGCTCCCCTCAGAGTTCCTCAAATCTCCTAAGATGGCTGGAGTTTCATGACCCTTGGAGTTTTAGTAGTGTTTTGTGGACACAAGGCAAGAGGGTGAAACAACCTAGACAGAATGCCACGCTGAAGTAGATATATTGCTTTTAGGATGTGGACTGTCTTTACCTGGACTAATTTGCTTTCCTCCTTGAGGGAGTATTTCTATGCTGCCTGGTAGGCAGTTTTCTATTTGGTGTGTTGATCTTAAATTTAAAGATATCCTTCTCTTTGACTTGTCATCCTTAATCATAGGTTGTGCCATCACGTGTGACTTCTGTAAATCAGTTTAAGCTCAGAGCATGAGCTTGTTACACTGTGTTCTCTAAACTGGACAATAATAATCCTCAGATTCCCTAAATACTCAGTCATACTAAAATTAAAGTTAAAATTTGCTTCCTGTCTCAGAAAATGGAACTTGTGTTAAACTACCCTTTGTTATTTTTGTCTCTTCTTTTATGCTTATGAGCACTTATTCGCAACTAAAATAAGGTTAGAATTACCAGATTCTGCCTTCTATTACCTCCAGCTGGTTCCCGTAGGTAATGAGGTCAAAGCTTTTATATCAACAGTGAGTGGTAAAATGTATGGAAAAAAGTTTTACTTTTGGAACAGCTGCAAGATAAAATGTTGGTGGATCGGGTAAATAAAAGCATGCACAAAAAACAGTGCAATTCCCATTGTTTTCTGTTTTCACATGAAATTCCCCAAATTTCAGCAGGTGGCGGTGAGCAACAGTCTGAAGTTGGAATGCTACAAAGTGAAGAATAATTTCCAGCACTGAAACTGAAAGGATACTGGATTCATTTAGAAACTAAATGGCACAGATGTGGCAGATAAATGAAGGCATCTAAACAAATGAAACACATTTTTCACAGACTGGTAGCTTTTAAGTCAGCCTTAGAAGGTGACATCTTCTTGATCTCCACATTGGGCAGGCATTACAGCTTTATGCTGTGATACAGTGCGATGCAGGCAAGGGTGGTTAGCTTTACAGTATAGAAAACAATTCACTCTGTTAGATTAATAGAAATGCAGAATGTGTTTTTGAATAGCTCATTTTACATCTAAGTCTTTTTTCATGGAAGGCATAATGAATTGAAGTGGGACAGGCAATTTATTTGATTACAGCTGTCAACTAGTGAGCACTGCTGCACCTGATTTGTTTTGGTGCCTCTCGCAGGTTGCTGTCGAGGTGCTAGTCATTACACTTCATTTTGTGAACTACCCAGGTGGTGAAAACAAATAAAGGAAAAGGTTACAGGGTAGAATGGGAGCAGAGCTTCCTTTTCTGTAGGTGTGAGGAGAGCACTGGAAGAAAAAGCAAAGTTATACACCAGCCAAACCCTTGTGCACTGAGGTAAAGATTGAGCCTTTGTTTCAATACAGGATGTTAGTGGTTAAATTAAGRTCTAAATGCATCTGCTGTCCTCCTGGTATAGTTTACTTTCCTTTGAAGAGAGGAAGTAAAATACTTTCTGAAATAAGCAACACAGAAACCTGCAAACATAGTTTATTAACAAGCCATGTGTAAAATCCATCCCTTCACTTACTTACCATCTCAAATCTAAAATCAAAATCTTGGCACTAATTCCTGTGACTGCAGAGGTTCCTATTTTCTGTTTCTACTGTTCTCTATTTAGGGCATCTTGTCTCCTGTTGAAGTGAAAGGGACTTTGAGGTGTGTCGTTAGCTTTTAAGGATCCACAGAAACCCCTCATGTCTTAAATTGAAAACAGTTCTGTGAAATGATACAAACTGTCCCAGAGATTTAGAGAGCTGAGGGAGAAGGTCACTTCTGCTGACTGGTGCTTCAGAAAAGGGATGTGGGATTTTTACAGCTGATTTCCTTTCCACATTTTGTTGGGCAAAAGCAGTTTCCCATTTGTATGGAGCTTTCCTGAAGGTCCCACCAGCATGTGCTTCAGTGTGAATATGCTAATTAGCTCATCCCACAAAATGAACTCACACCTGACCCTAGGTAGAGTTCAAGTGTGTTTGAACCACACTTGGAAGAAGGAAGAGCAGCTTAAGGCAGAGCTAACTACAGACTTAAAAATGAAGGTATGTGTTTCTTTTTCTTCCTGTCAAATTTAGGCGAGGGGGAAACAGTGAACCAGATGAAAAAGACATTTGGTGTCTGCTATATGTCAAACTCTGAAGCAAAAGCTACTACTACATAATGATGCTGTTGGGGGAAAAGAGTGATGCCAGGAAATGGTATCAACAGAAGTTGGCAACTGGAGCTGGGGCTTTTTTGAAATCAGGATATGGTATGACTGGACTAAATGAACATTGTCTAAAGGTTCCTGGAGTAAAGGGGGTATAATATTTACTTTGTTCCTTAAACCTTATTCTTTGTTTTGTTTTTTTTGTGAGCAAATATGTTAGTCTGGAGTATGTGTTCTTGAAGTGATTTGTTATAGCTCCTGGTCTCCTGTGTATCACTGGAAAAGTTCTACATCCTGTGGTGGAGATCAGAACCAAACATTTCATCAGAAGAGATTTTGTAATTATAAGTGTAGTCCATCACCTAAAGAAGGGAGATTTGAGATGATTTGAGGTGATTTTTGTGAATTAAATGTAAGTTGTTTAGACTGGGAAAAAGAGAGGGTAATTGAAGTAAGTCCTTTTATTTTGGCATGTTTGAAGCATTTTCAATATTCAAGTTTTATTCTTATTTTTCATTTATGTATGCAAAAAAGATGGAAGGTGCAATGGGTAAATCACTCTTAAAAAGAAACAAAACCTTTGTGGCTTGATTTGAACAAAATCTTTCAGACTGAACCAGTTCAATTTTTTATGGCTTTTTATACTTGGTCAAAAACTGAGAAGTTTTATTTTAGTTCAATTTAAGATAGTGTGCTTTGGATCTGTTACTTGGCCATTATGAAAGGGAATAAACATAAAATAGAAGAAATACCTAACCAAACAGCCTAACTTACTACATAAGAGTGCATTTGTTTTAATCTTGTTAATTGATTTACTTGTTATTGAGAAATATATCATTATTGTGCAGAGTATTAAATGATACAGATAGCATATTTTTTGGCTTCCTAAACAGATACAGTTGTGAAGTAGATAATGCCTCATGTTACAAGGAAGGGCAATCCTGATGGTTCTGACCACAAATCGAGCAGTAGGTTTAGTTCTGAACTTTTAACCAAGGTGCCCTATGAGGGTATCAGAAAGAATTTAAAGCTGCTAAGAGTACCAGAAGTCCCTACTTGCAGTCCTTTTATAGATGTACACACCTTTCTTACCATGGTTGATTGCCAGGGCTTTGGAGAAAAATAACCCCCTCCTTTTTTCACTCTTCTTTCCAGTGGAATTATACACTGGGAGCAGTGGGAACCCCTCCTTTCTCCCGCAGGTAGCCAGCAGAATCACTGCATGTGGAGTAAGTTAAGTAGAAATAGAGTGCAAGCAAATGGTCAGATGGTGTCTGTACAGTCCTCCTCCCCAGACCCACCTGGTATCACAATGCTCTGGATATCCAAGGCATCATGCCACAGATAAATCCATGGGTGGTGCTAAGAGAAGACTCTCTSTCTCTCTTTAGTGGCCAAAACTGGTACCTCAGAGGAGCATGAGAACAGGGCAGGCATGAATGGTACTTCSCCAAGTACTCTCCCAACCTTCAAGCATTTGCATGACTTGCATCCCCCCCAGGAAGGGAGCAGAAAGTTGCGTCTTCCTCAGCATGAGCCTCTCCTCTTCCAGTTGTGCTTTATTTTTGCTTGGCACCAACTGAGGATAATTCCCAGTCAGAGATGGCAGATGCAGTGCAGCAGTGGGATAAGACTTGCATATTATTTCTCTCCTTGAGGCTTCCTGTGGTCCAGCCTTTGTTTAGCCAGCAGACATAAATGGTAAGTGTCCAAGTTCTCAGACCTACTGATTTATCTAGTATTGAGGAATATATAAATACTTTGCAGAGTATTTAAAAGCACACAAAATGAGTTTGGCACTGTAAGTTGATATGACCTGATTTCATATTACAGGATGGGAAAATGACAGTGCCCTAGCTCAGTTAGCTCCAGATGCTGCTGTTTCTGTTGTCAGAGAGGTGGCTGCCCCAGCAACAGCTCATGCTGTCAGTAATTCATCCTCCTGAGTGATGGATTGAAAGGTGCGCTCTGCATTTTCACATGTCAAAATAAACCAAATCAGTTTCACTCTTTGAATACAGCAGCCAGTCTGAATGTAAAGAGAAAAGTGAACTATGAGAGGTGATTTATGCTACTAGAGTCATCACGGTGGAGTAGGAGTTGGTATTCTCTTCATAAACTGGAATACTGTAAAAAGGACAATGAGGAAACCTATTTACACAGACCCAAGTTCTTCTGTCATTTTTACCCATGTGGTTCTGACAGGGCACCAGTGAGATGAGTGGATCACTGTGTGTGCACTAATTCAGCACTGAATGGGATGTGGACCTTATTACATAGAAAGGGACACTGGTTTATGTGAACTTCAAACGTGTAGAGAGTCTAGGTTTGAAAATTTTCAAGGGATTCAAATCTTTTGATGCTGTTGGGGAGGGGGCAGGCTTTATCACCAAGTTGTTGTAGATTAATTAAAAAAAAAAAAAAGAAAAAGAAAAAAGGAAAACTAACATCATATTGGTAGATGTGCTGTCCTCTGTATCAAATAAAGTATTTGATTTCTTCAGTCATACACAAGAGTTGTTCCCACTGCAGTAAGCTGTTATTTTTCCCTGGAATTTAGTTGAAGTGCCACGCAATTTCTTTGCCTTTGACCAGCCATTATGAGATTATAMGGTGGTATTCTGGGCTTCTGAGAAAATTGAAGAGTGTATCCTTTATTGAACCTGGTTGATCAGTGGGGTGTGTGTGTGTTTTTTAATTACATGTTTTACATTCTAAAAGAAAACAGAATCAAAACTTCCTATAACTCCTAGTGAAGAAGGGCTTAAAAATGTTTTGGATGGCTCCACAGCTTTCTTCTTGAGAAACATTAAAAACAATGAGTGTCCTTAAGATCTAAAGAAAGTAGTTCATTATACAGAAGCTAAGTGAGGGCCTGACACTGTTGAAACTGTTACTTTTCATTTTATTCTAAAATTAAATTAATCAAAATCAACATCTTTTTTAAGCTGTTTTGATTTTTAGCTAAAATGTCAGTCATCTTTCTGTCACTCTAGTTTCAGTTAAATATTACAGTAGGCAGTAAATGGAAACCTGAACATCTCTCTATAGGAGAGAAGATAAGCTTTTTCCCATTTATTCCTCCTTTCCTGAGTGCAACCCTTGGCTTTACGTCTCCTGCCTGAAACTCTGCCATTTGGTCATTCTTGGACCAGGACCTGCCTGCAGCCCCTTCAGTGTGAGCTATGACTACTTCAGCAAATCAGACACAGATGTGGTAGCAGTTGATCAAAATGTCTCGAAGTGAATGTGTTCAAAGCATAACACTATTCTTCTATTTATCCAAGGTTTAAAACAAACAAACAACCCCCCCCCCCAAAAAAAAAAAAAACAGGACCAAGGGTGTGTTTGAAGAGCGTTATTCTTCATACAGATTAACCTCTTTCTCTTGGTAGAGTTGGGTCTAGTTCATTTCATATCTCTGGCTTGACAAGAGCTTAAACTGACTTGACTGTTCTTTGCAGTAAGTTTCTTGTCTTTTGAGTGTTTCTAGCATGTTAGCTTTGCACTGACAAGCCCTGGAAGCCTCTCTTAGCTTCCCCAAACCTCCTCCATTTCCCAGGACCTTGAGATTTTTTCACTCTGATTCCTGGCTTAGCCTTAGAAAAAGTAGCTCATTTTGGTCTGGTTGGAGCCTGCTCCTGTTAGCTTATCTGCTGTGAAGTTGTGTGCCTGGAACTGATTTGTTCGTGTCATTGCTTACTGTTTCTATTGAGGTAACCCCTGCTGAGCCTCTTTGACTGAACTCCATGAATCCATGTGATAGCAATACGAAACTGAGGAGACAGGATCCCCCGCAATATTCAAAAAATATACATATGTTTTTCCAGTTCATCATACAGTATAAAGGCATTTGAAAAGAAAAGGATGAAGAAAAGTGAAGACTGAATTGCAGCAGTGTAGATAAGTAAGCTCCCAGTCATTAAAAACCTAAATTTTCAGCATATTCCAGTGCATTTGTGAGAACAAGAAATCTTACTTTTGCAACTTCATAATTTAGTACTTGAAAAGCATAGAGGATTTAAATAACATTGGACAAAATATTTTTTGTCCAAGATAACAGAAACTATATGTTTTGGTGAATATAATCTTGAAACTATTTGCAAATTGAGATCAATTACATGAGTAATTTTAGATATACTGTTCAAGGAGGGAGCCGTAGAACTGCTGGAGCTGCTGTCTCATGTCTAACTATACTCCTGTGAGCAGGCTATTCATCCAGAGAGGGGGAGACCAGATTCTGTCAGTTTTGAGGGGTTTTAAACTGTTTCTTCTTACTCTGGAAGCCCTGAGCACCAGATTGTACTTGGAGGTGCTCAGTCTCTTTCCTTGCACCTTTTCCAGTATTTGAGAAATAGAGCAAGAGGGAAGGAATGACCCTGGAGCCTTCCAGTGAAGGTGCTCATTTAAGAGATGAGATACTTGGATTCCAGTCAGCGGCAAATTACTTAATCATCCAGTAATGATATCAAAAAGTTGAGAGGGTGGGCTCTCAGCTTGTAATGCTGGACAGCTTGACTTGCTTCCTGAGGAGGTCTGTGCTTGGTGTGCAAACTGGCTTAGCTCAATGAAAGGGACTGAATCTGGGGGTCCCATATCCCGGGTGGGGGTGCTCGCCCCTTTGGTTAGAGGTAGAACTCTGATCCCACCATCTGTCCTGTCCCCATTTATCCTTTCCTTGAAAATGTCTGAAAGAAAAGGTTCGTTTTGTAATGAAAGATATGATTTATGTGACCAAAATAAATTTTTCCTATTTTCTGTCTCACTGAGAAAACATAAAAATATTAAATTTGATGTGATCCATCTTATGTTCTTACTGAGCTGGAGCCTGGGCCTTTCTTGTTCAAGGTTGTTATGAAATCAAAGTAGAAGTGTTTTTGAACTGGTAAAGAAAATCTTTTGTCTATCTAAATTGCTGTTTCACAATTATACATACAATCCTTTGTTTATTGGTGTGTATATAGTCCTTGGTTTAAAAATTAATAAGTGAAACACTTCTGGTCACATGTAACATTAGCTGCTGATTAGAGAAGGAGTTGTGTGATTTACTTCATTTCTCTCGAGGAAGGTGTGAATCCAGTGTGTAAGTGCTAGTGTTTTTGTGACGCCTGCTGCAGCACTTGGAGTCTCTGATGCACAGCTGAATTAAATGTTCAGAGCGGCTAAAATTCTAAATATTTTAAAACTAAAACCAAAGAGATCAGTTCACTACTTAGGCAGTCTTGTTCTAAATACTTTCTGAATGGCCTGATAAGAGTCCGATCTGGCTCTTGGCTCACTTATGCTCTGTGTGAGGAAGTCTGTAGCACGTCTGTAGCAAGGTATGCTATGCTATCATCTAACTAGAAAAGTAGTTCTCTGGTGGGTTTAGTGGGTAAGAAGATGGTGTGAAGAAGTGTTAAAAATCAGAAAAGGAAGATGAGAATCTCATTAGATTTTCTGTCACTCTTTTAATCTGTCTACTACTGTCTGAAAAAGAACAGGTTGATTGCAGATGCACATGTTTTTATAATTAATATTGCAGTGTGATGTGAGGAACTGAGTTGAGCACAGTGGGATGGATGCCAGTGAGGGCTGGCGTTTTTGGCCTGCTGACATCTTCTTGTAAGCAGCCCTTTCAAGAGCTCATTTATTGCACCACTACTTCTAAAAGTGATTGTCAACTAGGAGATTACATCAGGGTGTTTACAGCAACAAGGTGAGTTAGGATATTTCAGCCTTCTCTCGTTTTTGAGCAGTGGCTCACAGCATACAGTGCTGTCCAGTATCAGATTGATGGCTGCTCTGTAGCCGCTCCCTGTGACCTGTGAACTGCTGCGGGCCCCTGGATGGTTGGAGGCTTGTGTGGGTGCCATAACTGACAGTAGTAACTCTCTGGGGTTTGTTTATGTATTTGCAGATGAGCTGTGTGTATACTGGCTTTAGAAATAATTTTATATCTCATGTTTTGGATTGCCCAGCTGCTTTTTGCTGGAGGCTTTTTTTCTGTAGTTAGTTATAGGATTGTAATTGCCAATTAAGTGATAAGCCACAAAGAGCTTGTATTCCTGAACTACTGGTGCGTGCGTTCAGTGTGGTGTGCAGCATGGGTGGCAGAGGATGTGACGCAGGACATTCATCCTGACATGGCTGGTGGCTTTTATGACCTCAATTTTGCATTATATTGTGCATTAAAAAAAAAAAAGAAGAAGAAAACATTGAAGATATGAAATAGAGGTTGGATTTCTTTGTGGACAGCACAATTAAAAATGGGTATAGAAACGGGCATTGAAAAAAGAATGAAAACTATTTCAAAATGCTCCTTCTTCCCCCTGCTGTCACAGTCTTTCCTTCCTTACAGTTCAGTTGTAGCATGGGTCGGCTTGGGGTCAATTCTGTTTATAATCCTCATTTAAGGTGGAGATGCTGTATAGTTCTTAAGTTAGCTTGCAGTGGTGAGAAGTGAAAGTAGTAGAGAAATTGACTTTAAATCATTCTCTATGCTCTTTGAAGCCCTATTGCAACAGCTCAGCTGCTGTGCTTCAGAATGAACCAGGAGTGACAAAGTGGTGTCCCACCTCAAAAGTAAAATTTAACCAAGCTGAGCTGTTAATTTTGTATTTGTTTCTTCTCATAGGCTGCAGAGCAATTTAACTGGAATGCTGCACTGGGGGAAGGTGGCATTTCTTAATTGTTTGTAGTATGACTTGGAAAAATAGCTTTCCTGTCCTTTACACCTTTTAGATTTGAAAATGTATATTATTCTGCATGTTGATCATAAAGAGATGTTTTAGCTTGGCGGGAAGTGATCAGGAAAAATTTAGTCCTGAGAAGTTTGTTTGATATAAACGACTAGCATTTTATATAACTTAGACACACACACGTGTATAAACATATACCCATATGTGTGTGTATATATATATACATATGTCATGTGTGTGTTTTATATATAAATGTATGAATGTGTATAATGAGAAAGAGAGAGGGAGAAACTACTCTATCATCCAGACCAGTGAGACTTTTTTTTCTGCAATAAAGGGAAATAGCCATGCAACTTTTGCTGGGTTGGAATGCTTCAGTTGTTTTCACTTCATTACTGAGCAAAATCAATTCTAACAGAGTTAAGTCCTAATGAGAATATAGCCATTGTAATGTGATAATAAAGTTGCATCCAGATTTAACAGTCAGYCCTCTAAGGCAGGGTACCAGACCAAACACCATTTCCATTTTGTGCAGGCTAAAGAAATATACTTGAAGCCAAGAATTTATTGTTAGTCTAATTAAAGTCTTTACAGTCTAATCAAAGAATTATTATTAGTCCAGTTACAAAGATACTAACACTTAATGTCTGGATTATCTAGTTATTAGAGCTCAGTCTCGATGATATTGTTTGAACTGAGATGTACAAACTTTTTAGTGTCTACCCTCATCTCTGGTGTTACCCTTTACTTCCTATGCTGCTTTGGCTCCTAAGTTTCATGAGCTAATTTTCCTTGAGAGGAAGAGGGTATTTTTGCAATGAGCTGTCAGGATCCTGAGCCTGTTGCTGGGAGAAGTATGATGTTGACAGTTCCTTCCTCCTCAGTCTTGGCTCTTCTTGAGGTCACTTTTGTGTGTTTGCTAACACAGTCTGCTCACCTGCTCTTTCTTCATTGTTTTGTAATTTGACATTATATCCAAGTTTTATTATTTATGGTGTATTTTACATATGCTGGATACCTGTTCTTTGTTATCCCTAAAACCAGTTTTACTTAACTCCCAAAGATGCATTCACATAGTGATGGGTAATCACTCTTGTGATTTGTTTTGCTAGCCCTGCAGTCTCTGATATCATCCTGTGCTTGCCTTTCCRAAGCCTCTGTTAGAATCTTCTGCTTGTACTTTTGGGAGCCACTGTTATAATCCCCTGTTTTTCTTGGACATCCTTCAAGTTGTGGTTAACTAATGTTTTGTGAATACAACCTAGTCATAGGATCCAGTTCTAGGGTTGCTAAGAGTTCACTTTACAATAACGGTGATCCACTAGAAGACAAACATATGCATATATATACACACACACAGCCACAGTGCTCTGGTAACTGTTTGCTACCAATATCTTCCAGTTATGGCAGTATCACTGGTGTGTTATAAAAATGACAACAACAGTAAGTGACGATACAAATTCAGTGACAGTGGGTAGGCAATAGAATTAATATTTTAATAGCATGATTTTATGCTGACTAATAAAGATATAAAAGAATAAAATTCTTATCTAAGTATGTGGATCTTTAGAGTTTTGATGATGGTGATTTGGATCATTTCACCATGTCAGCCTTCTTTTAATAGGCCTTATTAAGAAAAAGAAGATAAAAACCATTTTATTTTAGCAGTAAATAATTTTAACTCTGCTTCTTGGTTCTGGTCAGAAACAAGGCTAGTAAAATTTACTCTATCTAACATCAACCTGATGCCAGTATGTTTCAGCATGAAATCAAGAATTTTCAAGATTGACATGAAACATGGGAGGAAAAAGAGGTCCTGCAGTAACAACAGTCTATTGAAAAGGCCATTCATCTGAATTTTGGAGGGTATCCAGGAATAAATCCATAATTTAAATGAGGCTCAATAGGAACTTTAAGATCTTCTGCAGCTCTTTGCAACAGCAGAATGCATCTCATCCCAGAGGGTATGCTTCTCCATGGAAGTTTCATCAACATGAATATATTATTGCAAAAAAATCCTTCAGTTTCCATGAAACAATGTTCACTGGAAGAATGTTTTGCTACAAGATTCTGGTCTGGTCTAGAATATTGTTTTTCTCTGGCACTGAATTGAATTCCCATTAAAAGCAATAAAAAGGCATCCACAAGCTTCAGAGAAAGTTTGAACAAGCCTTTGAATAAATCAAGAAAATAGATTTTAAAGGACATAAGCATATACCTTTTTTAGCTGGGCCACAAAGCTTTATAGGCTCTTGGGTCTCTGTTAGGTGATACTGTTCCACAAGCAGGCAGATAAATGCTTTCTGTGTTAGAATAGATAAGTCTAAGTGTAGAAAGCTCAGCACAGTTTCTGTACTGTGGAACACTGAAGTGGTATAGCTCATATTAGAATGAGAATTCCTTATGGCCGGTTATAAAACATGCTTTTTTAAATCAATAATTCTGCTAGAATGGAGAGAGCAAGGCATTTTAAATGCCTAGAGGAACCCCATTTGGAAAACAATTTTGATGGAACTTATCATGAAAAATTAGTTTTTTTAAAAGCCTGTGTTTAAAAAAAATAAAAAAAACCCAATATGTCCTGTTCCATTGGTGTCTGAATTATCATAGCGTGTTGAAATTAATGGTGTCCACTGCAGTCTCACTGATTTTGGCAGGACAAGGGATTTCTCATTCTCCAGAAGAACAATCATATCAGCATCTGTTAACTGAACTGTGCTGGCTAGGAATATGCATTGACTCATATTTTTTATTTTCCACAATCTGTGCCGTTCTCTAGGKTTTTTTTGCTTTAACAAGAAAAGATAAATGAAGTCTCCTGTGTTTTACTTGGCTCATGGAGTCCTTGATTTCTTAAAAACATTAGTAAGAAAAGAGAAGATGATCCCATCTGATCAACTGAGTCTCTCCATGGTCCTACTGGCTTTGGATCAAAATTTTTTGAAGTCAGAGGAAAAATTCAAAGGCCTTTATGTTGAATTTAATGGAAATATAGGCCTTTTTTCTGAAAATACTGCCAAAATATCTTCTCTCTTACATTTTGCACTTTGTTTCATTGCCCTAACCCATCTCCACACAGAAAGCACAATTCTGCAGTGAGAATAAAAAAGAAATCACAATTTCTGTGACATCTTCTTAAAATTCCTCTTATTTTTTTTTGCCTACTTTCCTTTTGTCTTGAACTTTTGTTTAGGAATGATCAATCATGTATATTCTATTTGTGAATACCAAATGCTTCCTGAGCAAATGTTGTGCATTTTGGCATGTAGATTGTAAGGTGTTCAGGGCAAGGAATTTAGGACTGGAACCCCATCATCTTTTGTCTTGGTATATTTATATGTATGCTAAGTGAGTCTGAAAGAATTATGAAATGTTACCATTCAGATCAGGTGGTACTGTTCTCCCGCTTTCATCGCTGGACATTACAACAGAAAGGGCCAGATCCCATGATTGTGAAGTGTAATGGCAAAGCTGTAGCTCTATCTAAATAATAAGTTGAAGGCTACAGCAGAGTACCAGCATGGGATAATATCTAAATTGCTTGAATTTCACTTAGAGCATGCCAATGGGAAATGAATGCAAAGGCTACAAACAATTGCATGTTTTGCCTTTCTGTATTCTCCATTCCAATGATCCTGTCTTGTTTCAGTCACTTTGCATGGGGCAATCCTATACGCCCAAAGATGTATCGGATACTGCAATCAACTTTAACTTTGGGGCATTTTTTTTTTCCTTCATCGGAAGAGGACATTAATTTTGTTATGGATTTCTGTTACATGTATATTCTTTGAGTAATCCTTTTAATGTCTTCTATTTCTAAGAAGATACAAGCAAGAACATTTGTAGCAGTGTCAGATCAAGTACGGCATACTTGTCTGTTTTAGTTCAGCAGAGCAACATTATCCATCCCAGCTCTGGCACATGCCATTAGTATTATGAGCAATAAGAGTGTGTTGCATTTTTTTTTTTTCTCCTTTCTTTCTTTCTACTGTAGGATACCATGGTATGGTGGGAGTAATAGATTTCAAAGAGAAAAGGAAACATGATCGCCTGCTCTATCTTCCTGCATGACACAGGCCAGAGTATTTGAAAGCTAATGATGTCCTGTATGGAGAAAAAAAACAGGGGTACCAGTCCAGACCCTGGGATTGCTCAGTTGATGCACTAGGGCACTTGCAGTGAGTTCACATCCCTTGATAAATTTTTCATGCTGTGTTGCATATTCTGCACTGCTCTCTTCTTGAGCTAGTGGCTCAGTGCCATCTTCAGGCACATGAAGAGTAATTTTATTTTATATACTCAAAACATTAATAATAGTATCTACAGGATGAAATAGATGCTTGTTTGGTTTGTCATTGTCAGCTTTTCTGTTTCAAGTTTCATTTTACCTCTAATCTGATTGTGGACATTTTTCTGCTAGTGATAATCTAATGACATGGAAGAAGGTGAATAGGTGTCTGCTGTTGGCAGTCACGCAAATGCCTTGGGAAAGGAAAATGCTGATGACAAATCTGTTAAAAAGATTTGCTAAAATACTCAAGCTTTTGGGAGTTTTTGCTAGTAAGAAATACTTAAGGATGTTACAAAAGAATTGCTGGTTTTTAAAGCTGTAAAAAAAACCCAAACACCTCCCCAACCCAGCAAATCTGTTTTGGAGTAAATTATTTCTGTATCATGTACCTTATCATCAGATTTCATAGAGGACCTATACTGGTGAGAAGTCAGATGCTCAATCAGTGTAGATTAGCATAACATCATTGACTTTAAATGGAGAATGTTCATTTTATACCCTCTCCATAGGAAATGCTATGTCTCTACTTGGGGTAGCTACAGAGAACAAGATGCATATGTATGGGATTAAGGGTATGAATATGTATCAACACTGAAGAATTATTCAGTGACGTCCTGTCTTGCTGTGAGCATCATACCAGTTACACCAAAAACTTGCATAGAGCGATGTTGATGCTAGTGGAGATCTGGCATGGGCAGAGAAGGCCACCTGAGGGAATCTTGTAGGAATGGGGTAAAGTTTGCACTTAGTCCAATCTACCTCAACAGGAATTTTGTTGCAGACTTCAAATKAATTAAGACCATGTCTTGGAATTGCGACAAATGTGTTGTTTAAAAGTGGTTGCAGTTTTCAAGTGGTGTTCAATATTGTCAAGCAGGCAGCATTTATCAGGCAGGTGTTTTCTTTTATGAACTAACTGGAAAAGGCATCTCATTTGCTATAGAACATGCTTCTAAAGGGATGCACTGCAGCAGAGGAGCAGATGGGCAGCATGTAGCGGGTCTGCAGTGCTGTGAAATGAGTGATGTGTGCCAGTGGAACAGAAAAGGGGAGAGGGAAASAGTGAGAAACGTGGTAAGCCTTGCCTACATTTGAATGAGAAGCCTTTGGTTTCAAACCACGTTTATCTCCCGAATAACATTGTTTGTAATTCAGGACCTTTATAGGAGTTTTTTTCTAAAACAGGAATGTGAAGGAGTTAAAGCATTATCTACAGCTGCCACAAAACAGCAAAAAGGCACTATAGCATTGTCATGGATTGTGAGTAAAGTTATTGTACGTTTAYAGAATAGTGAGGAATTCTTTTGCTGAAAATATCTCATTACCCAAAAAGAAAACTGCTTGAAATGGTCTTTTTTGATAAGAATTATTTGCTGATGGGAATTTAGATTTTTTATTTCTTAGTTCAGTTTTGAAATAAACAATATTCTTTAACATAATTTAGTTTGGAAATCTTGTTAATGAGGGGAAAAAAACAAAAWATTGTTTGAAATGACCAAATTAAATATTTCATTTGATCCTTAAAATATATGCTTTGATTTGTTAGTTTATACATAAAAGTTACTTTTTATTTCACTTTTGAATGAAAAGTGTTTCACATCTCAAATTCTTACAAGATTGGGAAAAAACTTCCTGCCCATCCGTATCAATCTGATTAAGTCTGAAAAGCAGAATAATGCAATTATTTGATAAATAAGCATGAATTTAGCAATACATTTATCCTAGTTATCCTAACAATCATGACCTATACTGTTTTAAAAAACAAACAAACCTTCAACCTTCTGACTGAGTTACTCTAAAAGTACTTAAAATCTAATTTGGAGACCAGTACCACTCTGAAAACTAAGTAGAGCAGGCTTCAAAATGGCAGTTGTTAGGAGGATAGTGTGCAGGTGTCTGAGAAATCCTACACAGATTCTGGGAACAKGTTTTATTGGCTATTTAACAGCAGAAAAGCACTGTATTGTCAATCAGAGTTAAGCTCATAGCCAAACTGGTGGCCTGCAAAACTTGTGCCTTACCGACAGTAATAATAGCAAACAGTATCTTGTCAGTTGAACCAGAGTTAAATGTCTTTTCATGGCCATTGCTATCAGCTGCAATACTAGGAATGGCAGTATTTTATCTTACGGATTTGAAGATCAAGATGTCCAGCCTCTCGTTTTTCTGTTTATTGTGGATGAGGCTTGGATTAGCTTCCTGCTAAATTTGTTTTATTCGAGCTTTTTTTTTTTTTTTTTTTTTTTTTTTTTTTTTTTTTTTTTAATCCTGCTAAACTTCTGGAGTCACTTTTTCTGTCTGAGTCGCAGGATGTTGTAATTTATTTCTATTAATCAATGTTACACCTATATATGTGGGGTCTGAACAATAGAAAGGGATAATGAGGCATGATGTTTACGTTGATGCATTTTGTACGAATGCTCATCTTTGGAAGAAATGAACTGAAACTTCTCTCAGGGAGTACCTATTAATGCATTTCACTGAATATGCTTTTTCTGTTTTACCTCCCTTAGAAGAAAGCTTTTTTCCTTTGGTCAATTGAGTATGGCACAAGGGTAATAACAAGTCTAATGGATGCTGTAAACCATCACTTTTTAATGCATAATGTAATTGAGTCAGAATATAGTGTCTATACTGATGGAGTCCCTGGTGCTTTAATAACTGAAATTATGATTAGAAAGATCCAGATAGTGCTGACTTCTAATACATTAAGCCCACATTATACAATTTTCTTTCTACAGCACATTCACTTTTACTTTTGAATTATGCAGTGTCATTTTAAACAGTTTAATATGACACTGGAATTGAATTCAAAGCTTCAAGAGGGCTTTATCATTTTTGAGGAAATATATACAGACTAAATTTTTAGTGGTGCTGTATGACTAATATTTCCTCTAAACCGCTCTCATATCAAATTCCCCATTTAGGCTTGCATTCTTTGGCAGGAAGTTGATTGGAAAGGGAACACTTCTGTTCCTAGCCAACCGTTACTGACCAGAATGTAGAGCAGAAAGTGGCTAATGGGTTGTGCACGGAGCATGAGGGAGAGCGGCTTCTGTAGGCTCGCAGATAAATGTGCTCTGTGCTCTTCCCTTTCTTTGAAGTACAAAATTTGAAGACTCTTTCTAACAGAAGTTGATTGGAGAAGTTGCTCTTAAAAGYATGGAAGGCACCATAACTAATATAACCAGTGGGCTGTACATGAAATATGCTGTTCACACTTACAGCGAAAATTCATGTATTACTATTAGATGCCAAGATGCTGTATATATACTCCAAAAATAGAAATCTTTAAAATATGTTAATTTTGTCTCAGGTGGTTGAAATATTCATTTGCCAAATGGGTAGGGTTATATTAACTTTATATTATCCTTATTTATGTTAACAAATCCTGATATGTAATGGTTGAGCAGAAGTAGTTACATGAGATAGAGGCCCTTTTGCTAAAACATGGTTCTCCTTTGCTGATACAGCCAAGGTATAGAATGCTTGCGGGAATCAATCAATAACATGGGACCAGATAATTTAGTTTGGTATCCAAAACCCCATTCATCTTATCATGGTTACATGATTTTTTTTTTTTTTTATGAAAAACTGGAAAATTTTAGTTGAGGGGAAGATGAGAGCAGTGTATGAAGTAAAAATAAGGAGGGATCAATGACAAAAATCATCTTGGGCCACTCTTGATCATTGTTCAGATACAGTTTCTTTTGAGGAGTCAGTGTCTACGCTCAAGTATAAAAGCTGTCTTGTAGGTGGCTGTGGCATAACCTAGCCAGGATGCCYGGGGAGAAAATGTGCATCTTGGAGCATATGTTGTGCAGTGCCAGCCTTTCATGGCATGCCATCCAACCAGACACCTCCTAAGCACCTCTATGTCTCTTGTATGTCACTACAGTCAGGTGACCAGTGCTTGGCAGCCAGGACAGCCTGGGCTTACTAGTTCAGGCTGCCTACAAGGCAGAGAGAGGCCAAGAAACTCGCTAGGCATCAGACTTCTCTTGGGTCTAGACAGCTCAGGTAAGAGTGGATATAACCAAGAAGGTGTCTGTGTAACAACTTCTGGCTGGGTCATGCACAGAAACCTTAGCTAGAAATACTTTGATATTATAAAGCTGGTTGCAGATGCCAGAGAGTTGGTATTTCTGATTTTTGTAATAGATTTTCAATACTCTCAGCGTAAGGAAAAAAAGCAGAAACTAATGGCAAAATATGTGATGAATGAATTCCAGCAATCAAATCTGTCCTGAAACTCCTGGCTTGGGCTGTGTCACTTGGGCTGCTTCTATACCGAGGGGGTTTTCTTAACATTTTATATGCTGGGTGCTTAATTTCATCACTCTTTTCCCTGGGGGCTGGAAAGTGATACTAGGGAATAGTTGAATATATGCAGAGCTTCCTCTGGCTTGGGCAGAAGGTTTCACTGTTTAGATGGCAGCTATGCTTGTGATACACACAGAGTGTCAATACTATTTGTATGTGTTATTGAATCCTGTTTGGATTTAGAAAATCTAAAGGCAATTTCTGTCCTGGGATCTACTCTCCTATCTCTCAGACTCATGCCAGTGCTTGGAAGAGATTTTCCTGTATCCATGAGGTGTCCATCAGTTTGGTTTATATGTATGAGGTTATCACATTCTGCTCCACATTTCTTCACTATGGCTGCAAATAGGTGTTCTCATTTTTTTTTTTTTTTTAAAGGGGAAACAAAAGAAATGGATAATCAGTGTGGCTTGAAAAGAAGTTTAATTTTATGAGTGACTTCTTCAAGGGTTGCTTGTTAAAAGGTCACACCTCAAAAGGCAGTAGCCAGAACAGCAGAGCTGTGTTGATTAAACTAATCTATAACTTGCATTTAGTCATAGATTAGTTTAGACATAAATGCATGCAGGAGGACAGAATATGATGTCTGGGAAGAGCCTAGTGAAAAACATGCCGGGTCATTGTCTTCTCTCTCAGTTCAGAGCCTTCAAATAACAATTATATAATTAAAATAATTTTCTGCTCTTTGAGTAGAAGATATGCCTCTTTCTATTAATGTGGTCAGTGAAGCTGCAGTGAGATGAAAATGAAATATGTGCTCAACTGCCTGCCTTTCAGYGCAAAAGAATATGTATGTTTTCTTCATGATTTTGTGCTAGAGGAGCTATCAATTCTGTAGAGCCACTGTGGCTAGTTGCAAACAGCGTATGAAATGAGTGAAGAAAACACCCCTTTGCAGCACAGTGAGATAGATGGATTGTGCCTCACAACTGCTACATTTCCTTTGTTGTCTGCTGTGAAACATAATTATCAGGAAATCAAAAATAGCTTGCATGGATTTTCTTGGACTTTATCACCTCTGTAATTTTTGATCTCACAACAGTACTAAAATACCACAGCCCAGACAGATCTCTAAAATGGGCCCGAACAAAGGCCTTGCCTTAGAGGGTTATAGAAATCCAGTGGAAACTGAATTTTGCGTTTCAGACCCATCCTGGCACAGAATCCAGCTAGCTGTGGGAGTAAAGACTTGCTCATCTGAGCAAGGGTTGCAGATTCAAACCAATGGTTCCTTTAAGCAGAGCCAGGGATGGCAAAACTGATATCTTCAGATAACAGCCTTGCCTAGTACAGCCAGCATGTAGATGTGTACTTCTGCCAAAGAGGAGAAATATGGGAGCGTTCCGAAAAAAAGTATTCCTGAGAAGAGCCATGTTTTATTGAATTCAACAACCCACCTGCTTTGCTAACTCATGGCAGTTTGGTTGTTTGCTGGTCCTGTGGTTGCAAGAAGTTGGATATTGGTAGAAGAGTTTGGAGCTGCCTGGTAGGTGTTGTGCTCCAAAAGGATCTGAGTCCAGAGGCAGGGAACCGTGTGTAGCCTTTGAGAGAGGGAGCAGGTCTGTGGGAGTCTTCATGCATCAGTGCACAGAAATTAAACTGAATTCCAATGCGAAGTGGCACATAACTGTTGTAATGACATTAAGTGTACTCTCTCAGGGGCAACAGATTTTAACTGTGTAGCATTACATATTCTTTAAAAATTGAGCATGATGGAGAGAGGCTGAAACTTGTACTTTTTGATCTTAGAATATCTAGCATTGATTCAAATAACTATTTTCATTGTTTTAGTAGATAGAACCAAGCTTGAATGAAAGCAACCAAAGAAAATATATGAACATTTGAGATGACTAAGAATGCAAAAGAAAATGGTAAAGGAAAATGTTATGAAGTATAGCTGATTGTATTATAGTTCTTCRTATCCTAGCATTATCTGTTTCCTTCAGAACTGGTAGACATGTCCAATTAACACACTCTCCTTGTAAACTCAGAACAGTTTGATTATTCTGTGGATCAAGTAAGTCCTTTCTGAAAATCTTAAAAAGTCCTAAGGATCTCTGTATTGATAACAAAAGCAAGAAGCTTTGCTGAGCCCAAAATTTGCCAGAAATTGAGGCTGACAGAAACTGTCCTTTAACTAAATTGTCTTGAGAAYGTGGAGGTCATATTTCTTTTCAGAGACACAGGTGAAGCAGCGGAGTTTCTTCTTTTCTAAAAGAATGATACAGATTATGTTTCTAGCCTGATTTGTGTATTCTGAATTTATATCATCAGCTAGCTGAGATCAGTAGGCAGCCCACAATTTTCATAATGAAGCAAAAAGGGGCAGTATTAGGTAGAAGCTGGAAATCTTTGAGCAGCTCCAATATTTTGATATAGATCCAGAAATTTGTGATCTAACCCTAGAATATTAACTGTACTAGATGTCAGAGAAATAATCCATGAAGAAAGTATTTAAAAAAAAAAAACCAAACCCTCTACTTCAATAGAGCAGTGTTTTATGGATGAGAGCCTTTCTTTCCATATTAACTGGTCTGAATGACATAGGCTGGAGGAGACATTTGACCCATGCCAAAAACAGTCAGCCAAATAGCTTGGAGAACGTTCTGATAAATTGTTCTTGTTGGCAATAGTTTTGTAACTTCAAATGAGTCTTAACTGAATGACAATCTTAATTCTTCAAGTACTAGCTGGAAATAAAGGTTTTAACTACATTGCACATTCAGTACACAAAAACCTAGGACATCAGTAATGATGCATGTGTGTACAAATTGATTCAAATCATTGCTTAGTACATCTGGGATCATAAATCCCTCTCCATTGACTCCAGCACCAGCATCACACAGCACAGATGTTACTGTCTTTGTTTTGATTTTTACAGRTTTGTTATACATTATGGACTGTCTTGGGAGTTTTTTTATTATACACAGCACTTATCCCAAATGATTTCCTTTGTAAAATCTTGTCCTTTTTTGTTTCTCAGCAGCTTTTGTTCTCTTGCAGTAATGAATTTCCCTGATGTCATCAGTGTAATTTTTATCTACAAGGAAATGCATATACCCTTGGTGAGATTGCTTGTGGTGCTTTCTAGGCCTCTAACAAGTCTTAAATTGTTAATTAAACACAGATGGAAATTAAAGATAGACAAATGTTACTTCAGATTCATGAAAGAAAAGCAACTTCATGCTCGTGCTGCAGTCCATGTCTAGGTGAAAATTAAGGGATAAATTAACACCCTACTGTCCAGCCTGCTCCTAATAGGTTGCTGTAATTAGAAGCTTATTGTTTTTTCCTAATACCTGAGATGTGATGATTGGACTTGTGGAGTCAGGAGAGAATTTGGGAGGAAAGGAGAGGGGCACCAAGGAGAAACCCTAYGTGGCAGACAAAACATACCACCCTTCTGCAACAGGAGTAACAAGCTAGCTGGTGAAGGCYAGAAAGTTTTATCCAGTTCCAAGGTGGAGGATGGAGCAATATGAAGGTATTGCGGTCCGCCCCAACTGCAAAGGGTTGCATACCAAAAAATTTGCTGATTGCAGACTAAGTGTTGACCCATAGTGCCTCTAGCCTCATTATCCCTGATTACCATATTAAAAAACATGCCCTTTGCTGCATAACGATATGTAAATAAGGGGGCATACCCCACAACAACCACGCAACTGGCAATCTAGCCAACGAAGTGTGACTGCCGCACTTCCACATCCCACCTTCAGTGACTATAAAAGAGAGGACAGCCCGCTAAAGTTTCTGGAAGGGAAGAAAACTGAACCCCCAACCTGTTCACTGGAGATTGCTGACGAGCGAGCGAGCCTCCTTCTTCCTTCCCCCAAACAGGGACGCCTCTTTGGTAAGATTGGCGCCTCTGACAACATCAGATGATTTATTATTGAAAGTGCCGAATTGTTAGTTTGAGCTCAAAGAAAGAAAATTTGTTGCAGCAAGTGCATTTATCAACGGCAATTCCGAACCTGTTGTATCTGTTGCTTTAATAAAATCTACAGCTTTGTGAAACAGGCTCAGGGAAGGTCCTTGAACTGTCCCTTGAAGGGGTTCTGGCAGGCAAAGGTAAATTACCAAGGTAAGGAAGGACCTTTCTTCCCTCCCTTCACCGCGACAGGACTGTGATAACTTGTATCTTCAGTCATTTCTGTTGGTGCTGGGCCTCTCCCAAGAAACAAGTACATAAACCAGGTCACAAGAGGATGTTTGTGGTGATGGTAGAAGTGACTTGGGTCATTATCAGCACTAATCTGAGAACCAAATTCTACTAACATGTTATACATAAAAATAGTAAGAAGTGGCGAAATCCATGTATTTTGCTTTTAATCAAAGACAACGGGGAAGAAAACATTATTATATAAGACACTTTCAAGTACAGAAATAGAAAGTTTGAAAGAAGGCAGGTGGTATGTGCTGTTTGTTTCCATGTGTCAGGCTGTTCTGCCTTGATGGGCCTCTGGTCAGCAGTGCTATCTCCGAGTCTGATGCAGAGCCAGTGGTAGTTAATGAGAATGACTTCTATCGTTTCTAGCTCCCTTTGGATGAGGGTCTTTGAATGGGTTAGGAACCAATTTACTTACATGTCCAATCTTAAATAGAAATGACAAAATAGGTATACTGAATTTATTGGGGAAAGTTCAAGCCCCATAAACATACTGGGGAAGAGGAYGGGGAAGGTTGTTTGAATTAGCTTGTATTTCCTGTTGTGATAACTTTTCCTTCACGAGAGAAATTAAAATTAAAGACAATTTAACACAGAGCCATTTGTGCAAAATAAAAGGAGTTAGAGACAAAAATAAAGAGTATGCAAAGGATGGGGGAAATTGTTCTGAAGAGAGGTTGAAAGGAGGACTCATAAGGCCTTTTGGGCTGGCGTGAGGGAGAGCCACCATGCAAAGAAAGGTGCTTGCTTTCTAGCAAAGTGGTGATGTGGTGAGAGTGCTGACGTGAACAGAGGCTCCAGCACAGTTCACTGGCTGAACGCACTTCTGGGGGCGCGGGAGTTTGAAAGGGTCTCTTTCGTTAGACCAGCAAACAGCATCGTTACAACAAAGTATGCGTGATTCATGCCAGGGGCTTCTCCGAGGCTGTGGAACCCTTTCTCTGGCCTTGCCATCCCAGAGGAAGGCCAGATTCTGTGTACCCAGAGCACTTACCAATTACATTTTTTTCATTAAAAGAAGCTATTTTCTTTTCTTTTCTTTTCTCCCCAATTTCTACAGAGCCTTTTTTCTTCCCTCTGCAAATGTTTCCTGGGCTATTTTGTCTAAATAGCCGTTGTTCTTTTTATGTCTCCGGAGAGGTGTGGGGTAGAGTCTAGCCCAGCCAGCAATGCTGTGAAGATTTGCTTGACAGTAGAACCTGTTAAGCTTTGCTACAGGAGAGAGTTTTGCTGATATGATTTGGCAAGGTACCATCCCAGGGTGCTGGGTGGGAGAACAAGGGAAAGAGCTGTAAATCTCTACAAGTTTCCCCATGCCTTTTTTCTGAGAGAGAGAACATGAGAGTAGTTTGCAGGGAGCTAACCCATTGCCTCTTTGCTGTTTGGGTGGGAGGTTCTTTTTCTAGCTTCTAACAGAGATCTCGGGGTGCATCTGTCTTCTCAGATATTACCCTGAGTAATGAGTTCTCTGTATCTCTTTGTTTCATATAAGTTGTCTGAGTTAGAACAGTGAGAGAATGAAACGTAGTTAAAAATATATACACTAAATTATATGGCGTTATAGTTACTCTGAAATGGCACAATGTTGTGCCTGTCCACACAGATACTGCCTGTATTTGTTTGTTTTAAATATTTTCAGTGACATTTAATTGACATAAAAAGCTTAGGCGAGCGTAGCCAGAGTACTTTATTGAATTTTATGGTGGATTTCGTGATTCCTAGAGATTGCCCAACTGTCTAGGACTGTGTTCCTGCAGAGCTTGACACAGGAGAGTGGTGCAGTTTGTATATTGTTCACTGACTGCAATAATTGTATAAAGTCAGTATATGTCCTTAATCATGAGGGGAAAAATAGAGTGAGTAAAAAACAGTGTGTGAGATGCACATTTTCTGTTCTTCTCTGTTGAGCTCCTTGGGGCACACTGTGTTAGCACTGTGTTTGTTTCGCTCTAGGGTCACAAGAAGCAGTGCGTGATGAGTGCACAGTTCTGTTCTGTGCAGCAAGCTGAGAAGCGAGGTTTCCTTAAAAGTTCTGTTCAGCCAGATTGGGAATTCTTTTAATTTCTATTGCACTGCATTGGCAGCAAATGTACGCGTGTAAGTTAACAAAAAGTACAGAAAGTTTGTCTTTTTTGGTGCTAGTCTTGAGAAGCTTACTACTCAGATCTTTTTTTTTTTTTTAACCATGTTGAAGTTGAATAGCAATGTCTGTCATTGCTATTAACAATGCTGAGATTTTGGTTCTTATTAATGATGAGTTATCTGATAATAGCATTACTCAGATGGCAGAATAAAAATAATAAAAAAAGGAAAAAATATGCAGAGAAATATGAAAATCAACTGTCAATCATTTCAAATCATAAACCATCTCAGGAGATGGTAAGTATGTAGAATGGGCTATAAATGCTACGTATGATTAARTTCATTAGGTGATCTTAAACAGTTGACTTGTATTCTTCTTACTGTCCCTTAATTATGTTAATAAACAAAGAAATACCTCAATTTATGTAAGTTATATCCTTCAACCTGTTTTGCTTTTGAGTAGCACCTTTGAAGTTGGCAGGGTACTCACATGTGTAGCGTTAAGCAATATTTTGGTGGATTGTGGTGGGGGATTTCAAACTTGATCTCTAGCAATGACTATTCTGCACACAGAACTATTAAATCATAGGCATTGCTGGCTGTTCATCTCTATACGCTCTTTTGTTTGAATAATTAAGTTTCTTATTCATGACTCATCCAGAAAACTCTGTAACAGCTGACTTTCCTAGGGACAACTAATAACAGAGTTTATAATATTTCTGAGCCTTTCCAAATACAGTACTTTTGTGTACACAGGCATGTATATATGCATAAACATGTCTGTGTGTGTATATATATATTTATATATGTATGTATATTTCCATCCATGAAGAGAGTTTAAGTCTTCATGCATATGAATTTATTGGACTCATAGAAGTGAGCAGTTATTTGCACTTATACAGGGCATGATTATATCCTCATGTATGGTTACAGTTCCAGAATAATTACTCTGTTGGAGCCCTGAGTTTCAGTACATCTGTTTTTTCATCTTGAGATTTTTCTTGAGTTATGATAATTAGATGGTAGCATGGTGTTTAGTGATAACTTAAACATGGCAAGTCAATATGAGCCTGTAGCCAAGATTGATGGGTGCCTTAAATTTAGCTCCGAAGTTAGGCACTTCTCTCTGAAAATCTTGGCTTAAGGTTATAAACTGTAGTGGCAATCAGCCAGCTGACACTGATTCATCATATGCTGAGAGCTTGTCTCCATTCCACCTGAGCTGCAGCCAGATTCATTTTTCACAGGATCCCTTTTCTGCTTTCCCATTTATTTGGCCTGTGTTCTGGGCCTGCATGATCTTGTCTAGTGTGATGTTTGGTTATGGAATTCAATTCCCATTTGTATGGAAACTGCAGAAGATCTGTGCATTTCTGACTATAAAATAAAGCTTATTTGTTTGGCTTGACTTATTAATATTCAGTTGCATTTATTTTTAAAGTGACTTTGTTCAGTGCCTGGAATACTTTCACAAAGGCTGCTTTATAATGTAAATTTGATTTGATTGAACGTTCTGTAAGCAGCCAGATGTATTTGGCACTGATCTTGAAGTCACGCATCCTGAAGTTAAACCACAGTTGACATAAAAGAAAAAGTGCTAGGGCTGTGTGTGTGATTGTTCAGAAGTTCTTCCGTGTTCTTTCCTATGAAAACTAGATTGACATACAATTCTCTACTGTATTCATTGTCAGTGTATTAGCAAGGAAGTCACATCCCTTAATTCAATGTTTTAATTAAGAAAGACAGACTGTGGTATTCTCTACAAGTTCTGTATTGTCTCAGACTTGAACAACTAATTTCATTTCACTACCTTATCATAAAGCTTTGCCAATATCAAGTAGAAGTGAATGCAGAGTGGAGAGTCCATGCCAGTAAATTTCTGGGTAAAGTGGTCAGATGGACTACATGCATGAAGGAAGTGGGCAGCTTTTTCTATTTCTTGTAGTAGACTTTAATATGGAACTTCTGCCTTTCACCTCTGTATTTACATTTTTCTGACTAAACTACATTTTTTGAAAGTCTACTTTCTCTACCATGCAAGCTAATTAAGATGAGTTTAAAAATTAGAAGTAATGAATAATAAAAAACTGCAAAGGAAGTAGCTAATTTCATTCTCATAGGCTCTGCAAGGTCATCAGTCTGAGCTGGAGCAGTCCTAGTGATGTTTATGCTGCATCATGTGTGATTGGCTCGTAGGGTATCAGCAGTAACTTCGCGAGGAGAGCAACAGTGCACCAGTAAGAAATGACAGTCCTGCATGCAAAATAGTAGTTGCAGTAATACTGGTGGTACTGGAAAGCTGTCAAGTATACAAGTGCAATGTATATCCATATTCAAACGCTGTGGGAGTATGGAAAAAATAAAAGAATAAGGTATTTTACTGTGCAATGCAGGGCATGAGCTACAGGGAAAAACTAAATCCTGCTGGGATGATTCTGCTACAGTTCTGTTGTATGATACTAGGACAAGCAAATGGAGAGAAGGAGCAATAACACCGTATGTGGCAAGTTATTTTAACACTACCAAGCAATAAACTTCCTCTTAGGGAATGATATTTAAGCTCTTTATTAGAGAGAGAAGGAATTAAGGATGTAGGAGAGATGTTGTTGTTATTATATTCTACAGATAATTGAGACTTAAAGGCATAGAAATGAGAAATGTTTGGTGTAACACTAACATATTCAGAGCTTCAGGATACTGGAGTCCCAGAGGAGTTTTAATGAGCAAGAAAATACTGGGCAGCAAATATCAGCAACATGCCACATCAGCTTGCTTTTAATGTGTCATCCAATCCATTTATTAAGAAGCTAATTTTTTTATTCTTTTTCTCAAGAGGTAAGGCCTACAGCAAGAAATATTTAAATGTAACATTTTGTATTGACTATGTTATTTGGTCCCTAGTGGTTTATTTGTCAAAATTCAATTATGTAGAAGAATACCTGAGAATCTGAAAATAAACCAGAATTAAGGTATAAGAATTGTTTTCTTTAGAAAAGAGAGAGGCAGAAGTGGCAAGCACTGCATCCAGAGAGGCTCGGAGGTGAAAAGCAAAATACTAAAAATAGAAAAGAGGGAGGTCACCAATCATGAATACCTAGCTTCAAGAAAAGGCGAGATAATAGATTTTATAGACGAAGCCTGAAACTTCCTGCTAGTGCCTGAATCATTTTTAAATCAGCTGATTAGTTCCTGCAGTGTCTCTCTGCTCAGTTTCTTTCTACTGCACATCACTGCAGGTTTGGGTCACTTCTGTCTCTTCTTTCCCCTGCCTTTTTCCCTACCCTTTGGTATGAAAGAGGACCAAGAAGTAGCATGGGAAAGATTTTTCATTTTTCCCAAAGCCTATTTTTCTCCCAGGCATGGCACTCTCGATTATTTCCTTTTTGTAACAACATCCAGATAAAGTTCCTGAGGATCTTAATGTTTGTTTTTAGGAACAGTTGACTCATGGAGGTTTTTGTGCTTTTACTGTAGTAGCAACCTGCAAATACAGTGGAAGAAAGTGAGTTGTGTGTTTTTTTTGTAAGACTATTTGTCAGATGGAAGCTTCCCTTCTCAGTAAGCTGGATAGCTGAATACATTGCATCTAATAGAACTGAATTATTTGGGGACAGTAAATGTTGTCAGTGATGCTCAGAAAATGGAATTTAGGAATAAAGTTTCATGAAGGCCTGTGTTCATATTTTAACTCCTACTGAAATCAGTGGAAATTGATTGTACTTGTGATACATCTGTAAAAATATATTTCTATAGATCCATTCAAATGTGAGCAGTTTGGAAAAAAGAAAATCACAAAGTAAAGAATATCTAGTTTTGATTTGTGTGACATAAACACATTGTGGTGTTGGATCAAGTGATGGTCATGCCTCTTGTGCTAACTGGGTTATCTCTCTGAGGGGACAGGGCAGAGTCCAATCAAGGTTCTCCTTCCTTCTTATGTAGGAATGGACAAATTCCTAAGGATACATCTTGAGAGAGACAAGAAAAATCCCATATTCCAGAAAAAGGCAAATGGAATTGACTTCTCATGCGTCTTTTCTAAAAAAGCAAAAACAACCCCCCAGAACCACACAAAGGCAAATCCACAGAGCAGAATAATTTTCCCGATTCCTTTCTTTAGGTTGTTGGGACAGCCTAATTTTGGGGACTGTCCCACCCAGGGGACACTTACCCCTCATGCAGTCATGCTCAGGCAGCCAGCACCTGAGCTGCCCCTGTAATGCCACTGCAGTCTGCTCCCCTACGAGAGCCGAGAACTCAGGCTAGCTGCAGTGGGCTCGTTTCTTATTTTTGGAGTGCGCTGCCTTGTATGTGCAGTTTATGGCTATTATTAATAAAWCATATAAATAATTGATTTCACATAAGGAAAAAGACTCTGAAACAAAGATACTCAAGGAGATGAAACCTGAAAGCAGTACTGGGTTAGAGCAGAAAAGAAATAAGTTGTCTTACAGTAGGATAATGACATCAAAAGAGGCAGTGCACTTTCAGAGCTCAAGCCAAACTAATGCAAATTGGTGTGGTCCTATTGGTTTCACTGTTTCTCATCTTTTACTGCACTGACAGGAAAACTAAGGTGTTTCCTAGTGATAAAATAGCTGAGCACAGTTAAAAATGGTAGCTGTTCCTGTAGCAAACTAGCTGTTACTCGTACTAAAGCTCATGAAATCAGAGGGGAAAAAGCCTTGGGAAAGTAGTATTTTATGAACTTTGTGCGGGAGAGAAAAAAGTTCAACACTGAGTCCCCAAAGTAAAGCTAGGGGGACAGTCATTTGGGGTCCTTGGAAATAGCACTCATGCAGCGGGCTGTTAAGCCATTTCTCTTTCTTGAACATCTAGATTTCAAGAACAAATGCAAGTCCAAAGCTATATGCTACTGTGTTCATAACACCGATAGCCCTGGGAAAACTGCATCCAGAGTTGTACTTGCTCATTATTTTCAGTAACACATTCATGTCAAAATGCTATTGCTTATCCACAGGAAAATACTTAGCTGTCCTGGTAAATGACAAGCTGTAGCCATGCTTCCTTTCTTGGCATTGGTGAGCACCACTRTGCTGAAATTCCTCCAGGACAAATTACAAAATTATACTGTGTGGCTATGGCTCTGGACAATAATGTACTATGGGTATGGTGCAATCAGGCTGCATCCACAGAATTTGCATACTTAAGGTTTTACTCTTGTACCTTGTGAACTATGCACATAGTTTCTAAAATAAACACTGAATATATTGTTTCTGTTTCTAAACGTATTAGGGAGATTAGAACCCAGTGGTAAGATGCTCAGTTCAAAAAAGGAAGGTGTTTAAGATACTGGTTTGAAAAGAATGCCTTTTCTTTGTTGTCGTCCCCCCCCCCCTTTTTTTCTGCAGTTTTTCTGCTGCAGAGAATTTCTCTTAGGAGAGTCAGAATCTTGGCTTACAGATTTGCAGCTCTCGTATTGGTTATTTTCTTCATTCCTAGTGAAGTTAGGCATGTGCTCTGTCTGGCTGGTGCAGTAAATCTTCCACTTGATGAGAACAGAGATGAGTGAGAGTGAGGTTCTGCATTCAGATTTGCTGAAGTTGAGTGAGGTCAGATTTTTGGATAGTCTTTGGCTCTGTTGTTCATTTGCATTCTTACTGTTAGAAATAGTTGATCTGTTCAGAATAGTTATGTTATCAATTTAAATATTTTTTGATTGTGTAAAAATGGCTGTTGATTTCTACAGATCTCTGTTATTTAAAAGTACTTGTCAGATAACCCAGCTGATACGTTTCAGTGCTTAGGTTGCTTGGGAGCTGCTCATTTTGAATTTTCATGGTGTGTGACTAGTCACCTAGCTCTCACATTATTGCTGTGGTTTCATTTTTTAGCAGCAGGCTTTTAAACAGCAGGTAAATAACTGGAGGGAGGTTTATAACATATTCACAGAACCCATTTTCATGTGATCCTCGGATCTTTTTGGGTACAATCTATGAAAGTTGTTAGGCTCAGATATTTCCATGAATAAATCCAGGGTTAGTTACAGGAGCAATGAGTAACAGAGAGCAAATGAGCAGACTTTTTTTAATCTATATTTCAAAAATGTTGGTAACTTGCTTGAGGAGTTGCTTTRCTTAGTTGAATGGTGAGATGGAGCATATAAAAATGCTTAGCACGTGTGACTTAGTCCTATATTTGGATATTCCTTATAAACTTATATATAACATTTGCAACTGAGAGATCAGTCAGCAGATTACTGCATCATGAGCTGTTTTACAGCTATTTCTGTACAAAACATTAGTAGGGACATGGAGGAGAAGTGATTCAAACTGTATTTTAAACATGATGCAGACAAAGCTAATCAGGAAAGGGAGGCATCTCATGGTGCTGATTGAGTTTTGGTCCTGAGCTTGTTCATCCTAGAGGAGAGAAAATGCTAAAAATTTCTGGGACTTACTGGATTGGTCACAGTTTCCAAGTGTCCAGATTGTAGTACTTTTGTTGGTCTGAATCCCCCCCCCCTTTTTTTTTTGTGTGGGATGAAAGCTCTGCTGAAACTAAATGTGCTATAACACGAGTTTGTCTCCCTAAAAAGTGGTTGACATAAGAAAGGGTTGTCAACTCAAACTCTTGGTTGAGTTTTTCAGACTCATTTCAAGTTCTTGAACTTTTTTCCTAAGTGGCTGAGGGACCTGATTTATGCCACTAACTACTGCCTGCTTTCCTTATTGCATCAGCTAAATTCGCCAGGGATAATTCAAACAATTGGCTTGTAAAATGGGAATCAGAGAAAGTTATTCTTACAGGAGCCCATAACTGCTGAAATCACTGGACTACGCTGAAGTCTTTCTGTGTAGATCGTGTGGGCTGATGAGGAGTTCTCRAAATGGGTCCCAAAGTACTTGGTGTCAGTTCACTTGTGTGTTACTGAGTCGCTCGGGAAATGGAAGAGAGCTCACTTTCTCGGAATTAATCCAGTTTGTGAGATGCCCTGATACCGCTATGGTAATAAACACACTAAAATAGCATGTAACTTGCAGCAAAAGCTCTGACCTACAAGTGCCCGTGTAACTTTACTGTTTTACTTGAAAATGCATATTTTGGCATGTATATTTTTACTGTCAGCCTTCCTTTACAAGTGAGCTTTTTGTTTAAAAAAAAAAAAAAAAGAGAGAGAGAGGAAAGGGCATTCAATTAACTGTTGTGAATATGGGGTAGCTATGCAGATGACACTAACTGTAATAGTGATATATTCCTATATATATATATWTTTTTTTGTAGTATGATATTTGTACTCATGTGACAGCATGGCTCACTAAAACAGTTCATTAGAGACCATACTTTTAGTTGATGTATCAGCATAGATCTGTGAACTTCTGTAGGTCTCACTAGTTTATACCAGCTGAGGATCTGCCCTACAGATGTTTGGAGTGTGGGTTAATGGGTGTTAGGTTTTTTTTTGTCTACTTCCCTTTAAACTTATAGCATTATAAAATGCCTGATAGAGAAATATAATAAAATAATCTATAAAATTGCACCTGCACCTTTTTTTTTGTTTTCCTTGTTATTCAGTTCTTTGTATTTTTGATTTCTTTATTACATCCCCATCTCTTATTCTTTCATACTTTATTCTCTCTTGTCTTTATTTTCTTTTCTCTTCATTTCCTCTTCTTGTCTTGTTTCTTCCTTACCTTCGAAAAGTAGCGTCTCACCTCCCCTCAGTCCTCCTCTTCCTGAGCAGGTCCCCCTCATTTCTCTCCTGTTCAGTTGCTTTGTTTTCTCTGCATCCGAAGACCTGTAACCAGGGGCCTTGTAGGCCTTCGTGCCTGCCCCTGCTTGAGCTCTTCTATGCCTACTAGCAGTGATCTGTTGAAATGATGATGAAAAGTCACCTTTAGATGTTAACACCGTTCTCTGCCCATGGTAGGAAATTCAACTGTTTCTCCTCTGTAGTCTTAGTTGTATTTAGACACAGTTATAAGCTGTGCTTGTCTATATATACATCTGTATTGTCTTATTCACATCAGAATTTTGTTATGTATTATTTGTAAAATCTCTTATATAAATTGCTATATACTTACATAGAAATGCTGAAGCCACCACATAATATGAAAAGTAGGAAACCTGTCTATCTCTTGTAAGTTTTCTTTCTGATGAGTTGGACCATAATCTAATAAGAAGAGAGCAAAACTCAATAGAGAGTTGCTAATATGCTGTAAATATTACCAACAGGATATGAAAGTCTTAGATCATGAAAGTGAAATGATAAACTAAGTCTATAAAGTCTCCTTCTCAGAATGTAAAAGTTTTAGAAGGCAAGGTATTCTGTCATTTGTTTTCATTAAATTTGCCATGGTGATGCCTAATGTTAAAATATTAGGGCTCTCTTAGAGTGAAGGTGGTTCCTTTCTTCCTAATGTGTTGCTCAGACTCTGCTTGCTTCYGAACCCTGATGAAAGGCTGTCTTAGAAAACCTATTGGTAAATAAAGCCCACCCTGTTAAAAAGCAAGTCACCAACCAAATGGGAAAAAAATCCCTCTCCCTTTGGCTACACCACGTGCCCAGTAGAAGCCCTGATGTGGGTTTTATACTGTAGCTGCATTCTTCCATCCTTTTCAGATTAAGTGGGCTGTACTCAAGTGAGATCAGCTAATGAGATGGGCTCAATACTTATAGATAATAGATACAGATTAATTTCTGTTTGGCTCAAACCAGTTAGTTCCTGTGCTGTTACAGCAAATTGCCCAAGGACTCTGTGCATTTCTAAACTGAAGGTGGTTTCTTGTCATACAATTCTGTCCTGAGATTTAGAGTATTTGTCTAAATTATTGCCTACAGCTACAGAAGTAGACTGTGTGCTAGAAATATTCACCACCTTCATTACCCAGTTCTAGAGTATCTAACTGTGTTTTCTAAAGTTATAGTGCCCAAGCTTTTCTTGTCAGGTCCCAACTTAGTTTCTGCCATACCTGGGAGACCTGCATGTTGTGCCTCTCTTTCTAGCTGTCCACATAACCTAACAGGACTTACTGTTCATCTGTGGGGTATGTGGTACTTCCTGGGCAAGCTGAGTCTATTGCACATGTACATCCTGACTGTAGTCTAGAACATCATATCCTCAGGCTGATTTGTTAAAAATTTAATAGCCTACTTTAGAACTGCAGCAGGTAAAATGCCATTGTTTGAGCTTGGAAAACAATGCTTGTGGTTAATTCCTCATTTTATTTATATATAATGTATGTGTGTGATATTAATATATTTAAATGCATAAGTAATATATAGAATCAATATATTTATTTCAGTGGGGTTCCCAGTAATTTTTAAAGATAAAATGTATTCCCTTATGATTCTTACATGATTTTTAATTGTAAAATAGTCTTAATCCAGGGAGCTCTACACAATGCTAATTATCCAGTCTAAGCATATTTTCTTATGACTGTGATACTACAAGGTAATAACTTACCAGTTCCATGAGAATGAAGTCATATCACCACCATAGTGGGTGTTGCACCAAGACTGCAAACCAGAAAAGAAAAATGCAAGCACTTTTCATACTTTGCAGTACTGCTTTTCCATAGTCTCTGTCCAGTTCCATGCTGTGGTTCCAGTGTGAAAACTGTTAATGCTAATTGAAAACAACTTTCAAAGTACGTTCCATTACTCCCCAGTACTACTTTTTTTTTTTTAAAAAAAAACCTTTTTACAGTGATCTGCCCAAAGGAGGAATTGGATTGGTAGTAAAAATGTAAATCAGGCCAAATTTATTCTTGGTTGGCAAGCCAGTACTATAGTCATAGCACAGCCTCAGAAAATAGAAATGGAGGAGACTTGTAGGTAGACAGTTACGTTCTGCTTGAGTTGCACGGGAATACAGTCCATTCATCTCTTGCTTTCTCAAATTAAGATAAACTTAGCAATTGTTTCACTTTACACTTAGAACATCAGCCGGAGAATGAGGCCACTCTCCACTATGTCTTCAATACTTTGTTGCTTTAAACTGTTTAATAAGTTGGGGTCCTGTTGTCACTAAACTAATAGGTGGCAAGGAAATAGGTCCCTGTAGTGTTTGAAATCTAAAAATAGATGTTGGAAGTCATGTTGCTACAGGGATTTGATATAAAGGAAAGTCAAAATATTTTCATGGTTAATGTTAGTATGGTTGAGTAAATCAAAATAAAAAATGTTGATTTTCTTGCACATAAAGCTGCAGTATGTCCTTATTGCCAAATGTAAAATGCTGACCCTGAAGATCAGTTACTTTGTCATTGTACCATATTGGTCCCCATCTCCTGCCCTTGTTCAGCTTGCTTGGCTGTGGCTACACACAGATTCTACTCTTAAAAATATCTATCTATCTGTCTCTCTCAAGAGCAGTTTTGGATCTCTTCCTACATATTTATGAACAGAATAGTGTGGGCTGATGAGAACCAGCTTTCCTCTGAGGCATGTATTTCTGAATTGTGATGTTTCTTGGGGCTTTGCCTGTAATGGCATAGTCTGTGCTTCTCTTGCAGCGCAGCCTGTTGTGCCTGCGCTGGAGGAAGAAGGATGTGAGACCTCCCTGTCTCCTGAGCAGCCAGTTTGAATGGGGACTTGACAAAGGTGCTTTACTGGGGCCCCAGGCTAAGGCAAGGAATTTAAACAGGGATCCCTAGTCGAAGTTTGCTAACAGTATAAGTTGTCTGATGTTGCAGAAGGAAAGGGTCCCTTCAAGGCAGCACCCTCTCCTTCTGTTACCTTTTGGTGAGCAGGTAAGTGAAGAGAGGGCTGATAAAGATGAGGAGTTGAGAAGCTCTGACTCCCTTGACCTACTTACTTGCAGGAGTGTCTGGCCAGCTGCTCCAAGGAATGTGAGCAGTAATGATCCCTCTCCCAAAAGCAACACAAAAGTCTGGGGACTTGTAATTTTTTCTGGTCTGCTTCACAGTTTATACGCATCAGATTTATGGGAGCAGTATCTCCCATAGTCTGGTGCTACCTCTACTTCTCTTCATGAAGACTTCCCTCTTCCTAACTTTCTGGAAATATAAAGACCAAAATCCAACTCCTGCTCACCGAACTCAGTCACATCACTTTCAATGACACAACTAGGAATAAGGCAAGGAGATAGCTGAAAAAAAACGTGTGTTGGCCAAAGCAAGTGCTGAGATGAGYGACAAGTCAATTGTCAAAGCACAAGGAAGTCAGGGAGGAACTGGTAACAAGCAGGAAATTGTGTGGTCGAAGAGATAGCGAGAAAGTGGCATGGGACTGAAAACACAACCCCCTCTGGGAGGGATTCTGCCAATACATCTTGTGTTTCTGCCTGACAYAGTTTAAGGATTGATTAAAGCTGTCACCTGAGCAGAAGTGTGTATATACAAAAAAAAAAAGTCATGTAGTTGTGACAAAAAGAGCATAAATAAAAGAGACAAAACATAAGAGCTACCAATCAAGCATTTTGTTTGAATCACTACAGGAGCACTGTTTTTTTACATACAAGTCCTTTGAAAATTGCTTGCCTAGCTTTAGTGGTTTTCATCTCTTCATATAAATTACTCTTTCAGACTGTGACTGAATCCTGCTTTGTTGAGCAGCAATCATTGGAAATGGGAATCCAAGCTGGTAGCTAAGTCTGAGAAATTCAGGTCATACCTATATGATGTTTTGGCTAAGACAGTTTCTATTTCAAGCAGCAGAGAGAAACTCATCRGAAGACACCATCACAGTTTAACGCCTGTGATTTTGAGAAAAGTTGCAGCTTCTTTCTATTGCTCTGTGGGGTGCTATGACATTGTTCTGTAAGCTACTTGTTTTAGAAAATGTGGCTAGCCATAAAACACAAATATATGGGCATAAATCAGAAAACAGATTATAGTGTGGTCTGGGATAAGAAATCATTGAATGCCAGTATAGGATGAATGAAACTTGTAAAGAGTTGAAGGGAGCCTCCCTTTTTCTTGGCATGAAAATGTGACTTGACTCACTCCATTCTTCTGTTCCCTACAATTGACTTCCAACTTTCCATCCCCTCGGGTGAGTCCTGCTGCATTTTTAATTTCAGAAGTGAGCATTCCTGAAGACCAGATCTTTCAAACTTCAAAGAGGAACTAAATGATAGTGCAAGAAACGAAGTACTGGTCTGCAAGCAGGTATCTTAGGGACAGAAAACAAATTGTGCAATATAAACAATCACTTTTCAACTTATGTGCCAGGAGTCTTCTGGTTGTGTATAATGTAGGCATGATTTAAAGGTATTTACTGATGAGCTGAGGAAAAGAGAGGTGGAAGTGGCAACATTTATAACAATTAATACAGAATTTTCTATTGATTAAGACTTGCAGAAATCTGAGTTGCCAAAGAAACCTAAAAGGATAATATGACAGTTTAAAATAATTTTGAAAATGCAGAGTAATGCCCAGTGTGTATGAAGATTTAGATCAGTCTTCTTAAAACCAGAAATATGGAAAGATGACTACATTCGGATTCCTTATTTATCAGCATTTTGATTTTGCAAAGAATTGCAGAGCTATTGATCCCCATTGCTGAATTCTAGATTAGTGGGAAAGGATGCAAAGTCAACTTTTTGGTCTCCAAGTATAGGAATGAGCTGCCTCAGAAGGTAATTACCCAGGAACAAGCAGGATCTTATTACCTTCTTTGTCCTGCAATAAGGGAAAGTATTACCCCAAAGTCCCTGTATATGTCTGACATTCAAGGCCAGTGGACTGTTTATGGGTTTTGAACACTGGATGAGACTTTTTCACACAGCGGAACTAGACATATGAATATCAGTACTATGCTAGTGATCAAATTATGTAACTGGGCAATTTTTTTCAAGGGTAGCCTTCAGCATGGAACAGCTAATTCTGTTTTCAAGGCTTCCTTTTTGCTGCTTGAAAATGTAAAGGTGTAGGGTTGCTGTGCTCAAAAGTCTCTGTTGATTTCAGTGAGAATTTTGCTCAGATAAAGACTACAGATGTATCATGTTACTTGATTATTTTCTCAAGGCTTTCTTTTTAAATAGAAAGCACAGAAGTATTTTAATTTCCTATGGTTTCCTCTGTTTTATTCGTCCTGATTCTTAGTTGTACATGTTTTATAAATGCCATTGTCCACTGCAGATAGTGTACTGAGAAAATATYAGTGGTGACTTAATATGGCAAAAAATGGAATATTTGACTGTGAAAAATTCCTACTCACTGTACTTAATGTGAAACATAACTTTCTTYCTTTTCTTTAATGATCTGAGCTGTGTGTCAATGAAGCACTTAACAGTGCTCTGATACAAAGGGTTGATAGAGAAGATGAGCACAATCCCAGCAAAATTGTATAAAACCCAATTAACTCAATGCAATTTTGTGTTTTTTTGTTGTAGCAGAAATTTTTATTATGCCCCTGCATAGATCCAAAAAGCTGCAGAAAATAGTTTTGGAACAGATGATTTTAGTGTCAAGTAAATGTCACAGAGAAAAATATTAGACTGGCTTAGAAGCTGTAATTGCTCTGCCATTCCCAGGACTGGCACAGCCAGAGCATACTGGTTCTCCTCAGTTTTATGCTGGCCAAATTTGGGCATTTTGTAGAACTGCAAAAGTGGTAAGYAATAAACATGATAGTCCTCCTACAAATCCTGAGAGAATTCCCAGTATTTAACTCAAAACTGCTCAGCAAACAGGAAGCAAAATCCCTTCTCTTACTAAATTAATTACACTTTTTCGCATCAAGGGGAATTCCAGTCAAAAAAAAAACAACAGGACTTTCTTGCAGAATAACGAATGGGTATAAATGATACAATCATTAATATACTTATGGAGGAAATTGGACGAAGGTTTCCAACAATCGGGAAAATTAGGTCCCGGAACAGCCCTGCAGTCAGTGACAGAGGCAGAATCCTCCTTGGCTGTGAGGTAACTTCTCTGCATGTGGCTGTGAGGAGACCTTTAAGTTTCCTTAATGGATGAAAAAATAAGCCATCAGGGACCAATTTCTGCTATGCATTGCCTTTCATAAAGAAAGGTTCATCTCCACACATGGCCATAACGAAGTAAGCGTCTGGGGTGGGAGCAAGCTGTAGCAAGAGACAGAACTTGATATTCCATTCAGTCCTTTTCCAGGCCACATGGGAAGATAGTTTGGGGGCAGGGCAAAACAAGTGTGCAAAGACACAATAATGATTAGGATTGCTTATACTGTTGCTTCTGTGAAAATCAAGTAAAATTCTGCAGCCTTATGGCTGCTGTAATTATGCAACATTTCTGCAACTACCCTATGCCATGTTAGGAGAACCTGATGAGGTTGCCTTGGGCTTCATGAAATCGGTATCAGGGAATGAGCAYTGGGCAATGGACCACTGAACATATCTGACACTCAGCAAGCAGCTATTGCTTATCTTATTGACAGGTATTCTTTTTAGGGGGGAACACAGGGGAAGCAAATGAAAGCCTTTAGTGCAGATGAAAAAGGTGAGTTTTGAAGGCTCAGCAGTTTTGCGCCAGGAGTCTTAGGTAGTATTATTCTATTAGATTTTATTATTTAATAGAGATTCCTCTGCTTGTGAGGTTGAGTGTTATAAAAGGGGACTTCAAGGACAGTCACTGTATAATGAAGTAGGCTCTTGAGTATACGCAAATGGGTCAGTGAGTGTTCCAGATGTTGGGTCTTATTACCTTTTACTTGCATTAGCTTTAAATTAGTGCAGTTCTGCTGTCATCTTTGGCATTGCCCTGATTTCTGTCAGTGTGAATATTGGAGCTGGGCCTGATGATGTGCAATTTCACATGCAAAATGAAATGCAAAATGGAATGCTAATTACTTATCAAACTGAAAAGCCTTTACTCACATTTAGGAGTGAGTTCCTTTTTTGTTTTGTTTCTCTCACAACTTCTAGAATAAATCTGCAGTGTCATGGCTGGGCTGTTGTTGCTAAAGACTGTAAAAATAACTTAGTTCCAGATCATTGTTCACAAACAATAGGTTGCAGAAGAAATTTCCAAAATGCAGATTTGTAGATCAATGGTTATGTGTTCTGAAATGTAGTTGATGAGGAAAGGTACAGAAAAAAAAAAAAGATGATATTGTCTTCCTCTATGTCATAAATTAATTGCTTTTTCTCATTCAATGCATTTTGCATTTTTGCTATGCTCAGGCACGTTTCATAAAAATGTAGTGATAAATTTGCCATTTTATAGTCATTTACTTGTTTTTCACAACTTACACAAGATTTTAATGCAAGGATGGTTGAATGGTTCATAAAAATAATAAATTTATTTCCACTGAAGAGAGCAGGAGAAATCCAGGGACCTACTGTGCATGAGCTGTTTTTATGTGTATGGACAAGTTCAACATGCTTTGCACTTGCTGAATATGGCCATACCACCACGTGATGGTATTTGCTGCACTACTGGTCTGCTCACATGCAGCAAATATGGCATGGATGCATTGGACTCCTGTGCAAAGCCTACAGAGCTGTTTTTTTCATATGCAGTTAGTGTGAGACATCTGGGACACAGTGCGTGTGTCAGATGAGTTTGGCACATGTATACAGTTTGTGGGAAGGTGCTGCTCATGCTCAGCGACCTTGAAACCCRGTTCTGTTATAGGTGGCAGAATGGGAGGAGATACATGTGCTCATTTTCCTGGGGTGATTAGTTGTGTTAAATGTTTCTTGTTCTCTGATCAGATGCGAATAATAGTTGTAGCAGGGCCTGATCAATAAAAGGCTTCGATGCTTTAAGTATGCTCCAACAAGGGGAAAGGCAGCTGGGTAATGGCAGTAATACGCATCTGGTCATGAGAGACAGCACCAACTGCACAACCGCTCCTCTGCCCTTTGCCTCCTTGGCTCTGCTATTAGTGTAAAGCAAAACCAGAAGTGGTGTGAAATCATTAGACATTCATTGCAGTTCTTTAGATCTGCATGCAATCTTTATTTAAAGGAGTTGTTTTAATGTCTGCAGTAATGTCTGCAATTCTGTATGAGGATTGATGACAATCTAAAGTTTGGTTTGGTTAAAGAAATCTCATTAGAAAGATTGTTTTACTGTGGAATTTTTTCAGGGAATTTTTCAAACCCAGCTGCTGTTGAAATCAATAGAAGTTTTACTATCAACTTTTATGGGATTGGAAAACAAACATGAATGCTTTTGAAAAACCTCAGCCATAATGTTCCTGTTAAATATATTTTAATCCTCTGTCTTTCTGTGTATTTTGAGATTTTGTGCTTGATGAATTATTGATTAAAAGCTTAATTCAATTATCTATAACCACTGAGGGAAAATATACTGGCATTACTTTAGGCAATTCAGTGAGTGTATCTGCCCATTGCTTATTGGCAGTCACAGCCACAAACAGGAAGTTATGCTTTATTAATAAAAAAAAATTACAGATTAACCCTGAAAATACAGGGCTATTATGTAAATCAGTGGTACTCTGTCACACTGAATACTGTATGGAGGTGTCTATCCCACCTCAGAGGAGAGATTGTAGAATCTGTGAGGGTTTAGAGTTACAGTTCAGTGCTTAGGTTAGAGATGTTAACAAAGACGAAAAGACAGTGTAGTTTTACCTGGGACAGAAAAAGTCATCTGAGTATTTCTGTTTATTACATCTCATAAAATACAAGAGCAAAAGAATGCCAAATGACATTTTAATGCAACAAACAGAAACCTGATGGAAATACTTTCTGCAACACATTTAACTTGTGTGATAATAAAGAAGTGAAGAGGCTCAAAGAGGTGTAGATATTCTTAAGACTGACACACCTGTGATTTGATGGGATAGAAGTATATGGGCCCTGAATTTTAGCTAAGAATAAATTTAGCTTCCAATACATGGGCATTAAATTGAAGTTTCAGCTAATCATTCATGATGATGAGGTACGTGATTCCTTGCAGTATGGTGTCAAGAGCAATGAAATGGGTTGTTCAGCCGTTCCTGGAAAAAGGAGGAATGTCATGCTCATTATAGCTTCTTGCACTCCTATTTGGATTTACCCTGATTACTCCTGTCAGCTCTCTTACTGTGTGGCGTGTGCTTTTTCAGGTGTAATGTTTGGTCTTTGTTATGATCTTTCACCACACTGAAAAGCTTTTTTTTTTCTTTTCTTCTTTTTTTTTTTCTTCCCAGTAGCTGTTTGAGCCTTTGTCCCTTTCAGTGCAGCTTCCTACAGGTCTCAGGTTTATTTTCTCCCGTATTTTTCTCCTGCCTTTCCCATATTCTTAATTTTACTCTTGTTTTTTTTGATGGTTCATTTTCGTTTCTATTCTTGTGCTATGAGTAATTCATACGTAGACAGATTTTATTTTTCTGTTATGCAGATTTCTTACCTCAGCTTTGTAAGGTAGTAGAAAAAGTAGGACCTGTTTTTTTCCCCTGCCATTAAATCCCACTGATGTTTTTTACAGCACTGTGGTGGTCTCGGGTTGCTCTGTCAGATCATTTGTGGCTCTGTTACACAGGAATACTTCTAATAATCATAAGTGCCCCTGTGTCTTATGGGTTTTAAAACATATTCATTCAAAATTATTTGGATTCTCTAAATAGTAGTTTAATCAGTTACTTTGGTTTCTTCTGGAAAGTCAGTGTCATTAGCAGTTACATTAAACCAGTACTACATTAATCTTTCAAGCAATGCCTTAATCACCTCATATTTTTGAATTCAGTCTCTCATGTCCTACTTCTATGTCTGAACTATTCACAGAGCGCCTCGGTAATATACTTTGAGTGCAGTGTGAGCAACACTGTATTTGGGCTGCAGATACTCCTGGAATTCAGTTCTGGATGTTCATTTTCCATTCTTATTATTAAATCTCTATCTTCTCCATTAGCTACTGTGGCCAAGTAGATATTGGGACTGCTCTTCCTTAGACTTAGTGTCTGACAGAAGGTAGTGGGGGATTTTCATAGAGGTTATATAATTCTAAATTTTGCTTCCCCTGCTGGCTCAGCTTATGCAGTCTCTTGAGTCAAGTCAAGTATTCTTCAGAAAATGCAGTTTTATTAATATTGAACCTGTTCACAGGATTGGCTAGAAAAGTCTACATAGATATTTCAAACTTGTTTCATTTTGATATTGTTGAAAATTTTATTTTTCCATCTTGATCCCTTTTGGTTAGGATTTTGTTCTAAAATATTTGGTGTCGATGTACTACTCATAACACATATCGTACACACAGTTAGTATCACAGGTATAGTGTATATATATGAAGTCTGCATGTATGCTTCCTTTATTAAAGTACGCCTCTTAGTCCAGCCATCATATAATTGGAGAAATATCTACTATAGATGCTATTTCCATGCAGAATTCAGCTTACATTTAACAATGTCTTGGGGGGAAAAGAGCATTATCATTACCTATTCAGCTGATCCCTATTGCAGTTTCAGTTAATATTATTTTTATCAAGCAAATAAAGATCAAGTTTGCTATCAATGGTATAGATTACTGGATATTCAAAAGTACTGTGTAGTTAGATTCTTCCAATTTTTCCTTTCAATTTCTTTTTAGAGTGTTTGATTTTAAAACAGTAGGATAAGCATGCCTTCTGTCTGTGGCGACGCCTGCTCAAGTCCTGGTCCAACTGAAGACGGTGAGTTGAGTCACCATAATGAGTAGTGTGGGCAGAATTTCATTCTTCTTTTTCAGCACTGAGTCAGTCTATAGTGGATCAAGACCCAGTGTTTATGCTTTCTATGCATAAGTTAACTGAGCTTTTGCTTCTAAAGGAGACTTTCTGTTTTGCAGCATATATTACACCAAACTCAAAACCCTGCATTCTTCTTATAGGTCCCCCAAAATCTCCTGAATCTTCTTGCTTAATAGAGTTGTTTTTAATCATCAGACAAGAAGAATAAAAGCAATCAGGTATACGACACACAGATCGGATTTTTAAGGTTGGTTAGGTGCCTAGTGATGTAAAAAAGCATCATAATGGACTTTTCAAAAACATTTTTACACCAAGGGTGTTATCTACCAAGATGCATCTGAAAATCCTTTTTGGCCCTTGTTTTCATCTTTAGACATGTAAGCACCTTTGAAAATACATGAAAATACAAAATGACTCTCAAGCGAAGCAGTGATTAAATTTAAACATACCAGTGCTCCACTTCTATACCTATGCCTTGAATGTTTTTTCTGGTCCAAAAATCTGTGCTGGCATTTCATTATTTGCTATTCAGTGCTCATCGTTTGTTATTCTTTTGTTTAAAATGTTTCAGTCATCCAACCAGAGTGCCAGAAACACTGCTATATAATTAGGTTGGTCAAATCATTCCAGAAATAACAAAGTAGTATGGTACTGAGGTGAAGATTTTGCAAGCACCCCCAGGACTGAAATTTGTTGATATAAAATATTTAGCAAATACTTGCAGATAATGAATGTTTGAATAAAATTATGGTCAATTCATGGAGAACTTGTGATAAGAAGAGAAAGGGCTAAATTCACGAGAATATTATTCACAACAAATAATTCAGCCACTTATAGTTGGCACAGAACTGACAGTTAAAACCTCAATTTGCTTTATATTGCACAAATTTCACATTCCACCGTTCATTTATCAAGAGTGAATGTTTTAATTAGTTTTCTAGAACTCAGTTACATAAGCTTAAAAAAAAGTTTGTCTACAAAGCAGTTGTTTTGCTTTGAAGTTGGTTCTGTGTTTTCATATGTGTGAAAATATGTCTTAATTAGTCCTACTGAGGTGAAAAATAGGTATTTACACAAGTCTGCAGAATGAAGCTCCAAATGTGTTAAAGAGTAAATGCTAGAAATTTTGGAATTTGTGTGTCTTGGTAAGCTTAGTTTGCCCTTTGATGTTTTCTGTTTTATTCAATAGAAACATTTTGGTGTCTCACTTTTTTATAGGCACAAGAGGTTACACTTGGATTGCTGTTCACAAAAATGTATATAACTTTGAGTTCATGACTGGTTTGATAACAGGTAGAGAAGCTGGTGTTTTATAATGAACACAATGTATTTTGTGTAATTTGTCCTCTTTTTCAACTTATGAATTGTCCATGAGCAGGTTAGTTTATTTGCATTTCTAATTATTTTCTAAATAGTTCTTGTTCTGTAGAGARCAGAGGATTTGGTGTTTCCAGGTTCCTAATTAATTTTGAGCAGATATATAATATATTTGATACCAATAGCATTTAGGGAGCGGTAGTTTGTTTCATAAAAGCAGGATTCTGGTGCAAATTCTTTCATGGCACATTCAAAATGAACTCTCCAGAAATATGTTGTTGTAGAAATTTATAATTAGTTTTTAATATCCCTCCTGCCCTTTTTTCCTATCTACTTGCAGAAAATGCTCACAAGAGAAATATGGACATAGTGAGAATTCAGGGCTTTGTGTGAATTTTTTTGGTGTAAACTTCAGGTTAGGTTGTCAGCCTTTGACTAACTTCGGATAAAAAGATGCAAGAGTTTGTGTTAAGTGCAGCACTGGCTTGTCAGCAAAAGGTTGAACTGCTTTCTGTAAGACACATTAAATAAGATTTTTAATGAAAATATGGAGAAAATAAGCTCATTGTCTCATGAAGAATATAAGCCAGAGGCAGCTTTAAAAAAATATATATATTTTTTGCTGTAATTAGTTTAAGCATAAATGCTACATAAAGCCTTGCGGTCTGTGCGCTGTGTGACAGACTGTACAGTTGGAGTTGGAGAAAGAGCGGTTTAGCAACTGACTATTAACTATGGCTTCTTCCATGTAATATCACATTTTAATTAGACTGAGGGCATGACTATACAGCAAAATGAGGGCATAATTACCACATGTAGGTAACCAAACCAGAGCTAGCTTTTAATCTAGCCAGAATAACAACAAAAAYGCGGAAGCATAGTATGGACTACTGGGTAGACTAGCAGATAGGACGTACATGAGGTCCTAACAGACTTGTTGCTTCTCCCGGCAGGTTGTCTTACAGTGCCACATTCACTTCATTTGCCTTCAGTCACCTGAAAGACGGGTGTCTAGCCAAGGCTAACTGTCCAGGCTCTTCCCGTAGTCAATGCCGAGAGACGTGCTTTAGAGTGCCTCAGTTGCCTCCTGAATAAAAGTAAGAGACTGAGACTGTTGGGATAAGCTGCCTTTTGCAGACTGGTGCCTCTGTTCAAGGGTCCCAGGGAGAGCCTGGGGAGCTTTGTTCRACCAGCTGCCGTATTTTGAGGTGGCTGAAGTCAAGTGAGTTGATTTTGCATCCACACTGTGTTCCTGACTGTTGCTGCATGAGGRAAGTTGGCAACCCAGCCATAAGTTGTATCTCCATTTTTCCAGATGCACACACGCTTTGTCTCCAATAATATGATTAGTGCTTTCACTAGGATAAGTGCTTAATGACTTTTAATAATAGAATATCTGAGGGAAATTGTACTGAAGAAGTGACCATCATTTGCTGTACTTATATCATCAGGAATTTTGCTACTGATGTTGACTTGGATATACCAGGATCCAATGTTATAGTCATTCCTACTGATGGCAGGATAGGGTAAAACACCAAAGTATGCCCAGGTAGGGAGATCTGTGGGGGGAAGAGACAGATTTCTGCAGTGTTTGTGTCAGGCCTGTAGGACTGGATCTTCACGTAACATATGAAGTGTTGGAAGAGGCCTCAGTTCTGAGGCTGCAACAACAGTAGTAGCAAGGAACACTGTAATTATGTTAAAACAGAAGGGGCTTGTATCCGTTAGTCCCACAAAGTGGTAGGAGGCTTGTTGGGCAAGCTCCCAGACTTGGAAGTTGCTATTTTTGCTGCCTCCCCCACAGCCCCCCTGGTTGCTTACAGCTGCATCTTGTGGATCTTTTGGAACTGGGGAACACTTGGGACAACGGGAAGATTGAGCAACTAACTGGCATATACAGAATACAGGTGAGGAAACGCTGATTTAAGACCCAGACTTTGGCCTAGCTCGTTGCAGTGTGTTGTTAGGTCTGTTTCTCTTGCATAGCCAGGCAAAAGTGGGAAACTGAACAGAAGCTGAGTGGCCTCAACTTTGAGGGCTAAAGGAAAGCGTCCAGCTAGACTTGCTCCTTCCTTCTCGCGTCGTTTCAGGAGCGATGAGTCACTTGCTCAGATAAACCAATACAGAGCATAGGGTTATATAGGGTAAGAAACGATTATTTTCTTCAGAAGGCTTGTTCTGATGTCTCTTCTATAATCTGCTCTGTGAGCTTTTCAGATCTTTGAACCTCTAGTTCTGATTTTTTTTCTAATTGCATAGCAAGAAAATATATGTTGTTTTAGCCAAATGTCTAAAATACAGTGCCTTTCAGAAACAATTTCAACTGAACTCACTGAACACTAAAAACCTGCCTCAGCTGCCTGTGAAAAGAGTCCCAGCTGATGTTCTCTAAGATTAGGTCTGATCTGAAAGGCAGTAATAGCAGCAGGAAACTTTCTATTTACTTCAGCAGGTTTTGGATTAAGCCTTTTGTATGCAGACATTTTAATGAAGGATGTACGTTTTCCCGTCCCTTGTATGCACCAGCAGGTAGTGGATAATTGGGCTGTACAACACACTGGAATTCATAAATATTCTCTTTGGGCTAAATTACTTGTTACACATTATTAAAGTTTTATCCAAACTTAAGAATTCCCGTGAGATGTTTCAGAAGAAGGCACCAAAGCAATGCATGCTTGATAACACAAATTTTAATTTCTCCAGATACACAATATATAATCAATAAAAAAATTCCAGTTTATGAAGCTTTCATTTTGGAAAAGATAGGGATTATTGGATATACCAGAATGATTTCCAGACATTAATTTCAAGAAATGTAAAGTCTCTACTGGGAGAAAAGAACTGTCTTGAGGGTTTGGAAAGATGAACAAGGAGTGATATTTTAGACTGCTCATTGCTTCCAGCATCCTCAGATGGAGTGAAGTACACTTCTTGATCCTAAAGGAAGATAATTACTAATTCTCTATAGTCCCAAAGTGGCAATCTCCTTATTATAATGCTAGATCATATACCAGTTTGTCCCTTATCTAATGAGACTGGCTAATTATTAAAATACTCCCTTTTTCTCCAGCTGCTGTTTTCCTTGGTAAACAAATTGCTAAGTTCAGTTGGCTTCCATTTGCACTTCATTGCTTCTTGACAGCAAGCRCTCTGCAAAGATGAGGTGCCTCGGGGTGTTTATAATCTCCAAGGAAAGGCGAAACAAATGTAGGCATCATTTCTCTAATTTTTTTTTAATATTGGGCTTCCTCAAAGCATAGCTTTTAAAGCTTGAGTGCAAAACTGTTCGCCCTCCCCCCTGCCCCAGTCTGCTATTAACCTTGCATATGGCCCCTTCTGCACTGGGTTACGGCTCCGCTTCTGCCCCAGCGACAACTGCCTTCTCCCAAGCGCAGGAGGATTGAAAGGTCAAGCAGAGGGCGGTAAGCATGGTGGGCTAGTCCTGCACACTCTTTCATTGAGAAATGGCTCAACCTGAGTTAAAAAGTGAACAAACTGTGCTGAAACATGCCCTCATCAAATAGTTTTTCTTTCATTCCTACTGCAAAGCCAAAGGAGTGGGGGGAGGGAGGGGGGAGATGGCTAGAGAGCATAAACCTGTAGAGGAGTCCATGGGCCCTGCCACACTGCCCGTCTTCCTCTAAGCATTTATGTTGTGCGCCTTTTCAGTTGCGTTTCTGCTACAAAACAGCAATCTGTTACAAGCCTTTCAGCTCATCTTCTTTACATGTAAGGTCAGAGGTAGATAATTAGTAGCTAATGGGCATCAAGGAAATGTTCTCTAAAAGGTTTTCAGACTCTCAGGCAAGAAATAGCTATGTGCTAATGGTTGTCAGAGCAATTATCTTACCTTCCAAAGGATTTTTGGAAAGGTTCTTTCAAAACAAGAAAAGCCTGCATAGTTTTAAGAACTGTTGAATTATTACATACGGTTTTACTCCACGCTGCATTTTTGTGATCACTTGCCATGTGGCAGATTTTACAAAGGAAGAGGAAGTAGCTTAAGCAAGCCATGATGCTGCAGTTCCATGTTTTTCTGGTTGTGTGCAGGCCGTGTGCAAATGAGTAGGAATAATGGAAGCAATTTACAGGGCATAACATACTGTGCCCTGTGGAAGCAACTGCAGCAAGCAGGGTCTGCACAGGAATTTTGTGAATTTTAGCATCTGTAAGATGGAAAGGATGACAACAGGTCATCCTCCATCTTGGAAAATACTCTATCCTGCTGGGCAGTCAGGGTTGGGAACTTGTTCTGGTTATTATATTCTGTTCTGTTCTATAGCACAGTAGTTTTGTTGGTGAGTTACAGTATTTTGTTTCAAGAAATGTATACCATGGTAAGAATAGCTTAGAAATAATTAGCTTGCTTAGTGAATTTTCTCATCTTTAATKAAATACTGATTTAGAAACTCTAGAGAAGTATGTTTGTCTGCATTATTTAAAAATGTGATTTTTTTTTGGAAAAAAAAGGATTTTCTTTGGCAAAAATTTGAAGTTGTGATTGATAATATATGAGATATCCTACTCCTATAATAATACTGATGCTGAAATTAGTAGACTCAGATCATACCAGCACTACTTAGAAATTCATACCGGCGTTCTGTCCGTGTTCCCTCTCTGCATCCTGCCTTCGTGCTTGGAGTCTCTACCTGCCTTCTGATCAGAAGCCAAGACCTCCCTCCCATACTGACTAGGGGGTACACATATACACATGAGTGTATATATACATGCATATACATATATATACACACACACACACATGCATATGTGGATATTGCATATGTGGATATGTGGATATTCACACACACATTTTATATATATCTATATAAATATATATATGAAAATATAAATATGTATATATATGAAGAAAACTTTTGCTTTTGATAAAGTATTTGGGTTATTACCTAGGCTCAGTGGGCGTATAACTAACTTTTTGGAGCTAAAGGTAAGGGATTTAATTTCTGATATTGGCTGTTAGCAGCTGTTTTATGACAAAGCACAGATGCAACTCTAGATAAATCATTTCATTGCTTCACTTGGGTTTTCTGTGCAATCATTTGCCTTTTTTTGGAAAAAAAAGAAGAGATGCAAGAAAGGCATGCTTTTAAAAACCTGTCTTTCTTAGTAAGAATGGATTGATACCATAATAACATAGCATGGATACTCCAGTATTGCAGATTACTGATGTGGAAGGAGAGAGAAGGAAAATGTCCTCAAATTTAACCCCTCAATATTGATGATTATTACCAAAAAAAAAAAAAAAAAAGTGAAAACACTGGTTACACGTTACAAGTATAATGCATGTTGTTCAAGCATAAAACAGTGGTCTTTATCCAGGAGCCAAACTGGCTGACGTCAATCTGTGAATATCTGTAGGTACGTGGCTATGCCTATTATTGTAGTCTCTCTGTCATACCAGCCAGAAAAGACCTTTTCCCAGGTTACTGTGGGAATAGTTTTTTTTCCATTGAACTCATGAATGCTATAGACTATTAGCAATCTATAAGATTTTAAAAAGGAAAATAAAAAGCACRTATCTTCATTCTCATGTTTTCTTTATTTAGAGATACTTTTTGGCATCTGTCTGCACCTTTTTTCTGCCATTCGACTTCCATCTTTGTATTACTGCTAGATTTAAAAACAAAACAAAAACCCCTAACACTGTATTATTATGTTTTAAACCCAACCTTTTTGCAATGTCTGAAATCTCTTTTTGGTATCAATCTGATTTATGTGTGAGCTGACTGTAMGAATCTCATTAAGTCAAATATATCCAGGTTTTGCAATTGTCTTTCATTTTGTATTGGAAAGAAAAGTAAAAAAAATCTTTGTGCCAAGGGCATGAAAGAGAGAAGGATGCTGACCACAAGCTGATCACTAGCATGAAGGGCAGGGCCTGCAACGGGCTGCCAGCTCTCCGCTCTGGCCTGACACCCTGCGGAGAAGGGAGTCACCTTCTCTCGCACCTCAGGCGGTGCCCTGGTATAGCTCGAGGGGCTTCTCGGCTGCCCTGTCCTTGACTTGGGCTCTGCTTTTCTGACCAYACGATCCACCCCAAATCTGAGAAAACTTTGCACTGAAATAAATATGCATTTATAAAAGGTTCTGCCCAATCTGCTTAAAGTGGTAGAGAAAAGGCACATTGACCCAAACAGGTCAAATGTATGTATCAGTCCAGTTTTAAAACTTTGTTCTCAGCACCAAAAGGTAGAAGATAAATTAGTGCTGACAGGAGAAACGCACTGTGCTTTTACCTTTCTTAGGTTACCTGAGCCACGCAATGGAAGACTTGGGTTCTCCAGTTACACTACTGTTTAATTATTCAAGAGGCAGAAAGAAAATTGAAAACAAACATCTCTTTGGGGCCTATTAAACAGAGCGAGAGGGCAGGGAATACTGGGAGCTAATGAGATTGCTGTAGTGTCGCGAAGGTGAAGAAGCAGAGAATAGCTGTGATGGGAGCTGGCCACGTGAGAGCAGCAGTTCTGGGATATTTCAAGGCTGTAGCAGGCTCTCAGGGGCAAGACTTGAGAAGCTAATGGAAACAATCATTCATTAATATTTTATTTAAAATATTTATGAAATTCATGTGTTTCTAAATATTTCCAGACTAGTTCTATGAGGTCAGATTATAATGAAGGGGAAGAATTAAGGAGAAATAACATATCTGAAAGATGTGACAAAGTTTGTTAATCATATTCAATCCAGACTGGCCACTTTGAGCAATATAAAGTGAACAGGCTCTGGCTAGAGCTTGCCTGTTTCTGTGAATACAGGAAATTTCTGCAGGTTCTGTGTCTAAATGATCCCACAGCTGGCAGGGGAAGATGATGTGTGCTGTGAAAGAGAAGTGCCTCAGTGCTGAGAGGTTCCTGTGTAACCCAGCACAGCTGTGACATGTGCTTCCACTGAGATTAGTCTCTGAGAAGCCTCTGCAGGAAGATTAATGCTAATTGTCAGAGGTAAAAATGATCAAAATCAGCCACAGCAAACTGARTTGCTGGATTGCTCTGTTGCATTTTGTAAGTCATCGGCATTCTGGATCACAGTAGCTTAATATTTAGGAATGAACGCTTTAACATTTCATTAGACGTATGTGGTAGAGGCAAGAGGTGTGAACTTTTTTCCCCTCCTGCTTGTCTGTGCTGTTTTTGAGCAAGCTGTCATAATAACGGCACGGTACATGCTCAGCCTTGTGTTAACAGCTTTCTGGAGTTGATATACTATTCCCTTTGGGCAGCCTGTGTGCCAGCATGTGGCATATGCACAAATGAGGGAACTGAGAAAGGGAAGGTGGATACTTCTGTGGTTGGCAAATATCTTGGAAAAGATAAGACATCAGACTATTTCATATGACTTAGTGATAGCTAGAGATTTTTCCATTTTTTTTCCTGAAAAGTAGAGATTGAAGAGTACAGATCAGACCTCAAGTACGATTCTGTCTTTTAAAGAATAGTATGAAAAACATAGACAAGTGCCACTGGCTTTGTTTTGGGATTCTTTTACCCCAAGGGAGCTTAGTCCAGGTTTGGAAAAGACCTCTACAAAGTAAAGACTGATACTCTGACAATATTATCTGAGTGTCTAATAGTGTAAAGCATGGTTGTCTAAACTGTAGTGCAGTACACCTGAGAGTAATGTTGACCTATAAACATGCTTAACTCTCTGCAGCTTCCCTGGAAGCTATAGCTGCTGGTGAATTTACTTACTTGCACAATACCCTAATTAGGTAGTTTGGTATAATCTTTTCCTTATACAGATATGCAGACTGAAGTATAGGTTAGTTGTAGCTTTACCTCAAAGTTTGCAGGAAAAGAACTCGGATTTAATTCTGCTTTCTAGCTTTTGGGAATAGAACAACCTTCATCCAATAACCTGCRCTTTCCACCATATTCATTATTATGCCCTGGTTATTGTTCATTTTATTTTAAGGTAGGTCACTGAAGACATTGTTCCTAGCATAGGTTTGCAGTGTATGTGTCTGCTACAGATGGATGCTCTGTACCTCTGACAACAGAGCAGGCATCTTTCATTTCACACACTCTAGAAACTGCAGACTTGTAAGTTCCCTTTAGCCAAAGTTTTGGATTTCTAGATATAATAGTCATAGTTCTACTGGTTTCCTATTGTCTAAAATACTTGGTCTTTTTCCACATAAGTATCAAAAATTTGAAAAAAGGGTTCAGTTTTGGTGCAAAGCATTTCTTCTCCTTCTGATTTAGGCTCTTGACAGCTCAAAGCTCAGTATGCAAAGCACCTGTGACCATGCTCCAAGACAGTCAGTAAACACAGCTTATCAAAGGCATTCATATTTCTCATGTTTATTTATATCAGTGGGAGTTATGAACCTTTACATATCTTCAAGGCTCTGACCTTCCAATTTATTTCAGAATGTGCCAAAATATTATTTTCTTCACAAACAGACTTCTAAAAGCAGAAGAAATGTACTTTTTTCCTTGCTTTATTTGGATCTGAGGAATTTATCAATTCCAGAACAGCAATTTTTAAACAGTAGGCATTAAAAAAAAAAAGTTTTGACCATCATCAGGTAGCAACAGCTTATTTCTACAAGAGCCATAGGTGACTGTTGTGGTCCACGGGAGTAGCGGGAAAGAATCATACGCAGTCACAGAATGCAGATTCAGTTCCAACTTTATTCAGCAATGTGCCCATCTTATATATGTTTGTGCAGTCGTGGCATGCAGGCACGCGGCGCCTTGGCCACTATGATTGGTTAGCTGCTATGAAGCACGCGGCGTTTGCCTTAATATGATTGGTTTACAGTTTCTGTTCACGCGCCTAAAGTGAATACACGATCGGTGCAAAGTTGCTGTTCACGTGGAGGGGCTTATCAGCCCCCTCCTTTACTTATTTATCACTACTTATCTTCCCCTTCTGTAATGGTCTAGGAATGCTCAAGGACAATTCACATAGCCACAGGGATCCTCACAGATTATTGTTGTGAAGCACTGCAAGGGCCCCAACAGGTGACAAGCATTATCTGTTGTTTATGTGTTCCAGTGAGATGTAAACTTCAGTGATTTCACTGTTTCAGTCTTGATTTATACTGGTACTAGTGAGGTCAGAGTCAGGATCACTGGATTTCACGCTGCAATGTAACTCATAGATTTACTGTAGTACAGAATTAACTTTAAAAGTTCAGGATATAGTGGCACAGAGTAGATTRGAGATAAAGATATGGTTTGGCAGTTTGTAAAACTATATGGCGACAATACTTACTGTCTGTTCCACTATCTTGTAAGAAAAGGCAATAATGCATATATGTAGGTGGTATAATTGCAGTTGCTATAGGAACCTGCCTTTAGTTAGTAAGTTCCCTGAGTTCTGTGGATTAAAATTTCAATCTCAGCAATGCATTAATATAATATTTTGCATAACATCTCCTTAAATTAAATCCCTCAAGATGTCGTTGATAAGACCGCCAAAGATAGTATTCATAAAATCATCTCCTCTGATATAATCCTTATTAACATGTAGTGTGTACAAAAACCAAAAAATTCCACTGAGTYTTTTACTTTAATGTGTCTAGATTTTTTAAATATTTTTGGTTTTTATATATATTTGTTTTTTACAATGGGTGTTTAATTCTAGAAAAGTCCTGGATAGGAGTCAATTACCTGACGTAGTGCTTTTTGCAAAGTAGCTTAAGCTATTTTTACTTTTTAAGCTTTCAGACAAAATGGAAATATTTTTGGCAAAATGATTCTAATCAACTAAGAAATATGTTTTAAAAATAATTCAGAGGAAACATTTCCAGTGCTGGTACCTGAAAAGAAAGATACCTTTTTAAAAGCTTTTGGCTTTTGGAATTTCCCAGTGTAATATTTAAAGTTCATATTTTTAAGAGAGTTTYGATTTTTAGGTTCTGCTTACCCACAATTTGGGCCAAATTTTTGGAAATAAATCTGTACTTCCCTGGATACTTCTTAACGATTATCAAATGAAAAATAAAAGTGTCTGCATACAGTAGTTCCCATCACCATTCTTCTGGACAGTTATTTAAAACAAGCCCTTTTGAAGGTTCACTTGTGGTTTCTGTTCTTTTCCACAAATCCAGTCCTTAGAGGCTTGCCCTGCTGCATGGCGGGGTGTGAGTCTGTGCTATTGGCCCAGATACGTTGTGCGGAGAAATACGGCTTTTAGCTGGGCGAGACCTCCACCCAGGAAGAACTGAGGATTTCCTTAGCTGTGGTTTGGCTCTGTATTAATAAGGGGTGGCAGCTGGTCCTGTCATATTCTGTGTTACTGCATTAACAAGGTGACCTTCACAAAAGCATTCCTAATGTATTATTTCAGAGAGAAACTGTGTAAATATAACCCATGAAAAGTAATTCTGTGCATGCTCCCTCTCTGGTATTTTGCATCATGGGAGGCTACGCGTGCACAAAGTGACAGAGTGGTGCCGATCAAAAGGAGTAAGTTATGTAGGGCTTAAGCATCCCGCTTCCTCTGGTTGCCACACTGCGGTATCTTCCCCAGAGTGACTACATTATTTTTTCATTGTTGTTGTAAAAGGAAGTTAAAAATATCAGGAGATGATAATCAGGAAAAAAAAAAGTAGAGAAATTAAAGTAAAACAGCATATAGGAGAAAATGTGATCCTGTGAGGGGGAAGGGAGAGTGCGATGACAACTGTGGTTTCCTGGCTAGCGCAACGTGTGACACGTCCCGCTATGTGCCAGCCGCCCCCTGAGTTTAGCTCGGGCCTTTGGTGCAAAGGAAACGGGGGAGCACTGCTAAGCTTGTTCCCTTCCTTCCTATTGAAAAAACTTTGGTAAAGATAGGCAGTAGTCCATGCTTTACCACTAAATGTGGTTTCAAAATAAGCAAGGGTTTCGCGATACCTACTGCTATTAAGTTCAACAAACTGTCAAAATGATGTCAATAATTTTTGTCCTCTGACAAATGTAAAGGATTTAATTTGCCAGGAGGAAGTGCATACAGGCAGTCGTATCCAGTAGTAGCAGCGGCAACATAGCCTTTCCTCAACAAAGTCAGACTTCTCATCAAGCTCTGTGACCTTCTCAAAACCCAATGATATCATAAATTATATTTATTTTAATGGCAGTAATGCCTGTCTAAAAATATTCTGCATCTGTACTAAGCAGCAATATATAGSACAGACACAGTAACAAGTACATGGGGATATATGGTATGTGTTAAAATCCAGCAGACTTAGGGTGAAGTGTGCCTTATAGTACAAATACTTCCATTTTAGTGTGATCATCTGAGGAATAAGATACTGCTGATTTTGCAAAAGTGAATCAGAATTTGGTCCAAAATACATGATCATAAGTCTGAAGCTTCAGTTTTCAGATTGCTGATGTACACTAGTTTCAGGACTCAACCTGCCACTTTGTTTGTGCTTGGAATTTTGTATTTTCATTTAGGATTTTGCAGCTGAGGTATGACAAACGGTGCTCTGCATATTTTACAGCAAGTGGTGTTCTGACCCTGCAAAGGTTGTGTTTTGAAAAGATCAACATTTGTGGGTAGAAATAATTGGGCTTGGCAGGACACATGGTTTTATGAACTAAAACTTTTTTCTGTAGAGCATGATTAAAAGTACTGCAAAATGCCTAATTTTACTAGTGGACCTGGTGAAGTTAGTGGACTGTTTTGTGAAATAAAATAAAAAATGCCCCCATGAATTAAGAAAGAATAATCCTGAGTGATAGGTCTGATACTGCACAAACACATCCCGTTCAGAGGCTTACGCCTGCCAGCTTCCTTGAGGCTGTATTGGGTCCTGCCAGAAATGGGGAGGCATGAAGATCCTAGTTCCGTCTTCATAACTTCTACCTAATCCTTACTTCAGGGATTCAGTCAGGTAAAATCCCTAGAAGCTGTGTTCTATTCATTGCTCAGTCATTCGCATTGTGCTTGTGGAGCCAGGAGAAACTGGAAGCACAGACTTTCAGTCGTACAAAGGATTTTCAAGAGAAATCTTAATTTCTGCTGTGCTATGAAACACTACAGAAGTGGTCCAAACTTGATAGCATAAATGTTTGTGGCAATCTCTGTAGAGGTGCTTTTCCACCCAGCGGTGTTTCTGAAACATTTCTCCTAGGCTTATTGCAGTGTCTCTTCAGGGATCTGGAATGGACCCTGGGCCACTGCCCGTAGCCACAAACACTAGGCAAGGTTTTCTTAAAGAAATTGGTGCAGCTGAAACTGTTGAAGTGATTCATTTTCACTGTGATCTGGCATGTTTTAAATTAACTGTATTCTGTAGATGAAAGTAAGAAAGCATTCGCTATATAGCCTTTCATCATGCCATCGTTCATAAATATTCATGTACAGGACTGGGCTACTAAGTAACATATATTTGATGYATTAAAAACCAGAGGCTAAAAACTTCCTGAACAGGGCAGCTGAAGCTGCACACTGCTAAGAAGAATCCCTCTCCAAAACCAGGCAGCAGAATAGCTGCCTGCTGTTTCATCCTCAGAGTATGCTGTGTTGCAGCAGCCTTTGGCAGGTGGAATTTCCCTGGTATTACTGACGAGCTGGAGTGGAGAGTAGCTCTGAAGCTGCTCTAATTTACATCAGCGAATAAGTTTGTTCAGCATGTCCCTGTAGTGCTTTTTTTAGTGGGTTAAAATAATCCACTTTGACCTCAGGGCAAAACCTTTTAAACAGCACAATAATTTGAATCTTTCAGGCTTGGTCATAATGAATCTGTCTCAAACTGTAACATTCTCTCCTTACTTTATAAAAATAAAATCGGAAGTCACCCTCAAACATTACACTTTCACTTCCAATTGTCAAAATAAAATATTGCAAGTCTGTTGTGTCAATGGCATGTATAGAAGAAATGGAAAATAAATATCTTGTGGTGGTCATCCTCATTGTAAGATACAGCTGGGGCCAACTAAGTTTCCTGTTTTACAGTTCAGATGCTCTGTGTGTGTGCATTTGTAAGCATCAGTGAACAGACGAAATTATCGCCTGAATTGTTTTGCTTTGCTGTCTAAATGATCAATTCATTTCTGTATTTTCTATCTTTCTCAATATCTTGAAGTGAAGACTACTTTGACTTCTTAATAAACCGGGAAATTTGGATGTACAACTTGAAATGTGGGGAAGATTTTTGAATGAACTCTGTCTATCAAGATTTTTTTAAGGTGTCTCACGTTGGGCACCCACAAATGGAGATGGATGAAGTCATTAATCACTTTCTAACCTAATCATGGACTGACATGTCTTACATTTTGATATATTCTCTTTGTAATGAAGTACAACTTCAGCTGTGTATGTCTGCCTGAGCAGCTGAGACTTTCAGATACCCTGGGATAAGGGTAAAAGTTTTATGAACAGAGAAGAGCTGGCCAAGTCATGTTTATAGTTCTGTTAATTTTGGATGAGTCTGCACCTATAGCATATAGCATATGGATTGCCGGCTGATTCAAGAGGGCTGTTCCAGCAAGATGGGGGCAGAAAGGAACAAAAGCCAACAGACAGCAAATAACATGGTTGCAATCCGAATTTAAAACCATGTTTTAATATTACAGCTACAGACATCTTGGAGGATTTTTATACTAAGCAGTTTCCATTTTTGCCAGCACCAGAGTTTCTGCTTATTATGCTTTAAAATTAAGTCTAATCTCTGCATCATCCTGAAGGGTGCTGAATGTCACAGTAAAACACATTTACACGTGTTTCTGCTGAAATTGTGTGAAAGTGTTTTGTCAGCTGCTTTAATTTGCTTGTAGACAAGTATTTTTATCAACATTAGAGTGCTTTTATTCATGTCAAGTTACACCTGCCTCTTCATCCAGTCCCATGCCTGCAATATTCATGGGTAATTAGCTACCCAGCAAATGATTATAGTCTCAGGTGTATGCAGGGTCTCCACTGAAAATTTTGCTGTTGAATTGAATGAAGCCAGGATTTAAATACTAAAGGCCARGATGTGGTCTTCTTGCTCACTGCTGATTTGTCCTTTCCTGTACTTGCAGTGCCCCAGAGAGCAGTACGTCGTGCAAGAGAGTATAGTTACTAAAAGCGTGAATGGAGAAATTTCTAGTCCTATTTAAGGCCGTTGCCTCCACTTGTACAGGGCATCAACAGAAAGAAAAGAAGTGCGGATCTTGCAAAATGTTGACTGTTTAAGAGGTGAGAATTGCTCTCATCTCCCCTTGCTTATTTCTTGAATGAGAAATAGGAGTGACCAGTATCTGCAAGGAAGCATTCGGTATAGTGGAAACAATAATTCATAGAATATTATGTCTAGAAATGAATCCATTTTTCTTTGATGTACCATGGCAAAGCATGACAGGTCATCTCCTTTTATAGTCTGTATATTACATTTAAAAAATAAAACTCATTAGTATTATCTGATTAGGTATACAAATTGCAGTGTAAAGGACCCTAACTAAAGAATTTTGGGAGCAAACTGCAGAGGATTTTAAATCATCACATTTTAATGTCATAGTGCTACATTGGCATTGAGAAGTATTGATTATGGTCAAATTTTGCTGGTGTTAAATGGAGTTGCGAGCAGTCACACGTGGACAGGTTCTTGACAACTTGTGGGAGCAACTACTTATGTTGGTTGTTACACAGGGAGGGGTCTAAACAGACAACCAGGCCTTGCCTATGTTTCAAAACCTGTGATTTCTTTTAGTGTGTTTGTGAACATGGTGTTGTCTACTCAGCGGAATGCAGATTTAGAAGTTTTTAATTGTGAATTCTTTTTATAACTTCTTAGCTGAGACCTGCCTTTGTAAAGTTCATGTAGCAATCTGCTCCTTTACTTTCACCATTCATGCAGTAAGGATGAACTTAAACATACTCTGTAGACTGCAAGAGAAACTGTATTTCTCTCTCATACTTTCCTCATTTCAGATTGAAAAATATTCAAAAAGAAAGGAGATGGACTACAGCATTGTGCACTCTCACTAGTTAGGTGCTAGTTCTTATTCTGCCTKCCAGGGAGTATGAAATAGTGGCACAGCTGACAACTTCAAGGCATCTCATCCTGGATCCAGCTTCTGCCACCTGCCTTGCACTAGCTGGTCTGCACACAGGTCTGGTGCAGCCTTTCTGCTCTGCCGTCAGGCTTGAAAGGTCATTTCCTAGCAAGGGAAAAACATCACCATCTTTAAAAAAGGCAATCTTTCTCTGTTAAAGAGAAGTCTGTGTCCTTGGAGATAAATAAGCTGAACACAGTGCCAGCATAGTAATAACTTGCAAAATATTTTCCTAAGAGAACAAACAGATCTCTGAGAGTCTGGAATTTACCCGTGTTGCTTCTGCAGCTCTGTTCTGAAGTTCTTACAGCAGTTTTTCACCTTTAGGTTCCTATTAAGGTTTCAGCTGGAAAGACTTGCTCCTCTTTCTTGCATCTTGAAAATTTTTTGGGTGTGCAGTACATCCTGGCAGGTGCTTCAGTTTATTTGTGGTATGGTTTCATCTATGATTTATTTAGAAGCTATTTAATGTCCCATGGTCAATATTACAAGTTAGGGATGTCTTTCCATAGTCTGAAACAATTGCTTAATAATCCTTCCAGGATGAAAAGCAAGCACGTTTTCTGGACGATTGTTTGACCCTATACATACATTACATTCAGTATGACTTTCCTCAGCTATCATATCAAATATCTTTTGATTAAACAGTTCATCAAAAATAAATGAATTATGATCTTGGTAGTAGTACTGGCTCTTATTCTTGAATTGAATTCAGACTAAAGCTGTCAGATCATGTAGTGCTATATATTCAAAAGCAATGAAAATAAATCCATAAATGTCAAGTGTGTGTGTGTTTGTTGGAACAAGTTGCCATAACGTTAATGCAGCTTTATTTATTTCTAACATAAACAAAGTGGTACTTCATTATGAAGATGCACAGAGTATAGACTAATATATCTGGATGAATGATATGTAACTATAGAAAATCAAGCATCTCTAGTTCAAAAGAATCTGAAGTTTAAATAAATCCGATAGATTGGCCCCATGTCTCCATAATTTATTGATTGAAGAAGCAGGTAAAGTAGATGAAAAGACCTAATGAAATGCTACTGTTGTGTACAAGATTTTTCTTTCCATGTTGCCTGAATTCAAAAGAACAGGGCTGGGTATGTTTTAGGAATATTCACTAAAATCCTTTTTCATCTTCTCTAAATGATAAACTTTGTTACTGTCTTTGACAAAATATTATAGTAAATATAATCAGCATACAAGTGGTAAACATTATTCTGAAAGCAATGACAGAGGTGCTTCCTGAAAAAATTTCAGATTTGTGGTATTTATACCCTCAAAGTGAAAACATCCATCCAGTTAAGCTCATATCATTTGAGACTCACAGAAAGAATTTACAAGTCTAACAAAAGGGTGGAAATGGAAATTATTCTGTTTCCATTTTACAGGTGAACAGTGGTGGCAGAGGGAACAAAATCCTCAAGAGAATTATAAAAGCTAGTTGCAAACAATGTGAGGTAGGTTTAAAAAATGTACCTATACAAACCTTATGTCATGCAAATAATCAGAAGCAGATGCTAAACTAAACTTTGATAAGGGCCAGTTCTCAGCATTAGTTAACAAAAAATAGAGGAGATCTATATTAAAACCCAAGAGGGATATTTGTTATACTTGCATAACATCTGCAAGCATAATTTTCTTGCTGTGTTTTAACAGTCAAGAATGTTCTTTGTAATCCTCATACATAATCTAGAATCATCACTTTTTCACCAGTAGAATATCGGTGGGGGCAGCATGACACAAATGTGGTCCAACAGCGTGAGAAATTGCACAAAGAGGCAGGCTTACAGCTGTGACCCCAGTGTTGCACAGGCTTGTGTGTGTATTTAACTGTTTGAACTCTGGAATCTGCTAATCGCAATAAATGTTTTCCTTTGAGAATAGGTTAAGTATGTATAAAGTCTGTGCAGAGTCACGGCTACTTAGCCCCAGTGCAGGGCCAGACGGAACACCATGTCACTTCTCCCAGCAACTGGTTCAGATGAGCACAGGTTCTCATGGAGGTGACCCCAGCCGCTTGAAAATATAATGGAAACAATTATTTGGTTGCAGCTGCTGTAATGCAGCAGACGGAGGCAGGCCCTCTTGGGTATCGTCTCCGTGCGACTCACCCTTCCCAGGCGGTGTCTGTCTCAGCAGTCAACATGACACCATTGCTGTGGGAACATTAAGGTGAGATGAGTCAGAATCCAATTCTGTCTTGGTTTAACTGGGATATCTGCTTTGTGCATAACTACAGTACCTGAAATAAAGTAATACAACCACCAGTTTAACCTGTTTTAATTCAACTGAATATTATAAAATAACTAAAAATGGGAACCATTGCTTTAGGCATGAAGGTTTGTTATGCAGTCACAAGGTTTCAGCATGTTGCTAATTAAATGCCTTCTCAACTGTTTAGCTGTGTAATATACTATACTAAGTTGCTAATTTTAATTAAAGATCCTTTATTCTTGTTTTTTGACACCCCCCCTTCACAAGATTAGTCAGTTTATTGTCTAATACTTCTTTGCRCTTTCAAAAAAAGAGAAATATTCAAGTCATGGTATTATAGTTGGCAGTATGCATCTAATCTGCTCCCAAAATGGATTTTTTCCCCCATATAAATTCAGAAAGATAAGTAATTGAAAACCTTTTGTAACAAAAATCCCATCAGTTTTGAACCGATAGCCCAAGCACAAACTTTCAGCCTGATTTGATTTTAAATTGCCTGATGGTAAATGTACAAAATTGGGGGTGAAATTTTTAAAAGCTCGCAGAGCGTATCTGTTGCTCTTCTCCAAGTAGTGCTGAAAAACAGTTTTTTTCACCCTGTATCTTTACCTATATCTGTAAAATATTGCTCTTGGTGTTGCTGCAAARCGAAGACAATTATTCTGTATAGCAGCACAGGGCTAGGATTCATAGCTGATTCACTCAGTTACTGTTTTCAACAATATTCTTACTGGGATATTGCTTTTTGTACGCTTAAGAAGAATGAATAAGATTGGATTGTATGCAAGATGAACCATAAAGAAAAAAATTCATAGTTATTGACTTTAAAAAACATAAATTGTCAATTTAACACTTGATGATGCTTGAATGTCCTGATCATTTTTTTTTTAGTATCAGGAAAAAAAAAGGCGACTGAAAACAGTAGCACAGTCAACATGAAATCTACTACACAACATATAAATTGCCTTTTACAGGTTTCAAAACACAGCTGTGGTTCTAATTTTAGGAAAAAATAATCACATTTGTTCTATGCACTACACAGTCAGTAAAATATTTCTTATTCTGCCTATTTTCTTAAACCCATCCACATAGGAAAGAAAGTGCAAACAAAGCTGTATCAGCATTGAATCTTCTTATGGGTTGAAGTCCTGAACTTGCGGAATTCAGTGGGATTTTTACTGATGTCTCTAGTGAGCTAGGGTTTTGTGCCTGATATATTTTTATTTTTTATTAATTCTTACATTTCACAGTACATGAGGACTGACCACATATATTAAATATATTCAACTGATAGAAGAATAGACATTGGGGTGAAAAGTAGTTTGAGGCAGAGTCAACTTTCTTATACTACTCTTTGCAGACTTTTTTCTGACTTCTTCATAAAAAAGCTTCATAGATGGAGGTGCCATGTATGTCTTTGGCATACTGTTCTTGTACTTTATTACCTTTTTAGTGAGAATATTTTACATAACATCTAACCTAAATCTTCTTTTGCAATTTAAGCCTGTTACTTCTTGTCCTACCCACAGTGAATATGGAATACAGTTCATTCCTGTTCTTTTCACAGCAGTCTTGTGCAGTCACCTGTCATCATGAGATCCCTTAATCTTCTCTTCCATACAGTACAGGAACCTAACACTTCCAATCAGAGGTCATATTTTCTAGAGTTTGGATGACTTGATAATCTACTTTGGACTTTGGACTTTGTCTAATTGACTGTCATCTTTCATGAATATGATGCTCTTGAATCAGCTACAGTATTAGCTACAGCACAACCGATGTGATAAATTTCCAGAGTTCATAAGGTTTGTTTCATGTATTCATGTCCAACACCTCTATTTGTACATGATATTTCACTTTCAGGTGGAGGAGGATAACCCTATATTCTTTTTTTGCAGAACGGCTGTCATCCGTATCCTGTATTTTCACAGTGGACTGAAAATAGCACTTTGCACTTGTCCTTATTTGACAATATTGAATTTGTTTTCAGACTATTTCCTTGCTTTTCCAAGGGTTTTTTTTTACTATAATGCTATCTACTAAAGTACTGCTAATCCATCTAATTTTGTATCTTCTGCAAATTCAATAAGTATACTTCCCATCATCTCAGCCAAGTCATTAGTGGAAAATACTGACTAGTACTGGCCAAAAGCAGGCCTCTGAGGAATCTCACTTGAGACTTCCTTCCAGTTTGACAGAGAACTACTGATAACTAATTTTCAAGTTCTTTTAATCCAGCAGTTGTGTACTCATTTTACAGTAGTCCATGTTGTCTTAGCTTGCTTATGAGGATATTGTGAAACTGTTAAATGTCTAACTGAAATCAAGATACATCACCTCTAATGCCTTTTTCCCATAYCTAAAAGGCCTGTTACCCTGCCACACAAGGAAATTAGGTTGGTTTGATGTTATTCTGGATAGAGCTATGCTGGCTACCTACYACTGTTATTTTTTAGGGGCTTATAAATCATTTATTTTAATGATTTGTTCCATTGTTTGGTAGGGAAAAGAAACTAAACTTTGTAGTATAAAATTGCAGACTTTGTTTAATTTCCTGGGCTTCACGTTTTCAATGTCTAAATATAAAATGAGGTTAGAGTGTCTTTCAGAATCACAGAATAGTTGGGGTTGGAAGGGATCTCTGGAGATCACCTGGTCCAACCCCCTTTTCAAGCAGGGTCAGCTAGAGCAGGTTGCCCAGGACCATGTCCAGTCAGGTTTTGAATATCTCCAAGGAGAGAGACTCTCCAGTGTGTCTGGGCAACCTTTTCTGATGTTCAGCCACCCTCACAGTTTTCTTATATTCAGACAGAATTTTCTGTGTTTCGGTCTTTTCCCGTTGCATCTTGTCTGGTGCTGTCACACCCTCCCATCAGCCATTTATAAACATTGATAAGATCCCCTTGAGCCTTCTCTTCTCCAGGCTGAACAGTCCCAGCTCTCTCAGCCTCTCCTTGAATGAGAGATGCTCCAGTCCCTTAATCATCTTTGCAGCCCTTTGCTGGACTCGCTGCAGTGTATACTTATCTTTCTTGTACTGGGGAGTCCAGAACTGGACACACCACTCCAGATGTCATCTCACCAGTGCTGAGCAGAGGGGAAGGATCACCTCCCTTGACCTGCTGGCAATGCTCTGCCTAATATAGCCCTGTTGGCCTTCTTTGCCGCATGGGCACATTGCTGGACCATGTTCAACTTGTTGWCCATCAGGACCCCTAGGTCCTACTCTGCAAAGTTGCTTTCCAGCTGGTTGGCCCCCAGCCTGTACATGGGTTACTTCTCCCCAGGTGCAGGATTTTGCACTTCTCTGTGTTGGACTTCATGACTTCAGCCTGTTGAGGTCCTTCTGAATAGCAGTGCAATCATCTGGTGTATCAGCCACTCCTCCCACTTTTGTATTGGCTGTGAACTTGCTGAAGGTGCATTTGGTCCAGTCATCTAGGTTGTTAATGAAGCTGTTAAATAGTATTAGCCCTAATATCAACCCCAGGGAGACACCACTAGTGACTGGCCTCCAGCTGGACTTCATGCTGCTGTTCACAATCCACTGAGCCCAGCAAATCAGCTGGTTTTCAGTCCACCTCACTGTCTGCTTACCTAGCCTGTACTTCATCAGCCTGTTTATGAGTATATTTTAAGAGACGGTGTCAAAAGCCTTACTGAAGTCAAGGTAAACAACAGCCGCTGCTCTCCCTTCATCCACTGAGCCAGTTGCCTCTTCATAGAAGGTTTTATTGTTGGTTAAACATGATTTCCCCTTCGTAAATCCATGCTGACTACTCCTAGTCACCTTTCTGTCCTTCACATGTCTGGAAATAGTATCCACAATTAGTTGCTCCATTAGTTTCCCAGGAATTGAGGTGAGGCTGACCAACCTACAGTTCCCCAGATCCTCCTTGCCCTTCTTGAAGATTTGGGTGACAGTTGTTTTCTTCCAGTCCTCTGGAACTTCCTCTGATCACCTTGACCTTTCAGAGATAGTCAAGAGTGGCTTTGCAAAGACAGTGGCCAGCTCCCTCAGCACTCGTGGGTGCAGCCCATGGACTTGTGTACATCCAATTTGTTTAAGTGTTCCCTAACCTGATCCTCCTCCCACAAGGGTCTTTGTTGCTCCAGACTTCCTCTCTGGTCTTATTCCTGAAGGCCAGATGTATCTGTTATAATGTCATCAGAAGAGAATCTTACWCTTTCTAAAAGTATCCCAACCTTTTGGGGGATCTCTGGGATCTACAGTGCTATAAACAACAGTAAAAACTGAGTAAGTCTTGAGTTTGTGGTTTGGCCGAAATAACAGTTGRCATAGTATTGAGAAGATAACACTGATTCCAACTGAATTATTCTTTTTAACAATACAGAATATCTGCCAAACAAATGGAAACCACTCACTGTGGAGGAAAACTTCCTTTTAATTTTTAAATACAGCTGGCTAAATAGTAAGGCTGCTGGCAGGGAGCTGTCTAGTGCTTGCCCGGAGACTCTGTCAAGGGAATGGTAAATTAGCTAGTGACTGAGTTGTGCTATCCAGCAAGGGTAGTGATTCCCTATAATAACACCACATGTTCAATACCTAAAATATTGGAGGAAAAAATGGTATAGTTCTTCAAATAACAAAGATATCTAACTACTGCATTTGCCAGTTCAGGGATTGTTACTTCTGACATCTAAAGGGGCTATAGACAGGAATTAAGTAAATTGCCGATCCCTTCAAGAGCTACAGTACAAATGCCCAGTGCCTAACAAACCAGAAATGAAAACAGAATAGAAGCAGCATTTCACAATGAGGACRGGAGATAGAGCTGAGACATCCAAAGGGCCAGCTCTTCCTTAGAAACGTGCTGTTCCTCAGTCTTCAGAGGCATGGAGTCACTGTGTGCCCAAAGTGGTGCTGAGAGCAGGGGAAGGCAGTGTAGGAGAGGTTCTTGGCAGTTCTCAGTAGGTGGCAGAGAATAAGTCAAGCAATTGCCAGATAGTTCCTGTGCATATATTAATTAGTAGGAATAATACAAATTTTATCAGTTAAATGATACTGCTTATGTCTTCTCTTTTGCAAAACATCACAGTTAACTTTTCCTGTTATGTTTTGATAATTATACTGTTTTAATGAGCAACAACACATCTAAAGTGTGCTGAGTTGAATGYGAACAGGTCTCACCATCACATTTTCTTGGTGCTTTACATAATTCTATAATTCCTTTCAAGAACGTTAACCACAAAACATGGACATAGCATGACCTAATGTATGTACGTGCCCTGAATCTTGTACTGATACAGACTGGAGATCATTTAAGCTGACTTATCTCTAGGCAGGTAACTGCAACACCAAAGTTAGGATTAGAGCTCCCTAAAGTTGCTATTCTGAGAGATTGGACAGACTGATATTTATGTACAGTTTAGAATAACGAGATATCCAAATCAATCACTTTGATTAGGTGCTTAAGGAGGTGGAATGGATCTGGGCACTACTGACTAAGATCATTTTACTTTGATGAGGTTATGTCATTGCATTTGAATTTGGCAATGTTTGGTGGTTCTATCTCTTTGGGTTAATTTGTGTGTGTGGAATCTAGGGTCAGAAATATTTTTATGTTATGATTATGCTTGACCTAATGATGGAAAGTCAGATAATAGTGTCTTCCATATGCAGGAAGATTTTTCAGCAATAAAGAGCAAAGTCAGTGACCAAGGAATATGTCTTTTCAATGAGCTTTTTGTAGACTGTATTCGATACAAAGAGTGCTATACCAACATATGTTTTCAGCACAATGCACAGTTTGCTAATATTAACAAGAGCAGGAACTACACGTGCGATTCACTTCAAACACTGCAAAGATGTCTCTGGCGGTTTCCAGATATTGCAACTTTAATTCACTTAAAACTTGTCTACAAGCAATTGTCAGTGGAGACTGTCTTCAATAGATATATAAAAATATTAAATATAACAAAATTTTACCTGAAATCATTTGTATCAACTTTGTTTATGGGAGATCAGTAATAGGACAGACTTTAATTGCACTTTGCACATCAGCACTAATATTCTGCATATGAACGCATCAAATTTTTGAGTTTATATTTGCTCCAGAAAAAATGTTTTATTTATGTCACTGAGCCCAGAAACAGCATATACTGCAAAATCAATTATGTCCCTGTCTTTGATTGACCTTGAGATTTACTGCTCTAATTTTTCCTAACTCATCATTGACCTAAGATTTTCAAGACTCACGATAGTGAACGGAATTGGAGAGAAGCACAACAGTGCTCATCTGCATCCTGAGAGAGCCTATGCTTGTACGCCTGTGGTGTAATCAGCGGGATTGCTCTTACAAGCCCAGAAGCAATTTGGCCTCCTAAAACTGAATACTTGTGTGATGAACAAAGAACATGAAAAATGATATATGTTATGCCAGTATATGTGGTAAATAAGCAGTTTTCAGAAGCAGAATAGTTTTATGGGTAATACGCTAGAGAGAAGATGTCTTTGTAATACCTCGTTAAAGATTCTCCTTTACTTTTTCCTTAAGGCAACATGTCTGGAACAACTCTCACCATGCTTGGATCTAACATTTCATTCAGCTATGCAAACTGAAAGGAAATGAATAAGCATTGACTAAGAATGAGATGGGTATTTTGTGTTATCATATCAGGCAAGTAGGAGAGAATGAATGTTGCTAAAATAATTATTGTTGGTATGTGTGCATATTTATTAGAGACACAAATCTGAAAAATTGAGAAAGCTCTAACTAGAGGTTTCTGTTGTTTGATAACAGTGGCTGCAGATGCCTCACACCCTTTAAAATGCTCTTTACATTCTTACTGCTAATGGATTTTTTCCTATGGGAAAGCCAAAGAGCTATCTAAAACAATGAAACCATAAGTCTGTTTTGAGTTTCTTCAAAAACTATGTTGTTCTTATAAAATACCTTAACACTTCTCCCAGGCTCAGATGCTTCCTTGTATTCATCCCATTGATATTCTTGAAGACTTGTAGGCTACTTTCACATGGTTAAATTAAGAGGACTGGAATCCTTCATAGTTATTCTGTAAAGACTGAACTGTTGTATAATTGGTGAACTAGATGAATACCTGAGGGTGGTCTTTTCATCTTCTGAGGGATGAAAGGATTGCTATAGAAATCTGAATGTTTCTGCCTTAAATTGAAAATATTATAATAAAACTTAAATAGTGGGCCAATTTTTGCACTCAGGAGAACTCAAAAAGTCATACTGCATTCAGTAGGCAGTATTTTTTTATTAAATTTTTCATTTTTGGAGCCAAATATTTAACAACATTGTAAAACAGTTTTAAAGGTTTTTTGTGTATTTGATACATACTGTGAATTAAGCAAAGATTCAGAACCTCTGGTGAAGTAAAGTGATGCTATAGCTCTAGGGAACTATGCTAATTCTGACCAGTTGAACATCTGATATAATGTATTCCATGGAGTTCATCCCCTATCACCGAAAATCAGTTGTACCATTGGATGTGATTATTCCAGAAGTCAGATTAGAAAATTTCAATGACCAAAAGTCTTGTTTGGGGTATTCCTTGAGGTTTAGTTCCTGGTGGAGAGAAGTGCAAATTATTCTTCCACTGCTGAGGAAGTTGATACCTCCTAGACAAGCTTTAGGATAAATTCCAGATTTGTAACTAAGTGTATAGTAACATCCAGAATTTATCACAAAATCTCTGCTCTTACTCTTGAGTTTGGCCATGGGAGGACACTTTAAGTGGTTGTTATTAACCACAAGTGCCTGTTGGATGGAAATGTATCTGGGAATGCAATAGTCAAATGAGCTACTCTCTTGGTTGCTTTGGCCAAAAACCATGCTTGGAGATTGGGCCTGATGGTGCCATTTGAACTCTCTTGTAGGTGCTTTGTGGGATTTAAAGGAACCCTTCCTCCAGTTACGTATGAAAGTTAGGTGCCAATGTGTTTTTGAAAATATTACTGTAGCTTCTCTCTGTGCAGACACTTTGTTACCTCATGTCACTTAACATGACTTATGTTAATAGTAAATAAGAGCCTGAGAGCATTCAAAGTAGTTCCCAAACTTTTATGATGTTGCTTCTCAGTGTCACTCAAAAGTATTTGAATATGGTACTTCTTTTGTTTTCAGATATTCTCTAGTATGTCTATTGTAAGAATATTAATGGTATTGCTTTGTGTCCTCTTAGATTTGAATAATTAGAAAAGTAGAATGCGTATCTTTCTAAAGATATGTGCAGGGACAGAGGTGCCTTTCCAAAGGTACCAAAGCAGTGCTTTCTATATAGCTATTTACTATGGATCTGATCCCTTGGCAAGGTAACTATGCTAGCTTACATTAAGGAGGCAGTTTGGTAGTGTTTCTGTGTATCTGACAATTGTTTTATGAGGTTATACGTAGCTCTGATTTTTTCTTTTTTTTAAAAAAAAACAAACAAGCACACTGTATTTCAGCTCCAGAAATAAAGCCTGCTAACCTGAGATAAACCTCTGATTCCTGTGCAGACAGAGTAAGGGATTTAAGGGATTTTGCGTGGAATACTTTTCTCCAGGCATCTTCATAGCTTTCAGCCGATGTATCCATTAACCACTCTCATAATACTTGAACGTATCTGAACACAAAGTTTATGGCCAAATAGAAAAACCCATGGCCTGCTACTGTTGCATGATGAAAAGACATGCTTGTCTTGAAATTATGCTTCAACTAAKAAGCAGAAACTGTAGCCATGCCATCAGAATCTACAAGGAAAAAAAAGGAGGGGGGGAAAGGAGGAATTTGGGCTTTAGGATTTCCATGCCCCCGTTTGTTTTATTTATTAGTGGCTTAGAGCAAAATCTGGAAGCAAGATAAATCTGCCAGGCAGTTCTAGTTGTAGGAAATACAGATGATATGCTGGGCTAATGACATCCATTTGTTAGTGGCYGTATGTGGAGCATGTATGTACAGCGCTCCAGAAAGGAGAAAGCAGAAGTCACCAAGGACTTGCTTTGATGCAGCCATATGCAGGAGGATCTCTCATTAAGTATCTAGCTTTTGAGTCTGTCAACAGACTGTAAGTTTTATTCCTGAGGACTTTGAATTTACAAAACATTTTAGATGCCTGTAAAATAGACAACAGATATCAGTCAAGATAATCTATCCAAATACTGTTTCAATTTCTACCTTTTCTTATAGATTTTGGTGGGGAGGGAATAGAATTGAAACTTTTGATCGTTAATTTTGCTTTTTTATTATCTTTCAAACATGAATCATATGATTATTGAACTTCTGTAATGATTAATTCATTGTGCTGTGTTTGGAAAACCTGGACGTTAATTTTGGTCTATATCTTAAGCATATCTGTAAACAAAAAACTTACATTTTCATTTTACATTTGAGATGTCATCATTTAGTAAGTGATTTTGAAATACAAATCTATGAAATGTGAAAGGTAAATTACTAACAAGAATGAAGTCTCGTCTCCTTTCTGTATTAGTTAATCAGAGCATCAGATGTTCAGTAATTTATTTTATTATAAAACTAACAGTGGTTTGTTTTTCCCACAGTCTAGTGAGGGAAGTGTTTCCATTGGCTTATTATGCAATATAATTTTAATAATCCCCTTCTATTGAAAGAAAACTTTCTATAGGAGATGTATAATTACAATAAACCATATCTATTTCCACAGGTCTGTTTCTGTAGATGACAGACGATCTGTGCAGCATATCCAGAATGTTAATAAGTGTACAGCTGCTACGCAACCATGATATGAAATGTAAATATAATTTACATTCCAGGAAAACATGCAAGTATTTTGGAAGTTTGCCACATACTTATTTTTAAGCCAAGCTTGATGACGTACTGAGTTTCTCAGGGACTTTCAGCATATTCCTACTATTTAATGAGGCATAACAAAATCTTTCACCATCTACAAAAAGTTCCTTTATCATGTAGACTCAAAAAGATGTGCACAGAGTCTGATAGACCTACTCTAGTGACTGTAAATCAATGGTTAGCTGTAGGGAAGTAGAGCAAGAACAGTCTTTCAGAGTCTTTATTGATCTACTGAAATATGAGTGAACAGATAATGGTACAAAGCTCTGTATTGCYCACTGTTTTCACAGGAAAAGAGGGACAAGAGTCAGTGTCTCTGGGAGGAGGTATGGCACATGTATGTGAATGGCTGTTCTTCAGCATTGTTTTCCTTAATTTATCTGATCCAGTTTGCTCTTTGTAGTCACCAAGGTCTACAAATAAAGTGGAGTTAGAAGAAGAGAAGGCAGTATTCATTTTTGCTCTATCCTCGTATTCCTTTCTTCTCTACAATGACAAGGGAATTCCAGGTTGTAATGTTTAGCATACATGTATGCTTACTCTGCCAATATGTAGGAAAACCTACTTTGGAGGTGTTAACCATGATTAGGAAAACAAGAGGACTCAGAGTAGACTGGAGGTCATTAAGGAAGAGTGAACGGAGTGTATAGCTCTGTCTGATGTCCTAAGTTTGCTGTATGAGAACGTGATGGTAAATCATTCTTCATTCCGTAGCTAAGGGAAAGGCAGATATTCACCCTCTGCATCTTTGTATAGTGAGAAATGAAATTTAAACTGCCTAAGTCTCCATCACATACTCTAATGCGCAGAAGTCTAGGAAAGACAGTATGCAGTTGCAAGAAAGCAAATTAGCGGTGACACTCTAGAGCACAGGAAAATCCAGTTAATTAGAAATGGATTTTGTGAGACAAAACACTGACTGAGTCTGAATTTATTCGGATTTTGTTTGACACACAACACTGTAACTAATAGATTAAAAGGAATCAAAGTAAATACTGCTAAATATTTTCTTCCTCTTTGCGATTGGATCAATAAAATCATTTTATTGTCTGTCACCAGATACTTCATAGCTAAATAATACTTCTGTTCAATAATATTTAGTATTTCATGAAGGGAAAAGGAAAGAATACAGCTTGTCTCTCTTATATAGATGTTGTAAATTTACCTTTTATTTTTTTCCAGATAAAAAATGACTGTGATAGCCTCTGACTTTTCAAAATAATTTTTATGCAATCTTCTAAAGAAAGCCCAGTACTTTAAGTGCATACAGCTATTGTCTCTTCTAGTTCAAAGAAGAATTAAAGAAAGCAACAAGGAGAAAGGATAGATACAGTAGGAAGCCTTTTTTTCCGACTATTCTTAATACATTATTTTTTCTTCATACTGTGACAGTTTAAATTTATGTACATTGGTACTGTCAATGCAATATGTATCCGTCATAAATGCTGTATAAAGCACAGAACAGAAAAATGTTACAGCTTCAGGAGGGAAGGATTATGAACATTCATCTGAGCCTGACTATTGATGAAATGAGATCTAGATTTGTTCCAGTCAGTTAAAAATAGTAACAATAACAGTTTAACTATTATTTTGATAAAGTAGTTTCAGATAACCAGACACCATGCAAAATAAACTAACTATTTTAATGGAATGCAGAAAGTAATCACATTTGATGATTTTACACTGAACTGAAATGAATGAATGAACCTTAATATTAGTAAACCTTCACTGGACTTCTTGTTTTATGAATATAGTTAACATTACATAGTTARCATTAGTTAACATTTAATCTATTTGTCTTACCTGTCCCAATGATCAATGCTATTCAAGGTATGGAACTTCAGATTCTTGTGTTTCTGTCTACAGTATGGTACCTCCTGAAGCTATCAGGCATATTTCCTTGCTTCTCAAATAGTCGAAAAAGGCTTGTGTGAATGCTAAGGAATATTTACCCAGCAACAGTCATAAGAGTCTGAATTATTTCCTGCCAGAAATTAGAATAGGTAGAGGGGTGGAGACCATTGCTTTAGTCCAGAAAAAGGTGGAGGCGTTAAATTTTGGTAGCCCTTTTTAATTGTAATAGATCTCCCGGGGACGCTGTGTTCAGGTAGTGATTCCCCACCTTATTGAATCCTATGCTGTGTCACATTTGGCTGTTGTGGTATGACAAGAAAAAAACTTTCCCCGAGCCAACATATGGTTCTTTCAGGACTAAATGAAAAGTGTTCTTGGCACTGTTTGGCAACATGTACGATGTACAATAATCAGAAGGTATCAATTCCCTGCAGTTTTCCTATTGAGAACAGTTTAACTTTTGTCCTATTCTGAAATAGGCCTGGCTGTATGACTGCGAAGTACAGCTGCCATCAGACTTAGCAAAGGCAAGTTCTGTTCTTTGCTGTATCCTGCTCTCTGTTGTTTTTCTTTGAAATAGCCTCTATACAATTTACTGTATCTTATCACCTAATCATCTAGTTACTTATCAGGTGCTTCACCCAACACCAATGTATTATTTAATAATGATCTGCAGTACTAATTTCTATCAGAGCTGAATTTTTCTTTGACTCTTACATGGGAAATGAGCCCAAATAAGAAACGGAGTCCATATTGTTAGGTTAGGTACAGCTTTAGAATGGTTAAGAAAAGAATACTGTTAGGTTCATTAGAAAATATATGGCCTCACTCAGTGAATTAAATGTTTTTTAGTGGCTTTATGAATTTGGAAACTGTTGCAGGAAATGGGCTACGAGCAGGTCCATATAGAACAGTAAAAGGCTACTCAAGGTCAGGAAGGAGAGAGCCGTTCTTGAAATYACGTGCACCCGCACATTTCTGATTCATTTCTCCTTTAGTATTTTAGAGACTAATGCTATATCTCCTGCAGAGTTTTAGCTCCATCAGCACAGAATATAGTATTGAACTATGTTTTCTAGGCTAAACAAATAGTGTAGGTGTAAATTGAGGCCTGAGGCATTTATATTGCTGAATAACCTGATTTGTTGCTGTACATGGTGTTCCTGTGTGGTATGATGCATTCCCTTTCATTGTAGTGTTCTGTCTTGTGTAATCTGAATTCCATAAAAGCAAATTTTACTATTTCTGTCTTCTTAATCCTGTCTTAAAACCAAACAATTTAAAAATCCCCCAAACATTAATTGAAAATACTTGTTGCTAAAAAATGTGAAGAAACTAAGAAAGCTTGTCTGAACCTAAATGTAGCCATATAAAAAAMCAGAACATTTGAAATTGCTATAACATGTAGGAAGATGCTGTTAAAACTAGCTATCAAAATGAAACTGCAAAGGTACATTAAAATATAAAATATGAAATGTTTAACTGTGAGAAAGTCAACATAGAAAATGCCTTAAAGAAATTCCTCAAAAAGCTGAAGAGTTACACTAGAAATGTTATATGTACATCCACCCAGCTTTATTCATGCAGAAAAAATTAGACTGCCTCTTCAGCCACCATCACTCCGTTATTGGAAGCAAAATGCTCTTTCAGTGTTTATACAGAACTGAATATTTGCTAAGCCCACCGAGGTCAGCAAATATCCCTAGAGAAAAGACAGAATAGGACCAAAGAGGACCAAAATAACATTTTCTTTCCAGAACACCAGGACTCTTCAATGCGTAATGCATGCAGTCAGCAGCAAAAGTTCTGAAGCCCATATCAGTCTGGAAGAGAACTAAGTCAGAAACTATTGCTCTAGGTGAGGTATCCTTAAATTAACTTTCTCAGAGAATAGCACTGAACATAATCAGCATTCTGATGGGCAATGAAAGTATATCAAATATCTCAGTATCTCAGAAAAACAACTTTAATATTTGATGATGTATATAAATTTGATGACATCTGAATACTGAGTCTGCCCTTCTCTGATTTTGAGAGGTAAAGAAGATTGGTTCCTTCTGAGATATTAGCTTTTTCTTTGTTCTGCAGCCCATAGGGAATATTTTCCTGGTTCAGGATCTASCCTGAGTGAGTGAGTGCAGGTCTGGCTGGGTAAAGACAGAGAAGTATGCTGGGACCAGGCCCGTTCTTTCCTTCTGCCTTTGTGGGATACAATGAAATACTAATTAAGGTTGAAGTATCGGAGTAGTATGTTTAGACTCAGAAATAGGAGTCCTGGGAAGAGAATTTTAAGGCACCCAACTATACCTTTCAAGGACTTAACTTTCTCTTAGCGTGAGCTATTACCAAGTTTGATTGATGAGGAGCAGAGACAGATGGTGAGATATCTGAGTCTCATCCCTGAAGCTGCATACCAGTGATGTGAATGGGTAAGAACCTGCTGGAAGAAAGTGCTAGGAAAGGTGACATAAGAATGGGTGCCCACAGTTTGTTTTTGGTAGTGCAGAAATGCACTATTCCACTTGCCTCGATAGAAGAATCTTTGTGGAGACTTAAGCCAGTGCCTTTTGCAGCTGGAAAGACTGCTAACTACCACTGATCAGCTTATATCTACCAGTTCCTGGACTGCGAAATTCCCAATATGCTGGTTGTGTCACATACAATTTCTGCCAGCCAATGCAATTGTCACATGGATGACATAATTTATAAAGTTATGGACTGTCTTTCATTCATAGTGGCATAGCAAATCTCTCTAACTTATTTACATAAAGTGAAATGTGCTAGCTTTGCGGTAGTAGTTCTGAAGCAACAACATCCTCATTTAATGATACCAGTCTGTATTACAGTTTTAATATTAATATTTCAGTTATTTTGAAATTGAAAATATTTGATCATATTATTCTACAATTTCTACAAGTGCAAAATATATTTGGGATGAAATAGTCTTCTCATATTTGACGTAGATTTGTTTTGAAGCTATTGAAGTATTTTACATCTTATGTCTGCTTTCTCCTCCTTTCAGAAAGTGTTTTAGAAGAAATGTTATCTCTCTCTGTTGGGTAAGTTCGTACAACATAACACAAACTCTTTTCATAATCYTTCTATACATTTATTGACATCTTTCATTTTCCACCAATACTGAGAGTATTTTAGGGCAATTCTGATATAATCCTCCTCTTGTATTCCTGACCATTGTGTTACTTGCATTACAAGTTACACAAAGAAAAGTGCTCATCTCCGGGAATTCTTCTCATGGTTTGATCTTGCTAAAGTTCTTGAAAATACTTAAGTGATTTAAAGTAGCCTCTTTGATATCCTCTGGACTTAGGAAGGTTAAAACTAATTTTTTAAGAATCAGCAAGTTATTTTGCTAAAGCATGTGCCGAGAATGATAGCTGGTAGTTCTTTCACAAACATAATCCCTTATAGCATTCTTTCTTTCTATATATGCACAGAGCTGTGATGACTGAATAAGAATGGGATTTAATGSGATTTAGTAGTACTCTCAGTATTAAGGCTGAGCTTAATAGGCAAGTTCTAGTGGGAATTTTCTTTCCAAAAGATATTTTTATTAGTATTAAGCATTTTAAAATGTACAAAATAGAGATCCAGCTTTCAAGTAGAGAAAATAGGTCTTGTAAAAGTATTATTGCATTTAAAYGTAGGCCTTTATAAAAGTTGCATACTAAACTCATAAAGATAAAATGTGAACTTATCCTCCTAAGGCTTTGAAGTATCTGTCCTCTCTCTTGTTATTGACTGTATTTTATACAGTCTTTGAATTTATGCTTGATAGTCTCAGGAAAGCGGAATGCAATTATCCATGACTAGTCAATTGTAAAGAACGATGAAGTAACTGTCAACTATTGGGCATTTGTCTTCATAGAGTCTGGACCTCCGATATCTTATGTCTAATTATTATCAGTGATCCYGAGGATGTCCTCTACTTCCATGAGTGGCAGCTTTGATACAGCTGCCTCACCCTGGTGTGACAAAGCAGATATAATCTTAGCTATAAAACTGACTAATTGGATTAGGTTTATACCATCTCAGGATGCCTTTGAAGCTGGCCCACCATCTTTTCCTAAAAAAACCTTAATGGTTGTGAACAACACAACTGACACTGGTTTAGCAAGTTTTGCTTCTGTAATGGATTATTAGCCTGAGAATACCTTTTTAGTACCTCTGGAAATTGTAGCTGAATGCTAGGATAGCATCTCAGACAGTATGGTTTTAAGTGATGCTAATGGATGGAATTCAGTAATTATTTTTGTGTTAAGGACAAATGGTTAAAAATTAACTGAATGTTGATATCTTATATGTATTATCAAAAGACAGCCTATAGACTAACCATCTCTTAAGAATCTATATTATTTGCTTTTGCATAACACAAAGTCGTGCTTTATGTGGATTCAGTTTTTAAAAATCGGAATGGAAAGAGCTGATAAATGCTTCAGATCTTAATATAGCATAGAATTATGCAGTGAAAGAGTTTTAGGCTATAATGAAAATGCATTATCTAATATGACCTTTCCTGTTTCACAGACCCTTGCACTTCTCCAGAGGTGACTCTAGTATGGGCTCTGTGTTGAGTCCCATAGCTTGGGATTGACTGAGGCAAAACTGAAGTTCACACGTATGTTGACATCACTGGGCCAGAAGTCTCTTCAGTCAGTTCTTTTACAACTTTACTGATTCTAAAATGTTCTGTCTTTAGAAGTTGTTCCTTAACATCCCCTTTTAAATTAATGCACAGTATTGTATACCTAAGAGTGAAAATGGAAAATAGACTATTTACTAAACTGATATCTAATTATTTTGTCTAATTACTTGGAATGCTAAGGCCCCTTATCAGTAACGCAGTGAAGCACCTTGTAAAAGGGGCTTGGAAACTATATAGGAGTGGGCCTAGTACTGTTAATTAATAATAATTCAGCTGATAATGTTGATAGGTGGATTCAGACAAGGCCATATTCAAGCATGACAGTGGAGCCAATTTGTATGTCAATATATGTAAATGTATACTAATTTAAATGGGTTATTTGGCAAGCCAGAGGAATCCCTGTTTGGCAGCAGATGAGCAAGGTATCCCAAAAGAATACAAATTAGAATAAAATATTAGAAAAACCTGATTAACTTTATTTAGGCCTTCTGTTGTCTGCTCATTTATCAGAATTTCTGCAGTAAATCTCTCCTGTCTCCCCCAATGTTTACCACATTTAAAGATCCTGTTAATGAGGTTGTGCCACCAAGTGGACTAGCTAGGCAGTGGCATGAAACTTTGGCAAGCAGGGTTTATCCTTTCAGACAGAAGGTGCTTGCACTTAGTAAGGCTGTTTTCTTATAAAGCTTATTACACTGCGCAGTTTGCTTGACTGTATTAAAGATGATCCTTTGATTATTCCAGTGAGCAAGGGAGGAGCATTGTGATTCCTCAGGAACATCTGCCGAGAGCTTTACAGCTTCCATAGGATGGCTATATTCCCATTCCAATCTCACAGGGGTACTTGCAGGGCAGYGGGGTCTGTGGCTGTCCCATTACCTGTGGCAGGCTGCAGTCCCTGCACAGCATGACAAACTCTGTTCAGGGAAGAAGAAATATCTCAAGTTCTGGGAGTCGGACTAGCAAGGGGGTAGTTTTCTTATGTTCTGTATTCTTGGATTTTTTTTCTCCTTCTGGTTGGTATTGCTTCATTGAGTGTAAAAGCAATTGCCCAGAGCTGCCATATCCTCTCCAGGCATGGGCTTAAATACCGTGTAGAATTGAGGTACAACCATGTATCTGTATTTACATCTATATCTATATTATCTATAAAATCAATTCTGTGCTTTTTCTCTTTGCAACCTAGGAAGAAAAACATAAATGTGAAATTTATTTAGCTCTTTCATCCAGATTTGTTTGATGCACTGTATATACCAATTTCTAATTTGCATCTTCAATATAAGATCATGTTACACTGGATGGTGTAAAGTATTTCCATTTCCATATCTATTTCCTAACTCTGTTTTAATATTATGAAAAAGCAGCATTCTGTGCTCATAGTTATGTGATATTCTGGGTGTTTTTTTGTTAGTCAGTCTAATGACATAATAAATATCCATTTTCATATGATACATAAATATCCAATTTCATAATTATCTAGGCATATGTCCCACATACTGTCATTCAGTAAATACTAATAAAATCAACTGAATTAGTATTTACTCTAGTATATTTTATTGAATATCTATAACAGAATGCTGTTAAGTTAGTGTATTGTGAAACACTGTCCATTGGGATAATTTCATTTATTTTAATATGTTATATTTTATGGTGTTTATTGTCTTTCAGTTTGGGGGCTGTGCTGTATATGATGCCATTTGTCTGTTATGTGTAGTCATATTTCCATACTGTTAAAATAACGGCATATTAACATTTGACATAGGACTGCAATTTAGTCTGTCAGAGTGAAATTCATTCCTTGGCGTAGGGCCAGGATGAGGCCTGTGAATCTCCCAAGTGCTACTTCAGTTCTCAAATTAGTGTAAAAGCATACAAAAATTGTCCCGTTTTCCTCCCTTATTTAGCCTGGTGAACAGAACCACTTTTGTGTATGTTTTGCTGATGAGGTCTGTATTCTGAAGTGAAGGCAGCTAGTCCAGAGATGTAATATCCCAAAATGCGCTTAGGTACCCAACTCTCCTTAATTTTGAGTCACAAGACTCAAGTAATTCAAGAAAGGCAATGACTCCAGTTACATTACATATGTACCTTATTTATCTACCTTTCTCAGCTGTTTATGGGGCATCTTTTCTTCTTTGGGAAATAGATAATTTATTTGACAGAGTCACCTGAATATCATGTCTAATTTTCAGTCAACATGAAAAGAAAGCCCTCTCTCATCATGTATCTTTGGTTGCTGCCATATTACTATGACTTGATACTTCTGTGGAAAAAAAAGATGATTAAATCATTAAAATTAAATCATTACACAGTTACAGTACGCACTAGAAAAAACTCCCATCTGGAAAGGAATTCTTCAAGAATTATCTCCCTTGTTGCTTTCAAATAAGCTTACAGTTCTGCTAAATGCTTTGTGAGGAATAGACTTGCTGGACTCCAAACTGAACCAAAAAGGACCAACTTTAACATCTCTACAATCGTCAAAACAAATCCATGCATTATACAAACCTACCGGCATATCTCCACAATACTGTAACACTTCTTTCTTCTGCAACTCCCTTGCTCCCCAAATTACCAAATCCCATATCTGCACTTTCAGGAACAACATTCAGATCAACCAAATGCCACTGCAAAAATGACGCTGGTGAAACTAAACAGCCACTATGCACCACAATGAAATTATAGACAATCTGTGAAGGGCAGATGCATGCAGTTATAACTGAGAGAATATCTTCCCAAACAACCACTCCTTCACTCGCCTCTTACTTCTTTTCCTCAGGTAGGACCTACACAACATTTCAAAAGACAAACCTGTGAACTGAAATTACAGCTCTGCTAGACAACAAAAATAGTGGATGCAACAGAGACACTGTTTTCATGGCACAATAATAATCTCTAACATATCYCATCAAGCTTCAGTCCCTCCTTAGTGAACTCCATCCTCCACCGCAGCTTCCTTTAAGTTTTTGTATTGTCCCTTCCCTAATGCCGTTGCTGCACTCCACTTGTATCAGTTCTCAGATGTTACCAGTTTAAGCTCAGGCTGATTGTTCTCAGTTTGTACTTAATGCTGAAAATTGCTTCTTCTATTTCAAACATGAAGAAGGGCTTGTGTACCTTCTATTGTTAATCTAATAAAAGATATTACCTCTTCCTACAGGACTCCACTTGCAAATCTGTCAAGTTCATTGTATTCATGTAAGAAATATCTCTTCCATTTGTTCCATTAAAAAGGATTTACAAAGGTTGCATACYGTTAGTATTTGACCACCCAAAAAAATTCTCTTAAATTTATTGTGGAGAATGAGGAACTTGTATGCATGTGGAGTTTTGAAATATAGATTCCATGTACTTTCTGCTGTGATTTTATCCTGTGAGAACTCCCAGAGTTAGAACAAGGAGCCAGACTGGAAGGGCAAAGCAAAGCCAAGGGTATGTGTTCTGAAGGAAAAAAGGAAAACTGAATCTAACTAAGCAAAGAACACATTATTTTTCAATCTAGGATTCTGGAAAACCTGAGTTAAAAGATAGTGCCCTTGAAGGGTGAGTGAGTGATGACAATCTGGACAAGAATCAGTGTGGTGGAGCTTGCAAGAAAGACTAAGGGCAAGGTAAAAGGAAAATACATATAAGAACTGTTCACTTAGTATGCTTTGTACTTCAGTGAATGAATAAACAATACATAATATTTTTTTCTAAAGAGGCAAAACCARCTGTGTCTGAATCATTGAAACTGTTTAAGGATTGAACTGGTCTCCTGAGTGAGAGGAGGTACAACAGCAGGTGATTCCAGATTCCAGTGTATGCTGCAGGCAGCCATAAGGTGAGGGAATTCAAGAAGGTTTAAAAGAGATTTATTGGAGAGCTCATTTTCTGATTGTGGCATGTGAACTGAGGAGCTTGAAACCACTATTCATAAGCAAACATTAAAAAGCTTTTTGTGACTAGTTAACTGTAGTTCCCCCTGGTTGGTAAGGCATTTGACAGGGAGAAGAGAGATAGAAACATAGAAGCAACAGTGTTATAGGATACTTCTGTGTCTGGGAAAATTCTCAGGACTGCAGGTCTTTCCTATAAATGTTCAACATTTAATGTCTTGACCTCTCAGTGGGTTTGTGTTTCTGTTGGGGGTCAATAAGAATTAAATTCTCTTCTTCTCACCTTTCTTTTACTTGCCTTTTGCAGTCTTGGCAAAGATGTGTAATAGAGCAAGTGAAGCTTTCAGAACTCTTAAGGGCTGTGCATAGAAATATTGTTTCCTCAGGTTCTGAGTTATTGTGAGCTGAAGTCCAAAAGGTTTATCAGTGGTGACTACAGCCCTTGGAGCTGTTCGGAGACCAAGAGAAGGCTGGACATAACTTGATACTTACACCTTGCTTACTTATACATTTTTGCTACTGGCATGTTTTTGTTACTCTTAATCTGATTCAGTTAGAATCATTATAATTTAAAAGCATCAATTATCTTGTTTGTATCAAGCAATCTAATATAAGCTGGTTGAATCCTGACTGCTAAGCCATTTTGTGTAATTTGAGAAAGAGAAGCCTTCATTTTGAGGTTTCAGATTGGGGCATAGGCTTTAGGTCTGATTCTCACCCACATTAAATCCTCTTTGAACCACTCCTTGGGTTGCAAAGGTGTTTTTTTAGCAAACCCACTGTTCTTTCCCCAAACAGATGTGCTGCAGTGTGGGTCAGTGCTGAGCTCTCTAAGGGCTGTGTAGTAGGTTAAAACCCTTCCCTTTTACTGCCCTGCARTGGGAAGGTCTCGGGTTGGGTCAGATGCCCTGCACTGTGGCTACTCTTTGCTTTCTAGGACCAAGGGAAGCTAGTAAAGTCCAGCAGCGTTGGAGCTGCTGTAATTCAATCTGGAGGCAAGATAGACCTTTGCAGGTATGCAAAATATGGGCAGCATAAAAGTAGTCACGTACAGCACCCTTTGGATCCCTTCTCCATGAAGGGAACCAAAAGAACTCTGAACAGCAGTGATATTTTTCTTCATAAATCATTTAGAGGCAGTTACCAATGACAGGCATGTGGCATTATAAATTAACCAGCTATGTCTGCAGTATAGGCCATTGAGACCTAAACTGTTGCATGAAAAATAATACCTTGCCAGTGTGAGAAGGCTGCTTTACTAGGCTGGAAGCAAAATAGAAAAAGTCACTGAAAATCAGTGTAAGAATGCAAGAACAGAACCTGGGCATAGATRTGTGGTTCTGCAGGATTGCTAATAGATAATACGCTGACATGAGATTTTGGGAAAACATTAGCTCCTGGTGAGCCAAAGAAACCCTGTATGGCTTAAGCTGAACTGTTCTCTCTCCAATTGCTCAGTCTGAAGAATGAGGACTGTAAAAGTTCCCTTTCTTCCTTGATGGATTGTGGAACTTCATTAATTAGTATCTGTAAATTACCTTGCAGTCCTGAGGTGGTGGCCCTTGCAGTAAAGTCAGGTGGTGTGTGTTCTTTCTACCGAGTGAGTTACTGTTAAAGAATTGTAGGAATGAGTTAAAGCAGTTCTCTTTTTTTCCTCCAAAAAAGCACTTGTCTCTTAAAGTGCTACACTGACAGTGATGGTTCTGAGTAACCATTAATCTCTAATGTCCTTCAAGGTGACAGGAAGACCAGTTTACCCAGATAAGGGAAGCTTGAATAAATGGCTTGTCTGCATGGTGTGACACAGAGTTGGAGCTTAACTCAAAAGGCATAAGCACCTTTGACAAGATGCATACTCAATTACTGCGTTGCCTGATTTCCTGGGGATAGGAGTGTTCCTGTACACCTTGAGGAAGGGATCCAGAAAGGAGAAATGAATGTTTAACCTGCCCTGGTGAAAGATGATTCTAATCTAATTTCTCACCATTGGTGATATGAAACAAAACATTTCTTTAAAAATAAATAAATAAAAGGGAAGAAAGCTTTCCTGAATCTGTTTAAAATCATTTCTGTAGACCAGCCCATGATATATAATCAGTATGGCTTGCAGGCAGTTTTATGGACACACTAGAACTAAATTTTACATAACTGAGAAAATAAATTTAGGCCTTCTCCAGATGAAGCCTGCTGTGCTATAAATCTCCTGTGCAGTTTTAGTTCTSTCTAAACAACCCTGCATTAAAATTCACTCTGTGAGATGAGCTGGGTTTGAGCAGGTTAAGTGAAGATCAAGAAGATTAGAATAAAACAAAAAACAGATGAAGGAAAACTCCAAAGAAAAGTAATCTGGAGTGCTTTGCACATATGAGTAATTTGTGCAAGGGAAATGAAAAGTGTGACTTCTCGAAGTTTAACAAGTGGAAGGAATATCGCAACTCAGTAATACAATATGGTACATTTATTTCAAATTAGTTTAACTTTGCATATAGGCATTTTACTCTCCAATTGTTTTCCATACCCTCATTTTTCCAACTAACTTAATGTATACACAGTGTGTATGGCAGTTGATTTCTGTTTACATAAAAATCCCTTTTTCTCATTCTCACAGAAATTCAGGAACAGTGAGAATCAAGGCTGTCAGCTCTTTGGTAYAGAGGAGTTCTTGTCTGTATACACTCAGATCCCATTGCCTTGGATTTTTAGAGTGGAAGTGAATGGCTACAGATTGACAGTGCCTGTTTCRGCAGAGCAGGGCTGGACTCAGGCCTATGCGCCTGCAGAAGAGAGCAGCATCCACTGACTACCAACATGTAGGTGCTCCGTTCTTCTCAGCTGCAGACAGTTGCCCAGTGGCCTTTTCTGGATCCTTGTCTCTTTTTCCCTTCTCCACCCTTTCATGCTCTAGCTGGGGTAGTGGCACGTTCTGGAAAGCTAAACTAAGCTATTCCCTCCACAGGAGCAGGAAGGGAGTAGAGAATGCTGTGCGCTACTCCTTACAGAAGTCTGAAATGAGGGCTTCTTTGATGCTTCAGTGTCTCRCATTAACAGTAAATTTTTCATCCTAAAGGACTCTAAACCAGGCATGTTATAAAAAAGTACTTGGAATCAAACGTAGTATAGAGTAAACATGGCAATTACTTCCGCTGCTRCTAGGGGAGATTAGAGCAGCTGTTTATTTGTGCGTTATGTCTATCTATCCTCTTCAAGAAATGAAGTGAACACCCAAAGTGGGTTGGAGTTTGAATGGGACTTGGGGACTAATTTTTCTCTTTCTGATGAAAACAAAGCACTGTGGAATCTTTAGTGCCCACCTACGTTGAAAACCAAGATCTGCTTTGTATCTTACCTGCAACACAGCAGAATTATGCTCTTGTGGACTGAGCTGTTTTAATGCTAATAACAAAGAGATACATTCTTTCTGCTGCATGAATGAATTCACATATTTTGCAGTGATCAAGCCTATAAACTCATCTCTTGCAATCTCTTGACATCCCTGCTCAAGGTAGAAAGGCTGCAATACTTATAGGCTGCTTTGCCTAATTTAAGTTCTTCCATCTGAAGATTAAGCATCAGTAGGAGAGGGTTCCCTAACAACTCTTTAGGAGGGAATAGACAAAAATGCAAATACAGTCATGTGTTGGCAGTGTTGTACAGTGCTAGGAGYGTGGGGGCCCTTAGATACTGAAGTGAGGGGAATGGACAGTTGTATAACTCCAGAACACAACTAGGTGCCTCCTCAAAACATCTGTAGAATTAGGTAAAAATAAGAAAGTAGGAACATTCTTGGAAAATGAACTGAATTTCATTAGGCAATTCAGTTGCATTCTTCTTTCTGAAAGCTTTGTCTGAAGAGAAGCAGAATAAATGTGCAGAGGAGAATGCCGCAGCAAGCAGGTGCTCCCTTTAGGTTATGGTCTAGTAATTAAAACTCAGGCCAGGATATCAGGGTTGCTGGTTCTTTCCTGACAGTACTAGTGGGTGACCTTCTTCTGCTCATTTTAACCATTCCCATCTTCACTAAAATAAAGTGAGTTTGAAATAAGACCTTCCTAACAAAAGTGTCATGAGTCCTAATTCACTGTCGAGCTATTTAAAGTTTTTTAATAGATGCTTGAATAAAAGGTACTACATGCTGCTTACCATAATTTCAGACAGTGTTCTCCTTTCCTGTCCTTATAAGTACAGTGACTTATGCTTTCTCTTTCCTCTTTCATCTAGAAATATATTGTGTTGCCTAGTGGACATCTCAGGAAGCAAACTGAAGGATCAGTATGAGAACTCCRGAGAGGTAATCTAAATATTTTAATGGGAAAGAGGTAAATGATCTTTGGGGAATAAAAGAGTCACAGTTCTATTGCCTGAATGAAAACATTTTTATATAATTAACAATATTTCCCTTATCATGCAGGCAATTTTTTTTTTCTGGATTATTAGGAGCTTGTCTATACTAGAAGTCAGTACAGTTAAAATTGTATAGATATGCCATTGTAAGTACAGTTTTGGTAGTGTGAATTCTTTCAGATGAAGAACAAAAATAATCCCGAATGATGTGAAGCATATTTAACTATTGGTAACTGTATTTGGCAGTAGAACTTTTTTGGGTGTAACAGTGCTTGAAGATACTTGACTCACCAATGAATAGGCAGTTGCAGCAATGTGGRGGCTTACATGAGCTCCTTCAGTCTTCTTCAATGGAAAGCTTGGGCTGTAAGTGTGTGTACCCCAAAGTACTCTGGCACATTGTGATCACCAGAGTGAGAAGAGTCTTTGTCTTACCTTTGTGACACTGTGTTAGCTGTTGTAAATACTAAGCAAAAACGAGAGAAGAACTGTTAGTGAGAAACATTTCATGAGCTTCATAAAGATGTAACTGCTGTTGAGAGTTAGTGCGAGCTTTGATGAGGAGAGTTACTGCAAGCTTTTTTGGGGAGATGTCAACTGCATTCTCTGCAGGGGGCCAAAGGCTGGGAATATCTGTTTGGGGTCCAGAGCCTGCAACGTGAAGCAACATGAACACTGTATTATATCTCTGCAAGTTGAAGTAAAGTGAGTATTTCTGACCCAGTGGATTCCTACTGTTCACAGGGTAGGTGAGAAATATATACTGTGTAAATATGAATTCAAACGTCTATGTGAAAAGCTCAGTAAAATGGACTGTGAGTTAAGATGCAGAATCTGACCTTTTAGCTATCATTCTTTCATGTATCTTTGTATACTTTTGTGTGCTGCTATGGTATATCAGTCAAACAGTTTTCAGGAAACCAGGATTTCTATACCATGAACTCAAATGTGGGGGCAGAAGGCAGCTAATCTGAATATTATCTGCATTTATAGTGGGCTGTGCTTCAAACTCTACCTTTTTTAAAGRAAATAATCCTGAGCAAGTCCAAGTTTCACTTGGACTGCTGAAATGTTTCTTCAATGTAGTTATTTTAATTGAGTGATCTGGAGCAATAGATACAGGCAAAGCTCCACAGGCTCTGCTGCTGGTGCTCAGCTGACAAGCTGCATGTGAGTCTAACAAAAATTTCTGATTCTAAAGAAAATGTGAATTTTCCTCCCTCCCTCTGTTTCAGAGATACAAACCAACATCTTCCTTAGTCTTTAAGAGGCTGAACACTTTTATGACAAGCTGCTGCAACTCCCATTGATATAAAATCAATAAACATGATTTGTGTTTTAAGAGTGAGGATTTCCTCCATGCAGTGTTTTCAGAGGAAATATACAGATTTGATATCTGGGGCCAATCTCTACATTTATGAATAATCCCTATTGACTTGAATGAGGGCTAAGCACATGGTAGCTGCAGAGAGGATGTGTCCCTCGTGTTTATCACCCTTGCAAGCCGTTTGACACAGTGTCTGCTAGTTATGTGAGACATGTCTGAGGAAAAAGAAAAAACTGTGAAAAGGTTAGAAGTGATCTTGAAATGCTTACTAAACACAGTGACTGACAGCCACCGAAAGACTACAGGAGTTCGCAGATTATCAGAGTGGAGACTAATCATAATACTAAACTAACCAAAGCTTGATGAKCTGTTTGCAATTTGGACAAAACTTCTGAACATCTTAAGATTTGTGAATCTGTAGTAGTATCTGTCAAATGGAAGCAGTATGTGTGCTTTTGACAGCCCAGCAAAACCCATACTGAACAAAACTTTTGTTTTTGTATGGTTTCCAGAATTTGGTGCTGGATGACTCTGTGTCTTCTCAGTTGCATAGTAACTAAATGTAAACCCTTGTAATAATGATCTCTCTCTAATCTAAATGGTCTGTTGTCCATTTTCTGCTCTCTATAGGGGAAATAGCTTTATTGACTCTATGGTTAGTTTACCTTTACTTTTCAGATGGTGTCTGTTTATTCTTGGGTGGGGAAGCGAGTTTCAGGACTTGGCTCTGTGATCTGTGGGAGTTAGTCTTTGCATGCTCAAATCCTTTTGATAACTTGGAGTTTGTGGTGGAACACAGTTGTTGCAGGGTGTTGTGGAGCCAGAGTCGGTCTTTTCAGGATTAGCGCAGTGGAAAGCTTGTCAGCACAGCAGCCCGAAACGCAGCTCTGTGCCAAAGCACTGCAGGTGCAGCCCTCATCAGCCCACTGTTATCCAGACCAAATACCCMACCTTGCTTCCCAGATTCTGGGGACTTAGAGTAAGATTTGCAGCAAAAAATGTGCGAGTGATTTATAGGGAAAAATATGTCCATCCAAGTGATTTCCTTAAAGATTTTGACTAGCATAGAAATCAGAACGAATCATAACTGTTCCCTGGCAATTCTTGAACTGGAAGAGGATAAAGTTTGCCAGATGAATAATTTGCTGTGAATGGTTTGTTCATCTCTGCTCCTAGTCTTTTCTAAGCAATTAGATATCATGACAAATTACTAGGTAATGGATTTATTCAGGCTGTGGTTTGAAACATAGATCATGTCTTCCTTTGCTGTGGATCCAGCCTACTGAGCTGAGTAACAGTTAGTGCTGGGCTTGTCTGGAAATGAATATTCTCCGATCTAAGCAGTCCATGATTAAAGCATTGCATCATCCTGTCTCACTCAATACTTAATTTTTTTTTTTTTTCAAATTGATTACTATCCCCTACTAGTAGTGACTACAGTGCCAAGTAGACTACAGAGTCACCCTGCCAGTGGTCTGCTTAACACACTGTGACAGATAGGACTGGCTGAACAGCCTGTGTGCATAACAATAAACGTGATAGTTACCCACTGGAAAAATTGCTGGAAAGGACTATACGGGGCGATTACTATCCAGGAAGTGGAGGTTTGTTCTACACATTTTGTCATGGGGAGGACTAGCCCATTCCGGGGAGAAAGCGGCGGGCTTTGCAGTGTGCATCATTCCCATTCCTCTGGCCCTCAGGAGAGACATAACCAGTGGATCGGCAGACTTGTGTTTCTGTGCTGGATTTGTGGTCCTTGTGCCAGCTTTGTGAAATTTAAGAATGCAGGAATGATACGATGCTTTTACATTCTCACCCCTGCTCTCACTCTTGGAGCAGGAGTCTGTAATTCATCACTAAGATATTAAAACAGGCTCTACTATTACTTTTCCCATATTTAAAGAGAGATTATTTTTCCTACAGTGTCACTACCTCCTTGTAACAAACTGCCTACCCTTCGTCTATAAAAATAAAGCTTTACTTGCTGACATGTGCGTTTCTGCTGTATTATGAAGATATTCTGCGTAGTTATGAAGACAAAGTTTGTAACACTTAAATTTGCATGTATTGAGCGATGGTGTTTGCAGCCTTTTAAGAATATGACTTTGGAAAAGACATTCAGGTGATCAACGCCGATTCACAGAAAAATGAATACTCATCATCAAGAAGCAGTGTTATTTACTTGATAATGTCTCATGATCAGATTTTGTTGTGTTGATGCTTCATAGGCTATTATTTCACGTTTAAAGGTATTGGAATCCAACCTCGTGTTACTCATTTAGCAGGGCAGGATTTATCTATGTGTGACTTTCATGCCTTAGTGCTGTAGCTTCATCAATAAGACAAATCGCCCTTCAAAGGTGCCTATCTTTCTTACCCATCTCTGTAGCACCCTTTAGTAGCATATCTCTTTTTCTCTCCCTTGACTAATAGAAGGAGTCTAGATGATTGTCTAGTGTAGRCATGTTAGCTTTTAAATGGCTAATTTAATGGTGTAAAAAACAGGTGAGATTAATCTTATTAAAAGAACTGTTACCTGCTTGTACTAATTAATGTATTTGTACTAATTACACTGTATGAAGTTCTTATAAAAAACATGGTGGTAACCATTTTTTTTCAAATGAATTAATCCCCATGACATGAGTATTAGTTTCTGATAATAAAACAGAAAAGTTTAATTTCTCACTATAATAACTTTAAGATTAGTGTTTTTAAGAATGTTGTATTTGTGGGGAAAAAAAATACTTGGTTCAAGTTACTAGTGTGGAGGAAGAGTCAGAGTTTGTTTAAAGGCATTTGATAAAAATCTGAACCCATTTCATTTTCATAAAACATTCCTATATCACATAAAATACCTTTTAAATCAGTAGTGGCATACACTTTCCTGCGTCACAGAAGTCTCATTGTTAACACAGGAAAATGTGCAAGCTGTTGTGGGAGTGGTTTAACTGGTGTATTTACCTGAAGTTAGTGTCTCCAAATCCTGTGTAACTGATTTTAAGGAACAGCAGCTATTGTTTCAGCTAGACAGGAAGGAAAATGGAGGTAGGTCTCTGGTCCTGCTGTAGTTTTTTTTCCCCCTTATCAGTTCTTGAAACCTGTAAGTAGTTTTTTGTTTTGCAGCTGGTATGAAAAATAAGACAATTTGTTGTGCAGCTCTTCATGGGCTTAAATTGTAAAGTAAATGTTTGTAGACAGATGTATTTATAATAATGAAAACATTCCTGAGACTTAAGCTGGTATCAGCTGATTTGTTGGAAGAATAAATGAAATGGCTTCAGATAGATCTGCTAAAATGTCAGTGTCTTTAAATTTTTTTCATGTTCTTAAACAGCAACATTTTTGTAAATGTTTTTGCTTTTCTATGAGCTCAATTTCAAAGGGTTTAAAAGAGGAGAAAGGAAGARTTTGGGAGGAACAAAGCTTTAACACAGTGTATTAGATACCTGGCTTTTTCCAGTGTGTGACAGCCCAGCTGAATACAAAATCTTTACTCTTTCTTAATGTTAGCTTCTTTTCCTTTATGCCAAAACAGACAAATAAATAGCACCTCATTCTTTTTCCTCAATAAAATGTCCCCCCTGCCCACAGCGCAATTTCTAATGAAAGCCACATAGCTTTCATAAATATTTGTTTACAAAGTCATCAGTTTTGGCTGTAAGTAATGATATTATCTCTAGCAAAACCTAAACCTCTTTGCAAGAGGTTGGCCTCAGTGTTGTGGCTGCTTTCTCCCAAGTTGACTATCAGGTGTCGCACCGATCATTTTGAACTTGAACCTTTTCCTTTGTTTTTTTGTTTTTTTCCACCTAATTACTGCCATCCCAGAGAAGCCCTTTGTCAACAGATACCTGTTTTTGTATTATGGGTGAGAAGATAGGTAGATTTAGTAAAGCAGTTTGCCTTATAACTCTGTTCCTTGCTGCCCCAGAACAGAAGCAAATACAGAACCTGCTTGGACATTCAGGCTGGAGGCACAGGTGGCAGCCCACGTTCAGAGTCTCTCTCCTGCAGCCCCCATCAGGGAGTGAGCTTAAACAAGGGAAAGAAAATGATGGGAGGAAAGAGAGTAAGAAAGGGAGAAGAAGGGGCATGAGATAGAAGTTGGGCAGGGTGAACAATTGTAAAGTTGGAACTGGCATGAGGCTTCAGGGTTGCAGATTTGCCAGTAAGTACCAAGGGTGAATGAGAAAGTGTCTACCAACCACAGCTGAGAACAGGGCTCACGCATCTAACAAACTATTGATCCGTCTTTCTCAGAAGTAACAGCCATTTTCAGATTTACCACTTTCAATTGACCCATAGCCAGAACTTCAATTAAGCTTCAATATATTTTATAAAAAATAGTACTTAGTTTACTTTCACATAAGTGAAGAGATACAATTGCACAATGGTGGTTACAATGGTAGAAATACATATTGTCAATAAAATGTTTGCAAGAGATTTAAAAACATACTGTACAGCACCACATCTGAAATTGGGTGATGGCAAAATGAATCATACTCCATGTTTAAGTAAATTAAATGTTTAAGTCTTTCATTTGGAATAAATAAAAAATATGGTGTGCAATTTGTGTCAGATTGCAACCAAGAAATTTCCTGAAGTTGAGCAATATATAGATGGAAAAAAAATGATGAGGTAAAAAAGACATTCATGCATTTAAGCCACCATTAGTCTCTGACTCTAATATAAGGCAGATCATAATCTTTTTAAAACTATGTCTTTAGCCACTTAAACTCTCTTTAGTGCTTTTCATGACAAGGCCTTGACAGACCTTGTAGAATCATGAGTTAAGATGCTTTTATTTCCAACAGGTCTTTTTTGACAGGCTCAGCCATGTTAGAAATGTATTGTATGGTAGAAAATGTTTTTCCTTGATGGAAAAAAAAGTAAATTAAAAGAAACCCAGAGGGATGGATGCTTTAGAGTTATCACAAATGACACTGTTCAGGAGTGGGGTGAGGAGAGGGAAAGGGGAAGAAAATTATGTGTCATCTTCAGTCTTAATGACGTGGAAAAGAGTGACATTAAACAGGACTTGGTGTCCATTATTCCAGGCATAGAGAGCTCTATCTCTTGCATTGTAGTCAAGCATGGATATATGAAAATATTGATTATGGAACGGAATGTCTGTATACTCGTAAGTGGAGGTTTTTGTGGAATAAGAGTAGTAGACCTTGGCTCCTGTTAAGTGAGAGTTAGTAACATATAAGGTGCCACAGATCATGAAGGATTCTCCAGCACTTCTCTTTGGATAGCCTGTACTCCAGCTCTTCAGCACTTCCAGTGTATCCTGGTTTAGCTGGCTGATGACAATGTTGCCTGCATTCTGGTTGGTGGCATACACAGCCCATAGCCCAATTTCATCTGCCATCAGGTCAATATCAGAAAAGCCACCCCAGGTATAGGGGTAGACATTGTGAAAGCCAGCATACTCAAGGCTACGCTGTGCAAGCACCCGCCCAGTGTCAAAGCTGTATTTGATGATGATGTTGCTCTGATACTTGTTGAAATAGAGGGAGCCRTTGTAGACAACATGGTTGGTTCCTGCCCATTTGAATGGAAGGTTGTATGTCCTTGATTCAGCCCCGCTGACAAAGTCTGCAATTGATTTATATTCACGAACAATTTTATTGTTAGTATAACTATCCATGTACCAGACCTGGAAAGAAAACAAAGATTGGGAGTGAACACCTGGAACACAATCCGTGATACACGGTCATGAGACTGCATGACCGATACATTACCAAGAAAGAAAGGAAAGGCTTTTAGGCATGCAGAAGGCTACCAAGTACAATATTGTTCATGTTTCTGTTACAAAGCCATGAGGAACTCGTGAATTTCTAAATCAGAATTTACCTATAAAAAATGGACTCTCTAGGAAACTATTAAAACCACAATGTCTACAATTTCAGATAAATTCAATTTTGGATTATTTAATGTTTAGGTCTCTGCTATATGGGGCTTGCTTAAAGATATTCCAGACACTAATAATCTAAGAGAGAGATAGAAAATGTTGTGTGAGCTAAGCTTGGTCTTATGCTTATGAATAGATTTGGTTGAATTTTTTCAGCTGAACCTCTAATCAATGAAAACCAGTGAATTTTGAGGAAAGAAACCAAATATAGTAGTGATGAAAACAGTGGAATTTTAGGAATCATTCTTCCCCTTAAAACAAAAGAAAACAAAATCAATTGATTTTTTCATTTTTGTGTGCCAGCTACCATTTTCCTCTATTTTTCTTTCATGTCTTTTGCCTTTTCTCCCTTTAGTTTATCTCAGAGGAAAATCAAATCCTGACTAATAAAAGAACAGATTAATTTTTGGAGTTGTTTGGTCTGCTGATTTGAAAAGTGTTGACAAAATATTTGTTCAGATGCCAGTTCAGCTCCCCATGTTTCTAGCAGCTGAGATCCTGTGCGGGATATGATTTAATTTGCATGCACACGGGAGTGCATGTTGCTCCGAGAGGGTGGCTGTGAGGGGGATGTGGAGCATCCCTGGTGAGGGCATTGCAGGGCTGCAAGTGTGCGGGAGGGGGCCGCAGCGGGGAGCAGAAGAGACGTCCTCAGGACCGATGGGGCTGGGCAGTTTGCTGCGCTCCAGAAYGTAACCGAGATGGCTGGGACCTAGGCGAACCTGCAGGGACTCAGTGGGCAGGGGAGAGCTGCACACAAACCTTTAGTAATTACTATTTCTATGTTGCCTACCCTAGTTGCTTTGGTCTTTTTCTTTATTTAAAAAGTTTCTGGATCTTATACAAATGAAACCTAGTGTTTTGACTTCAAAAGCCCTTTGGTGTAAGGAACACCTCCACACAGCTCTGGCCAATTTGGGATCCTATCACAGATCCAAATGATAACAAAACTTGGATCTGAGCAAGTACATGATCTGAATACAGCTCAAATTGGGCCTAATCCTGCAAATTTTGATTGCCCTGGGTTATGGATTGTGTTCATTGGTAAAATTATTCATGTTGGTGTTAAATTACTTGAGTTCTTAAAGATGGTCATTAAAATATAATGTAAGGAAGAAAAAATTTGTATAGTGATTTCAGACAAGCATGCATCATCCATGAAACAGTTTAAGGAAATGGCACAGTAAGCTTAGCTAACTTTTGTCTTTGAATAYTTTTGCACAAATGCTTTTAGTTTTTTTTCTAAAAATATTAAACAGTGAAAATGACGGAAGTACAAGAAACTTGCTTGCAAGTGTGACCTAAGGGAAAAATCTCTCTTTATAGATTAAAATAATGCAAGTAAAACTCCAGGACACAAAGGTATTTAGTGCTTTAACATACTCGGTTATTTTTCTCAGATGCTAATGGATCTGTCATCCAGGCTCCAAATCGAGTTCCGGATATCTTGACTGTAATGGGGCCTGTAATTTTCATCAATTTGCCACATGCTGAAATTAGAAAAACAAATGCATTAATGCAAACAATTACACAACTCTCCTTGACATCACTCAGAGCACAAGACCAATTGCTCTAAACTAAATAGTGGCTCCAGGGGATTCAGGCTTAGGTTGAAGATGAATTGTCATCTTCACAGTATGATCTTTTCTGTATTGAGTAACACAGATATGTAAAAACATAAAAAAACCTAATAAAATGTATTTGTTTATATATTTTTTGTATATTTTAAAGCGCAGATACATTTTCTGGGCATAGATACAACTTAATAAAATATCTTTCCAGATGCAGTTAATAAAATTTAATAATAATTAAAAAGAAGACATAACCCCCCCTAATTTTAGGTCTCCAGWGGGTAAGAGAAATGTTTCTCTGAGTTGATGAGTGTTTGAGTTTTCCATTGACCAGGATAACAAGAAGGTTAGAAGGTTAGGGGTAGACCAGGAAAAAATGGTTTGATGTGGGAATAGGTACCCACATGCCCGTGTCTGACTCTTCGCCACARTTACACACACGTAGCTCTTCCATGCCCACATACAGTATTATGGGCCTGTTTGATGCTGAGAACGCAAATGTGAGAATTATTCAGGAACTGTGGCTGTATCAGTTGGCTTCTAATCCATTAGGCTGTCTCGTAGTAGACTGTCTGGGAGGAAATAATGAGAGTCGATATGATCTTGAATGCTGACCTTCCTAACAATCCAAAAATCTATATTTTAGGGGACATTAATAACATACCCATTAGCAGCAAGCCCAAGGTGGAATTCATATGTTTGCCTAGGGGCTTAATATCACACAGTGGTGTAGGTGATTAAGTGAGATAGCATGTTGTTGAAGAAAAGATTTTCCATATGAATGTAAAAAAGTGACGCATTTCATTTCTTTTAATTTAAAAATAAGTACTTCTCCATGATACATAGTTGTGCTATAGTGTATAACGCAATCTATCTAGGAAATGTGACAGACAAACTGTATATAATTTTGAGAGTGAATTTATTCAGTTCAGAGGAGAAGGTCACATCATGCCTGGATTTTCTACTTTATGTAGCTGACAGGGAATGTATTGTACCAGGCTGCTTCAGTCGATTAGCATGGGGTGATGCTGCGGGAACAGCTCAGGGACCGCTCGTGGGCATTTCGTTCACGGCCAGGGAAATGGGCTGTAATGAAGCTGACTGAGTACATGCTGAGACCTCAGTGAGCAGTGGGGGTTGGGCCTATTTTCTGGGTCAATTTAAAGGCATTATTATTTACGTCTCTTGATWTATGTATCTTAGAATCTTTTGTTAATATTTTGGAGTTTAGCATTTTGAAGAATCTTACGTGTTTTTCCCCAGTTACTTATCATATTACAAGAGATTTTTGTTTAGGACTTTTTTGAAGATAATGCTGCTAGTGTTGCATGCTGAGTGCTGTTTTTCTACCATGCTGCTAGTATTCTGTGCTGCGTGCTGTTTTTCTACAGCAATAAACTGCAGTTAGTCAGTTTGGGAAGCTGAGGGCTATATTCTAGCAAGGTGTCTGTCTGTCTGTCTGTCTGTCTCTCTTTATTTTTAGGTGGTATGTTAGTAAATAATCTCAGAAATGGGCATGAGATAAACTCAAACCTTTGAAGAGGGCTGAAACAGTTTCTAATAAGATTATTAAAAAACTAACAGTGCATAGAAAGAAATCAGAAAAAAATCACTTGTGAATTTGTAGTTTTTAAGGTAATTAAAATACAAATTGAGTGAATGTGTGAGTTAGGAGGGTACACTAATTAGTATCTTTAAAACATTGCATTGAAATTAGTAGTAAAACTGAAAGTGGCAAAGAATTTGGAATTCTAAAACATCTTGTTTTTTTCATAAAAAAACAAMAAAAAAATCCGGGAAGCTAGATATGGAACCAAAAATGAGCCTTGAAATTTTGCTCCTGGACTGCCAAAACGTAAAGAGCCCACGGCGGAGCTGCGGGGTGCTTGCACAGCCCACCGGCAGCCTGGGTGACACCCTGCTTGGGCAAGCCTGGGCGCGCGCAAAGCTGTCTGTGAGGGTGGCTGTCCAAAGTGCAGCTTGGCGAGGAGGAAGATGCAATAAGCAGTAACAGGGAAATTACAGAGAGACAGCAGCAGTGCAAACCTGGTGTGACGCTGCCACTGAGAGCAGTCGCCCCACTGGCAGCACAGCTTTTGCCCAGGCCAGGCAAAGCAGCCCCGTGGGACACCCCAAGCAGCTGCTTTTGGCTTGCTGCAGGAGCCGGGGCAGGGGCTGCGCACAGGGAGCCCTGGGGGCTTTCGCAAAGGCTTGCACGGTGCTGACTTGTAGGGGGCAACAGAGAGAGCTCAAAGCCCCCTATCTCCAGCAGGAGGGGGGTCAAAGTATGGGGGTGCTTGTAGCCCCCACTGTCCGTGGGAGGGGGGTGCACTCATAACTCTTGTGTGCGCCTGTGTGTGTCACTGGAACTTTTTGAGATTAGTTAGAGAAGGCTGAAAATTCAGAAATTTGTAGGTTTATTATCATTTTGTAAGTGTCTAGTACTGTGGTTTATCTGTTGTATTACTTGTATTGATCCTGAGTGTATAGTACACTGATTGCCATTTAATTACTTGTCATTAATAAATCAATAAAACTCTTCAATCCTGATTTAGTTTAAACTATGTGAACTGAGCAGTTTCCACCTGTGACAGGAGTTAGATGTTGCTAGAGAATGGTCTTTCAAAATGTATTGAGATATTGTTCAATGGGAAAGAAGAGATGGCATTGTACTTCAAGGGCTAAATGATCAGCAGTTTATGAGTCCAGGACATATTTATGTGATTAAATATTTATTCCTAGAGAGAAGGTAGTAGTGTCAAGAAAGGAAGACTGTACGCAGAGTTACTGTTTAGCTGAGGGGCAGATGACTGAAAAAGTGACAAAACCTCTCTTTTTCAGCCTAATAAAACAGAGCATCTTCTGAGACACACAAGGATTTTTCTTTCTCCTGCGCTATAGCATGTCCCATTTTTCCCTTGTTCATTAAACAAAAACGCACAAATCTGCTGATGTGATATAACCTGATGGAATAGGTATTTAGAACTAAATAGTRATATTATGTATACTTTTTCTGCCTATGGTAAGTCAGTCCAATTGTAGTGATGATTTGTATCCCATCAGCAGGTTTGTGCAGTAAACCTCAGCAGTACACAAGGGACTTTTGGCTTGCTTAGGACAGCATGGGCTAGAGCGTTCTCTTCTGTGATTTAGAAGGAAGTGGTAGAGCAGTCAGTGCCCACCTCCAGTGACTAAAGGCTCTGATCCTTTCATGTCCTTCAGAATAAGTCTTGTCATCACAGCCCTCTTACAGCTGGGAGATACTCAGGAACAAGAACTTAACATATGACGTCTCCTACAAAGTTCTAGGCCAAGTAAGTCTAGTCCCCTCTTATTGCAAACAGTATATTTATGTCTTGCTCTTCGTAAAATTAGTAACATGATTGTAAAATTGGGGAAACATTTTTTGCCCTTGCCCACCCTCACCCTTACTCCAGCTGATTATTGTTTCAGAACTTCACTCTTCTCTTCGTTTGAAAACTTGTCAGGGCCAAGTGTATGGCTGGTGTCAGTCTTCTCTTGTTTTGAGCAGTCCGATCTCAAACCTTTGCTTTTAGAAGCCTGTGGACCAGAATCCCCTCTGAGTTGAGATAGAACTCCTTGGAAGAACAGCACAGGCCCCAACGCATGTCTCAGCTGGATGGTCAACTTGATAAATCAGCTTATATTATTTCGAACTGTTTAAGGCTGCCACAGGTAACCTTTGTAGAAGAAAATTACCCCAAGTATTCCACAGATGAACTGGCTTGCTAAATACTGGTCTTGAGAACAGAGTGAACGTATGGACTGTTTGATGATTAGAAGGGAATTGTAAGACTAGGAAAAGGTAATTGAGGCCAAATCCTCCTCCCCTTCTCATTGAAATCCCTCTGAAATTCATTTCAGATTTTATTCTGTCAAACCCTGAGACAGCCCTCTAATGCAGTGCTGCTTCTTCCAATATTTGAAGGTAAGAGAATCAAGTGAATGCAATTAAGGAAACACTAAAACTAAGTTATTCTTTTTCTTAGAGACAAAGGTATCATTGTTTTCTTCAGTTTTGTCTTTTGGAGCTTCACCTTCAAATACGTTTACCCATTTGTTAAAGCAGAACTATAAAATATTGGCAGAATCGGGGTCGTTTATGGTTTAGCTCATTATAAAGTTGCAAGTGTGCTGTCTGCACTAAAGTCTTATTGAATTACTATTACAAGTAAATAATTTATTCTAAATGCGCAGCATTTTGATGACATGTTGCTACAAAATGCAGTTTATTGATCTTTTTAACACTGAAATAATTAGTGATACTGACTTTAAAAAGATAACAATTTCCTTATAGCTTGGCCAAGCCTGGGCTTGCATTTGGTACAGAAGTTAAATGAGAGCTCTTTCAAGACTAAAACTTAATATAACATTTAACAGTTCACTAACAAAGCAAGGTGAGTTTTCTGGGTGGTTGTAAGCACTTTGAATTTTGCATTCAGTGCAAGAAGTTTCCTTCACCCCTCGTCTAGTGTTGGAAACAGCTTCTTCTTGCCTACTTAAGTGTAAAAAGTGTTGCTCTAATGCCAGCCTATACTCTCATCTGCAGCACAGACCCTATAATTGTTCGTGTGGCTGTATTAGAATTCACCTTGCATGCTGAGGTTTTTTGCTAGGGAATGGTGACACTAATGTACTGAAAAAGCAGTAACATCTACGTAAAMGTTCTGTGACATGGCATGTTCAGGTTACTTTCAGAGTTTCACTTTGCAAATAAAATACAATTCTATGTTGTGTCATACCTTGTAGCTAACATAGGAGAATAACAACRACTGGATAGGTATTAAGAGAATGGGAGTCTAAAATAAAAGAATTCCTAATAATTTCCAATTAAGAATTTTCTTTAGCTCATTTTGTATCTGGGGAAATGGAACATAGACAAATGTCATGTGAAATGTGCAGCATTCTGCCCTAGCATGTGTTAAGCCTGTTAGGAATTCACTTTGCCAGTCTGGGAATTCCCAGCTGCCTTGGTACCTTGGTAACCCTTTGGAGGTGACTCTCAAAACATCTTTAAAGGAGAATTTCTGCCTAGGAGATGGGAACTGTGGAACAGTTCTGTCAGCTTCAGGCTTTGTTCCCCTTCAGGTTGTTTTCTATGGTCCTTGGAGAGGGAGTCTTCAGTGCATCTTCAAACAGATGCAAATACTTTACTGCCATAGACTTTGTGTTCACAGGACCTTCCTGCCACACAACACAGGGCGGCAGAGTTTGCTCTTCTATCTAAAGCCCCTGTGACATGTTATCAGGCAACAGGACGTTGCTGGTAGATGTTCTTCTCACATTTAGTATGGGAGATGTTAGTCGGATGTGTGACTTCCAGTGAGTTTTCCAGTTTTCCAGTTTGTCTGGACCTCATTAAATCAAAAGGAAATTTGAGGTACAGTAACTGGGGCACTTGCAATGCCTTTTTTGAACCAGAATGGCACCCCATGAAAAAAAAAMCAAACAAAAATTCTTGAATTATTTGGCTCAAAATTACAAAAAGATAGAATTTTGCTACTCTCTCTGTTTTTCTCTTGCAGTGAGCATAAATAAAGGAGCTCTTGCTTCTGAAACTCATCAGATACAAAAGATAGGCTTCTTGTTTCCTTTAGAAAYAATATAGAAAATGTTTTTTCTAAAAACAGCCCTGGAAGGCAGACCTGGTGGCCAGTGTGTGTGCAGTAGAGGAGATGGTAAAATTATTCTCTACTATGCCCTTCTGCCAACCCAAAAATGAGTAACACATTTGCAGTGATTACCCTATTTGAGATGCATGACTTTTTTTCGTTGAATCTTTGTATCTACAATCCCTCGTTATTAAGCAATTTATGACAGGGGTCTTTTATAAGCAAGGTATTACTATTTTTCCCATACCAGTATTTACTGGTTGTGAATTTGGAAATATAGTTGGGATAGATCTCAGTGAAGCAGAGAAACCATCTGCCACATGAATTTTCCATAACAGTGAAATGGCTGAGAATTAAAACTGGCCTGTGCATTTCTTTACATGGCCAAAAGCTCCCTTTTTGTTTACTTTTTTTTTTCCCCTCTGGCAGAAGGGAATGTATGAGGATGTGGAGATGACTCCTGTCATGGCTGGAAAGCTTTTTTTTTTACTGGTGGAAAAATTCTGGCTATAGCAAGCCTCTGCTCTTTAATTCCATGACAAGGGAAGGACTAGATGGTAATGAGAAGGTAGGTCATATGCATTTCCATACTAACAAATGTCAGAGAGTTCGGAAATGTTTAAAAAACAAATAAAAAAACTTTTCTGAGTTTTTTAGATTTTTTTTCCAGCACAGAAAGATTCGGATGGGATTACACACTCTTTTAGGGYGGGGTGATTTGAAGTTCTCAGTGATGACCTCTTTCTCTTGACTTCAAAAGAAGCAGCTCACCAGGTTAGAAAATCCCAACCATTACTGCTTAGAGTAATTGGGAAATCAAACCTCTTGAGTGTTCATCCATCCTAAATGAAACTGTACAAAGAGCATCATATAGTGCACAATCTGGATGTTTATTGCTTGATTCTATCTTAYAACAGTTTTCCACCATGGACTTAGTAAGTCTGCTTGTGCTTTCCTGTACTGATATTAAGGAAGAAGTGGAGGAGCATGTGGTCGCCATTAAAAAAAAAAAAAAAAAAAGCAGAGGTACTACTTCTGTAGTCTGGGAAAGTCTGTGGGGCAGAACGCATCTGAAAATTAGCTCCAAAGTGAACAAATACCAGGAGAAGGTTGTGAAGACCAATTGGACAGAGAACTATTTTGAAAATAGGTAGGAAWGGGTAGTTGGTATTCCCAGTTTCTGTGATGTCGGTGAATATGGGTAGCTGCTATATATACCAAGCAAGTGTATGAATTATTGAAGGGCTTGCAAGTGAAATAAAATCCATCWCAACCAAAACATCCTCCTGTAATGATCTCAAGCATTATTATTCTATTTATTGTAGCTAATAAACAGGGGAAAATGAAGTGAGTATTTTTTTTCAGTGTGCACAAGCCATTTCCATGTGCTTCACTTCTTTCACTTTGCTACTTATAATCAAATTTGTCACAACATTACTTTATAATGTGAGGGAATGAAGAGTTACTTCTTACTTAATGGCTGTATTTCTATTCTCCTACATAATGCAAATCCAGGAAACATTGCCTACTTATTAGAGCTTGCTAAGAGGAAGCCTGTGGATTCTACTTTAAGCGTGCAATGTCTTGCTCTGTAATCTTTGAGAAAGTGACTTCTTCTTGCCTTTTTGTTTCTTTATGTACAAAATGGAGATAATATTTATCTCCTTTGAAGAGTTTTGTATTAAAAGATATTTGTAAAGCTCTTCAAATCCTGAAGGGAAAGATGCTTTGGAAGTGCAAGTGTCACTACARTCAATAAATGCCTGCACTAATACCTCTTTTGCCATGATGTAACAGCATTTCTTTGGCTAAATACGATATTCTACTTTTCAAGTCCTAAGGAAAAATGTTAATGTAAAGTGTTGTTTAGATTCTACATTATAATTAGATGTAGCTACAAATGAATCCAATGTGTATCTACTCTAATTACTTTTTCATGTTTCATAAGCAATGGTTGGCAGAGAGTATTGGCCTCCATGAATGCTAGCCATATCTTTTTTTCCCAATTTGTTAAACATATTATTACAAAAATAAGAGAGTCCCAAACATGTGCATTTTCTTATGCATGCACATACCTCACATGTCTGCCTGCTAAAGATTTACATGTGCATAAGTGCATGCAAATTTGTAGTACGGGCAATTATATTCCTACACTCTATTCCTACATGTTTAATAGCATGCACCCTTTCAAAGTTCTGTGGCCAAATATTTTAGCAACTTCAACTTGAATTTTCTCCTATTCCAGGGAGAGGGAACAAGTCTGACTCATCACAACTGCTATAGTAATCATTAAACTTCAGTGAAAGTAAGAAAACTGYTCACTGTATGCTAATGACTGTTGCAGGGGTTGCCAGTGCAAATGGAAGATCCCTTTTAAGTGGCCATGACCAAATAAATAATGCATTATATAGCAGCTATATTGCTGAATAACACCTGCTAGGGAGAAGAATGGCAAAATAGCTATTATACATACTGGTTATATAATTATATTGTGAAACTCACCAAAAATCTTTGACAATTCAAGACAGAACCTGTGGCACATTGTGGCCAGTCTGCCTTCTCCTGCCATAGGTTTCTGGTTATCAGATTGGCATGGATAGCCTTAATTGGATCATCTCCAGTGTGGTGAATGCGGCTGGGGAGAGGGGGTAGCCATGAAAGCCTATATGCTCGCTGATCTGTACGCACACTACCAGCTTTCAAGAGTTACTCACCGTAAGCCTGACCTAAGGTGTTTTTAGAAGAGKCAGATGGGTGGACCAGAAATGCAGCCAGTTGCTTATTAGGAGAACATAAAAGTCATTTAAGCATCTAAGCCCAGAGAATAATACCAAAAAAGATGAATAAATCTGTATTAGAGCTTGAGAAGGCCAAAACCCTTTTAATAATTGGTCGGAAGCCCTGCTTTTGACCACTAAAACATGTGAAGAAGCTCTAACCCTATTATGAAATATCAGATTGGTAGTAGTTCTCCTAAGTAACGCTGTCTACCATTGTTGTAACTTCAAATTGCACTTGTATGGGGTGTTGGAAAATGTACTTTGTTATAAGACTTTAGAAAGTTAATGGGGAAAGGAAGATGCCCAGGGAGGCATCAACATGYTAGAAAAAGGGTATCATGTTTATTTGAGTGCACTAGGGGCATGGATGTGTAGAGTAATCCGTTTTGTGCAAATATTTTCTCTCTGTTGTTAATATGCATTATTTTTATAGATTTTTTTTTTACATTAACATATTGAGAGAAATAACATGTTTTGCAGGATAGAGAGGAGGGGAGACATGGATAAAAAAATGAGGGAAATAATTAGGAAATAAAAGGCGAACATCTATCTGAATACACCTGGTCATTCTGATGTTTAGAATGTATCCTGTACTGTAGATACTTTACTGATCAGTGTTACAAGTACACGCCATAAAAGCAAGGAAAAATGAGATACTCATTAAAGATGAGATGATGATCTTTTGGTGCCTAATACACTTACTGGAACATTCAGAAAATATTGGCTATTTATACCATTTTTCTTGTTTGCTGCAGTATTGTAATGCAGCCATTTTCTTTGACTGCAAGTGTGCCTCCAGTCAATGCAGTAATGTGCTATTATGTCTGTGTACTGAGGGGAAAATAGGATCATAAGAGATTTCTGTTTGAAGAATTCTTTCATGTCTTTTTGCCCATCATTGGTATGCTATTTCTAATGGAAAATAAGGAAATTAAAAAAAAATAATTTAAGAGGATAACCCAGCCCAGATTTTTCTTATTCTATTGCCTCAGAAAAACAAAGAGGCACTGCTTATTACCTTAAAAACATGTTTCGTGTCATGTGCAGCCTTTAAAAGTRAAACCCCCAACCTGGTAACTAAGACATTGATCACAGGGTTGAACTTTGTAATTTCTATTTTATTCAAGTTCAGTTTGAACTTATAAAATATTTATTTCTCACAGAAGGGGCTGCAGTGTTGGCTGTAGAAGTCAARATTTTACTAGTAATCCATTGCGGTTTCTCAGAATGGATGGAATGATTGATTTCCTAGTGAACTAGTCTGCACCTGTGAGCTGGTGTGTGCTTTGTCCCTGCCTTTAAAGGAGACCAGGCTAAGGGGTAGACTTTGCATCATGGTTGTAGAGTAGGTACTTACTGATCACCCCTATTTGGGAAATGGAAATTAAGGTTGGCATTTAATAATGATAGTTATGGCTTCTAATTTTGGTAACTGATACAGAGCTGGTGCTGATTTTCAGAGAATGTTCATGCTGAACATTCACTTTTCCTAAATAAGTCAGCATGAGAACAACCAAGGTGGAGACTGATGGTCCTGCAGTAGTAAATCTGTTGCATTGCTCAAARTGGATCATTGCTGTGCTTCCCGCAGAGACTGTGCTTCGTTACTCTGAGTTAGGTGTCATGCTAATTATGCTGTATTGCAAATTGCAGAACAGCACATCTCTGCTAAATGCTAATGTTACAGGTCTACAGACAGCACAGTCTAAAAGGCCTCTCAGATGTTGTAGCGGCATTTGAATCAAGGTTGTGATGTGGACACCTCTAAACTGATCCCAGTCTACTTTCCACTAAATTTTTTTCATGCCGACATCCCAAAGATGACCTGAGTAGCAAGCCTGACAGCTCCCTGATGAGTTGTAAATCTCTCAGGGTTTAAAGTTGCTGTCTTTTATAATTTTCCATCTTAATTTCTCCTGTATATAGTAGGGCAGATTCTCCTCTATGATACAATGGTGTAAACTTAGAATGATATGGTTGACCTTGGTGGAGTTACTCTTGATTTTTATTAGAGTAGCACAGATCAGAATAGAGTGTAGTCTTTCTTCAGACAAGAGAATAGAAAACTTCATCTTTCTACAAAGCCTACTAAAAATACACAGCTGAGGGACCAAATTTGACAAGAAATTGTTAACTTACTGAGCTTTTTCATGCAGTCTCGAAGCCTGGTTTCTAAACTGAGTACCCGCTGATGTAGTTCCTCATAGTCATAGGCACCAATTTCTTCCTGAATCCCAGTGAGAACGGTAGACAGATTCCTAATTTCCTCCTTGAATTGGATGATTAATTTGGCATCAGTTTTGTATTGTTCCAGAACTGGGATCAGTGGTAAGAGCTCATCCATCTTTTCCTTCAACTCCTGTAACAGGCAATCATATGTGCATTAGAGCAGTTTAAAGGAGTTCAATCCTCTAACTCCCATTAATGTAATATTTATGCATGATTATTAAAATGACTTGAAAATGCTTATTGATTGTAGTTACAGATCTATTATTAGCATATTGTGAAAGTCTTAGAAACCTCGGGATTAATGGCAGTAAGCAGTGGATAAAATGCATGAGAGAACAGTCAGTTTTTCCTGAAAGTATGCAATTACCTTCAAGAGGCTCGAACCAAACCTCTTGAAGGTCTGACTTTCCATTGGCAGGGTGTAAGAGCCCCAGTATATTTCAGGAGAGAAGGTGATTAGGCCTGAACACACAGTGACAGTCAAAGATGTCATACCTGTTTTACAGTGCTGTCATAGTTGGTGAACTGTTATTTTCTTTTTCATGCCTTAAAAATACTGAGTTCGCTTTTTCCGTAATGGCTGTTAAACTCTGTTTAGTGCTGATCTGGCCACAGTGATATATACATCTTTCTTCTGAAGTAATAAATTCAGAACCTATTGTGCATATGTATAGTTCAAAATGTACTTTTCTTAACCATGAGTTGTATTTGTCATCCTGCTATATCACTACATGCCTTTGAACTTCCTCAATTGTTCTTTGAGCTTGACTATCCCAGATCATTTTATTGTCACATGCAGTTGGTGCTGCCTTGCCAATCCTATTCTTAAACGTTGATTAAACAAAATAAGGCTCTATTTTGCAATCTTGGGTTGCARTCTCTTCGCAATCTCAGATTTCTGCTATGTCATACACTTTGAGAATTTGTCTCAATCAGTTTGTAACCTATAATGGCTGCTCATCTTTTGTCTTGTAATTATTTTTTTAAATGTGCAAATCTTAGAGACTTTGTTAAATTAATTTGGATAGTTAGAGGGTCTTTTTTTTAAATTTGTTTGGTTATTATTCTGTAGTACCATCAAAGTATCCTTGCAATCAAAAGGTTTTGCTTTATGAAAAGCGTGCAGGTTTGCCTTGATGTATCATCTGTATATAARGATTTGCAAATCTGTTTGCAATTTGASGGAACAGCAGGACTTCCGTGAGCAAATGCCAGAGGGACCAGAGGAGATGCAAGCCTGGGCAGAACAAGAAAAAGCTGGAAATAGAGATCTGTTAGGTGCTAGCATTTGGTGATAATAGACACTGGGAGCAGATGAGGACACCCAGGGAGAGGCTTTTGAAGGGATTAGAAAATCAAGTCCTAAAGAGTAGATGGAACAGTCAGCAGATAGAAGGGAAAGCAGGAGAGAACTAAAATGGAAGCCCAAGCAAGAGAAAGAGGTGCAGAAGCAAATGTGGTCAGAGATGAGCGGAGACATGCACATAGTTTATTATGTCATGTGTATTAAAGGGTGTAATAAACTATAAAACATTTCCAAAATAAATAATATTATGATGCCAAACAGAATACTTCTCTGCTAAGATATGAAAGAAGCTGATAGGCATGGTCACTATTAGAGCTGCTTGAAGATCTGTCTCTGAATTTTTCCCTCTCAGACATGTTCTATAGACAGTTTGAGAGTTCAGCAGTATCAGTTCATCACCTAGCGAATATATTCATATAGTTTTAAGAAATGCTTTCATATGGGAATTATTCTTTACTCAAAATGAAGACTTGCATGTTTTGTTAGGAAGTGTATTTTACACACAGGTCATCTTAATAGCTAGAAAACTGCATTTTAAATTACAAGCAGATATGTTGTTATAAATGGATCTAAGAGTATCAGGAGTTCTCTTTGTACCTTTGGTTCTATTTTCAAGGGGCTTTCCAATTATGGTAGGTTAGCAGAATTACTGAATTGAACAGAAAGAAGTGGAGACTCATTTTTGTCTGCTGTTAAAACTATTTTTATTTGACTGTTCTTATTGAAAACTTAACTTGAGCCTAATTTATACCTGTTAAAAAGAACAGTTATTTTGTGTGTGATGATAATGAGAGTAGGTTTCATGATTTAGAAAGCAGAGCTCCAGAACCCAATATTTTTGGTATTTAATTTTGAAATGAACTTAGGCTTTGGTTCTGTGAAGCAGTAAGCTATCAAAAATCATGGTTAAACCGTGATGGGAAAAAAGAACAAAGCCTGTAAAAATTCAGCAAGATAAAATGTATTTAAGAGAATTAGTAAAGGTAACTTATTCCTAGTAGGATTTATGCCAAATAAGGTATCTTTTGACCAAACTGCTCTAACTTTTGGGGGGATCAGGTATCTTGTGCCTGGCATAAATGCTGATTTGACAGAAGTATAACCATATGCTCAAGTGTGATCTGGATCAAATTTGTACTCTTTGGTTCTCATAAACATGGAACCACAGTGTTGGAACATTTCACTTTGGTAAAGGACATACAGATGTTTCTGGTATTTTCATGACAAAGACAATAATTTTCTTGGAATCTGCTGGCACTCTTAGCTTGTTGTTATGATAATGATGCAAGAGCTAATTTGCATTGCAACACTAGTAGGTGGTAGATGTATTTTGGCACTTCACGCCTGGTGGTATGAGGGGTAATGCTATATCTAGAATGAGTTGCTTTGTCTCAGGAAAGATAGAGCACTGGGATTTTAGTAAATCAAATTTCAGAAAGCCAGCAGCATATTGTATTGTGTTGACCTTTTAAATTACTCTGTAATTTGATTGGTTGGAAATCGGTTTTATACTCCTGCCAAATTGTCAAACTGAAGTTAAATGACTGGCCAATACAAATATCGAATGTTTGAAAGGTTAGAGTAGTGCTGAAAGCTGCTACCTTTGACATCCTATATCAGACATTCAAATTTTGATATTTTGTTTCCAAGGAAAACTATAATGGGAATGCAGAATATATAATGGCACTATACAAATGTGTTGTTACTGTAGCGAAGAGTGCTAAAGAAAGTTGGAGACATTTCTTACTGTCTGAAAATGGCTGGGACTATATACTCAAACTCTAAGCTAAACTAAGAATGATAACACAGACAATAAAGTTTTGTAGTCAGATCATTAGTATACTTAATTCCTGGCATTATTAAGACCCRTTGGATCTGAATGGATCTGAAGAATAAATTAGACCCCTCGTTATGTACTTGCTGATTTAGGTATCTAACTTCAGCACTGATGAGAAAATTAAGTCCATAATTGTGTGAGCTTTCATGAAACACTTCAAAAGTATATRTTAGGTTAACATAATTTAGTCCTCAGAATATATTTTCTAGATCCTATCTGGCTTTCTTGCAGGCTTGAAATATCCATTTATCAGACTTGATATTTAAAGTACTTGAATATGCTCTTGTAACATTTTCTCCTTAAGAGTACTTCARATAGCTTTTTCAGAATACACAATGCTATTTTGTAATCTCTGCAACCCCTCTTCTTTGCAAAAAGATTGGCTTGTGGTTTCTCTTGTCATTAAAATTCTTTGGAAGTCTTTTTTTAATCACACAAATATGACTGGGGTTGATTTCCCTCCTCCCCTATCCCAAACCCAAAATAGCAAACCCTCAAACATGAAATTAGTTCTTAATTGTACTGGGTAAARATTACAATAACCTGATTTATTACAGGCTTTCTTCCCTTCAACTGCACTAAATGTCAGGCAACAGTAAAATTGCAGAACTCTCTAGTTGTTTGCTATTAATTCCATTGGATCTCCACATTAATCACTGGTGCTTGCGTGAATATAAATTTCTCAGTATGACATGCACATTGGTACAGAAGAAAACAGGAATCTGTTTATAGTGACATTTCTGTAATGTCTTAATAATTAATGGTTACTCCCTATTACAATTAAATTAAACGGAGCAAAAGATTATCATCATAAAGGAAGCTTTATTACGCTTTTCTTTTTAATGTTGCCTTTGTGTGAGCATTTCAAGCTGAAATCTTAGCAGTCCATGCATTGCCGCCTAGTACATTGCTTCCAGCAGGCTTTCAAAGTTATTGTTAAAATAAAACCTACTTGAAAATGCTTTGTCATTAATGTCTTCCGATCATCTTCAATTTGCCGAAACTTGGCCTTCAGCCCTTTCATTTGTGTTTCCATTTTTAAAACATACTGGAAATCCCTCTGAGTCCGTAGATTTAAAACTTCAATAGATTGGGACATATTCTGAACCTGTTAAAGAAGAACACTCTCTAAATGCACTTTTTGTTGCTTTACTTTTTTTCCTGGTTAGGTAGTTAAATGTCAGGCAATAAAATGTGCTTATGTCAGTGCTTTACTTGTGAGTCATTTATACCACAGCATAGTTTTAAATTCCATAACCGCATGACAGTACAAAAACTGAGCCACAGGGCTAACAGAGGACTAGCAGGAATAAGACCTTAAAGGCAGAGAGGGAGAGGGAGGGAGAGAGAAAAGGAGAGAGGGAGAGGTCCTTTCAGTCCTGTTATAAAGACAGGATCAACAGAGGCTATTAAGCACTAGAATCTACTTTGTCCTCCTGRTCCTGACTGTCCTTCAGGATGTGCTCTGTAGCACGACTTTTCTCTCAAGCCCTTCAGGAGGGCGGGCACTGAGAGCTGGAGATACTTTCTTGGTTAGTATGAAGAGCATGATTTTTATTGCTAGTAGGCATTTGTATAGTAATTCAGTACAAGCAATCCATGAGACTGTTCAGAGATAAGATTGGATGGTCCCATCATTGGACAGGTGTTTGGCTATGATTTCATAAGGACATAGAAAATTAGAAATTTTATAAAATTGTCTCACTGGTACAAAAATGCATGAAGTGAGTGTTCAAGTAACTGTTGTAGAGCAAGTGAATTTGTAGCTATAGGTAGCACTTTTGCTACAGTGAGACATGAATAGAAAAAATAATACATGAAGAATAGTTTACTCTTATATCTAGAGTAGATTATATGTATTTTTAACTGTACCTGATATAAAGGCAATTCTTTTGTCAGTCATAAAACCAACACGATATTTTGCAAGTGCAGTTATTCTGTTTCAAAAGGTGTTTCGTCTTCCCAAAACAGGAAGAGGAGGGGAGTACTGTAAAAATATTGGGCATTACGTTGAAGTTTTGTCTCAAGCCAAAAAAAAAAAAGTACACCTTCCTAATATAGGACAAAACCAGTAGTATTCCTGCTGTTTACAAAATGTAAACATGTAATGTTTGAACTTACATTTGTGACTGTAGTTATATATTTTGATAAGGACTATAGCACATTGCACCTACTTGTTAAGAGAACGTGTGGATTTAGTATAATGTGATTCTCTATGATCTGGAGCTCTTAAAATAGTATAGATTAGCTATTAGACAATTGCCATTGGCAGTTCTTAGAAAGTATTTTTAATGGAAAAAATTATTGTTTCTCTTTGCTCTGCTTTATAATTGTTGAAAGCAAGCAAATAAAGTCCTTCAGGGCTTGGAAGAACTTTGAATGTTTCCTTTTGACAGAAGCTGCATTTGCAGAGAGGCTCTAATTAAATGACTCTTTGGATTTATTGGACTAATAATATGGCACTACATACCCATGTTTACCACAGTTCTAATCATAAGTAAATAACTTTTAGAGACTGATGATTTAGRTTCCTCTGTGACAGCTCAAAAGCTGTGTTGTGAACTTAACCTCTCCCCCTGCCCAAGAGAAAGTTTTATTCATTATTATTTTAGTGTTTGGGAAATATGGTAGAGCAAAGRCTCTGGGCCCTGAAGTCTCCCTGTGTTTTGTTAACTAAACAGGTACAATATGAGGGGTAGCACATCCTCTGTGCTGTCCCTGGGMCCTGAAGGGACGTCATGTGGTGACAAAAGCCATAGCTTTTTCTCTGAGTTTTCTGACACAACATTTTATACCAGTTCCAAAACTACATCTGCTGAATGCCATGAAACTGTTAGGAATGGTGAGTCTACCCAGGCGTTCAGAGGGCTTGTGGTTAAAGATAAAGAGCATAAACTTGGCTTAAGAATTAAAACCAGGCTGATTGTCATTTATTCTGGAATTCAGTGATCACCCAGGTTGACTTCAGTGATAGAGTTACAGGTGAGATAAGAACCTGGCTCTGATTTTGTAAGAGTAGCATGTTAGCTTGATTTGGTTTGGAAACTTGATGTGCAGGCAGACATATTTAGAAATGTAAGGATTTAATTTTTAACTTTGGCAGTCATAGCTGAAACATTTCTGAATCAGATCTAATCCTGGCTTCTCTCTACTGTCATGCATAGTAAGTGGAAAGCCAACTAATTCAATTTGGTTGAGACTTTTCTCAAGTTTAGAATACTACTCAGGTGATGTAAACCCTGTGTAGAAGATTCTACCCTCACCGAGTCAGAACACAGAAGAAATATAATGTATTTAGCTGGGAAAAGGAGGAGGATGTATTATTTCCCAGGGATTCTGAGATTATAAAATGGTTCATTAAGACCTGTTAATAGTCTGTAGACAAGAGGAGAGGGCAAGGAGAAGTGATTGAAGTTTTGTGCCAGGAGCAAACATGCCCCCTGATCTTTACACTTCAACTTTCATTTGAGACAGGGATTGTTTGTATTTGAAATGTTTCCAAATTAGCTGAATCTCATGCTATGGACTCCTTTACAAGCTGAAACTAAGCCTCTGCTGAAGTTCACAGAGGTTTATGGAGGAAAAACTTGCAGGATCTGGCACTATATTAGCACTGGCATGATTTTTCTGTGGATAGAAAAGTATTGAAAAATGTATGCTGAAAAATAGATTTTTAGGTCTACATTTTATAACAGATAACTCTTGAATAACTAGTTAGATAACTCTTGTATCCTCCATTATGTATTAAATTTCAAGAGCAAAAGGAGTAGACTTCCATGGGAAGCTTAATGATCAAATGGAGGAATTTGTTGGGAAGACTTACCTTCTCTAGCAGTTGTCTAAGTTGCCTGCTTTTGGCATCTCTTGAACATAGGTTTTGTTCAGGTGCAACAACAGTACAAATGCATCGGCCGTCAGGATCCTGGGCTGAACTATAAACTTGCCACCCTTCCTTGGGGCTAATCTGAGTCTGTAACAACACAATAATAATAACAAAAATAAAGGGAATTGAATTGATGTTTTTGTTTGAAGAAAACCCCCTCAGAATATTTTTGTTTATTTTTGCAGTATATGTTTGGAATGCAGTTCCTCCTGTTTATCATTTATTATTAACTAATTAGACTGGTGATTTCACACAGTTTTGTCATATCTCACACCCTTGTATTACTTCTCTAGAAGTGTCCTGCAAACATTGTTGCTGGTGGAGATGAAAACAGTTTTCTGCTTGTGATTCAGCACAAGTTGGTTGATATAATTCTTTGCAGAGGGATGTTATGTTTTTCATCAACAGAGAACAAATATGTCCTTTCAGCCTGAATGACTTTTACTTTAGACTAATGGAAACAACAAAGACAGAAAAGAACAAATATGAAAACCCAAAGAGAGAGCACAGTGTATGTGACTGAAGCCATAGGGACTTGGCTCAGAAGCAATTCTGAACATGGGTTAGCAGGTTTGCTCTTAAAGATGCAGAACGCAGTAAGCTCTTCTCCATTGACTTTAACTATAGATACAAGAAAGGGAAGGGAGGCTTGCTGCTGGGTAGTACTGAAAAGTGTCTGGGGGCCCAGGGCAAAATAATGGCCTTTGCACTGTCCTTCTCTGGGACAGAAGAAGGCTAGCCCTGTTCTTTTTTGAGCAACCAACAACAGCAAGAAAAAAAAGCAAAAAAATCATGTTTGCTTGTGGAGCAGGCCAATACCTCACTGCCTTTAAAGTTTGTGTGATTCCTTGTGAGACTAGGTACGTGTATGTTTAATGGGTTGTATAAAAATACACAAGACTAGAATAAGAAAAGCAATATAATTAGATGACTGAACAGATTCAGATGATGGAATTAAATCTAATGGATACCAGGAGTATATTTTTTTTACTTTCTCAATCTGTAATTTAATATTATGCATTATTCTTTTATATCTAATAATATAGTATTGACCACTGAATTTCATAGTACAGATGCTAATGGATTACCACTGAAATAATTTTGCTCTRGACACAGTTGAAGTCAATTACTAGCTATATTATAAAATTGTATTCAGCATCAGGACAAAGAGTGATTATTAAACCTTGCAAGCTTTGATATCRATGCTTTACTGGGTTAGAATATGCAGTTGCACAGTTCCTCTCCTCAGGAGAGATGCAGTATCTCTATAGACTGAGGTTAGATGAAAAGGTGGCAATTTTTTCCTGCGTGTCAACTCAATGTTAGAAGAAGAGCACAGACTTTTTTCCCACAAAGACTCTTCTGAAGAAGTCACTGAAGATAGCAGTGACCTCTTCTACTGTGGAGTTAATTGAAAAATCAAAACTGTATTGTTGCSCGGTTTTGCAAGGAAAACTAAAGGATCATAATCTCGATGACTGTAAAAAGAAGATAGCTGAACTTGCCTTAGGCTTCGCTACAAAGGCAAATCCAAAGTTCAGTGCTAAATTATACCACTTCTGTGATGTTCTTAGCTTTATTTTTAGGGCAAAAGGAATCTAGTTTAAGAGGTGGAGAACAAAAAAAAAACCCAAAATTTGCAGCTGCAGGGACAATTTAAATTGGTTTTGAGTAGCTACTAAAATTGTGAGCTTGAACAACTGAAGCCTCTCAAGACTGGTAATCCTTGCAAAGTGTAAGCTCTGTTTACTCCAGCAGTTTCCTTGTGCCTCTGTAGACCTTATGCCAGGACAGCGATGTCGTGCAATAGGAAGGAAAGTTTATCTTGAAGTTCAGGAACATCTATAGACCTAGTGTTTGTGATTATAATTCTTTTAGGACAGAAAAAGTTAGTCTGCGTTTATGAACAAATTGTGAAATTTGGGCCTTGCACCTGGTATGTTTAGATTGGTAGCAACYGATTGAACTGCATTCAAGCAAGTGGCATTGTGTTAGTCCTAATGATAAATATGTCTCTCTCGATTTTTCTAGAAAAAAATGTTTATTGATTAATTTGGCAGATTTTSTTATGATGCCTAATGTACTGCTAGATTTTTATTACTTCTCTCTGAGAGAGACCTTCTGGCGCAATATGAGTGCACTGGGACTGGCTGCCCGTGCACAAACGCGTGCTAAGATAGTATCCCACCGCTCAGGCTACTGCTCTTTGCAGTATTCTGTGTTTCCCTATATTTGGGCCATTAGGGTTCCTCCATCAATTAGAAGGGCAGTGTGAGTGAATATAGATAGAGAAAAACAAGCAGGTGTGTATAGGTGCATTTCTTTGCCTTTTTTTTCTTTCTGTTATTTTTTTACTTTGACATTTAATGCTTACCTCAAGCGGAAACTGCTGTGCCACCCAGGAAAAGAGCTAGAAGGCATCAAAACCTTATGAAAGCTACTGAATCTAATCTTCAAATGCAGGCTTACTGCTGACAGGCCTTAGTAAACAAACAAGAAAAGAAATAACCAAGTGGAGAAGAAGAATGATGATAATAAATTATGCTAGTTCTTAAGAATCTGGGGAAAAAAGAAAGAACCCCTACAAAAAACAATATTTATTACTCTCTTGGCAGGCAGCTGGGCTACAGACTCACTTCACTTACCTCAAAAAGATTTATTTTTTAACTTGCACTTCTGTATATTCTGATAAAACTATTATAGCTGCCTCCATTGTTACTAGGGGCAGGGCAAATGGCAGTGCATATACTTAATATGATTGCTTAATATAAACAATATTTTTCTGTTTGTCTTGYGATTTCAATCCTGGGGCTGTAATAGAGCTGAAAAGACCAGATGCTGCAGAAGAGCAGCCACTCTTTCCCCCGACCCCACCTCATYGTACAGTTCTTCCAGCTGAGAGGCAGAGAAAGATAACAGAGAGCTGGAGTTCTTACTCTTTTTTCCTTTTTTTTAATTTTTGAGCTGTGTGAGTGCTAGGAGAGAGCTTTTGGAGAACTGTATGTGCTGCACTGTTCACTGGGGCAAGTGGCCCACAGATGATGGTACCTCGGAGATCCCTTGCTGGCAGGTAACAGTCCGTTACTGATGACCAGAGTATTACTGAACACCAGGGACAGAAAGCCTCTCCGCCAGCATCAAAGGTTTAGAAAAAAGTAGCAGTTTTGGGATGCTCAGTAGTTTAATGCAAAAGAAACACATGATTGAAGATGATGTTTTTTTCAGTAAGTGGATGTKGCCAAGCTCAGATACCACCTTTTCGTGATTGTGTCCCCAGCTCTGCAGACGCTCCTGTTACCCTCTTGAAACAAGAAATGTGCAAGTAACTCCAATTTAATGAGTGCAAATGGCACTATTGAAATAATTCTTAGGAGGCATTTATATCATCAGTGCTCTGTTGAAGCCAAGGGAGGCATGACAGTTTACTCAGAAACTGGTGCTGTTGATATAAATAAATATATATATATGTATATATATACTCGCATACTTGTTATTATAACTAGTGTGGGCTTCTTAGCTACTCAGTTACAAGTTTAAACTTGGACTTAAATGAGATAGGGAACTTTATTACTTGTGACATATTGCCACAAGAACTAGTAATATGTTCTGTAGTTCAATGGGAAAAGCAGTTACACTTAAAACGAAATAGAGCTTTTCCTTGTCTCCTCACATTCTTGCTGGTCTAAAACACGGCAGAATTCTTTCTCATGACCAAATTTAATTTATTTAAAAGTAGCAGTGTTTAATCATCTTAATGCAGTGACTTTTTGCAGTAATGTTTTTCCTGCATACATGTATTCAATTAATTAAATAGTGATTAGTAAATTCATCATTTTAGTTAAAAAATTAAGTTCCGAGAGTAACGAGCTATTATACAAGTAGTGAACATTGTAGTTTACATAACATACTATTATATAAACATCTGATTGCAGTTACACTAAAAGTACAGGTATTAGAGTTTATTTTACTAAGCATGAATACCAGTATAATGTTGCCTGTTGTCCAATTAAACTGCTACTTTAAGTTTACACTTCTCAGGAATAGTTAATCTCATGATTTCTTTATCTCTTCATTAACAGAGGCTGCTGTATATGAGCATCAACCATACAAAGTGGTATTTGTGTCATTTACACTGCTTCCATATCAGCCTTTCTAGAAGTCTGGTATTCAGTCTTCTAGTACCAATTTTATTCAGTTTCTAACAGCTATTTATTTGCTTAACTGTACTTCAATAGAGAAGAATAAGAAAGAAACAGAGTCTTTGCATATTGTAGAGACTAGCTAATATACAGTATTCTTCAGACAAAAATTAAAAAGAAATCTACGGTCTGATCTCAAATTGTTTTTCTTAATACTATATATTTTTCTGGAGCAGTAAGCACAGGAAAAAAGTCTAGGCAAATGAAACAACATTGCTGTACTATTTTTAGCATTTCATTCTCAAGATGAAGGCATTTGTTCTTAAATATTTAAGGATGCTATTTTAAAATCTTCCCTTTCATAGTAAGACCACAACATGCTCACCAATGTGCAGTTTTATAATGCCCAAAGAGAAGCATGCATTAAGTGATGATAGGAAGATTAGTAGCTTAAAAAGAGATTTACAAAGAGGCAACAAACTAAAGCTTTTGCTGTCACTTAAATACTAGTTCAGCATTAGGATGGCTTGCAACACATCACAGCTACTTACTAGAGTATCTGAAGTGGAAAGTCTGGTGATATTTAGTCCTACCAGAGATGGGAGAGTTTGGGACATCCAGTTAGAGATCATTGCCATGGTACTAAGAACAGCACCAAGCTTCAGCAGTGGAGGACTCATTGCTGTGGAGCTAATGAGTTTTCATAGTGACTGATTATCATCCCAGTGCAAGCTGGCAGGGAGAGGCGTGACTGCAGCACACAGCAGCCACAGCGGGAGAGGAGATCAAGCTACCCAGATTTAATCATCCATTAAAAACACTCATATCCTTATTTGCTCTCTTTCTTCTTTTACTAACAAATACTTACGCAGACTACCTTATGATGCTGACCACTAAATAAGCAGTCCTTTATATGCTAATAGTCATTGCAGCTTTCCAGTGGGAGATGGGATGGGTGAGTTGCTTCTTTATAGGTGCTACGGAGTCAATTAACATTTAGTTAGATCAGTTCTTGCAGAGTGGTATGAGTTATTGTCTAAAACGCAAAAACCCCATTGCAAAACCAAACACAAATAACCCCCATCTTCTCCCCATCGCTACTTTAGTAGAAATATGCTCGAGTGTATTTCTAAATACAACACTATACTTGTCCAAGTGGCATGGGGAAGAGGGAGGATTCTCAGCATGGCCACAAAAACACAAAAGCTGTCATTCTCACAGACCTTTCCAGCCTTCTCAGTGTCAGTGACTTTATAATTTGCAAAGCTTGCTATTAACATATATGTTGTTCATGAAAGAACACCGAAGTAGTAACAGTTCACGTTTCTGAGCATTCTTGTTAGTCTGCATGTTTTCATACTGAGAGTTATTGCATTACACACCCTGCTGGCAGGCTGAGTGTGTCTTCATTGCCTTTTGGATGGGAACAGAAAACAAATTGTAGGTGGCTCAAATAGCATTTTGGCTCTAATCTGCTGTTAAATCTACTGTTCTCTAAYGCTGTAGTATGATCTCTGGGTTCAGCGGCAACTTAGGTTTTTTGTAAATTCAGTATTTAAATGTAGATGAATCCACTAATTTCCTTGGTACAAGATATACCAAGTTAATGTGCAAATAACAGAAAAAAGAGTGTACAAATCATTGTGCAGTTGGGGTAGCTTTACTTTTTAAGATTATTTTTAAAAGAAGAAAGGCAGATCAAGAATTTCTAACACCAGTTATTTTAGAGAGCACTTGCTTAAAAGCTCTCTAAGAGGGAGAGAGTATTGTATTTGTTCCCAAACACAATTCTGGATTTTATTTGTTTCTGAATTTGCTTCCAAAGAAGTATATTTTTCTTAAAGAATTCTGGTAGTTCATATGAAAGAAAACTATAATGAAATTGAAAGGGATGCGTATTTATAGGAGTGTGTGTGATTGGAATGCATTTATTAAACTTACTAAAACCCTGCAGAATATTTTTCAGGTTCTCAGAGCTTSTATACCAAATTCAGGTTAGACCTCTCTCTTCCAACATTCAGTAAGAATTATTTCAGTCATCTCTGCTGTTTAGTCAAGATGTAYGGAAAATTTCTTGATTTTTAAAAATYAAGAAATACAAAAAAACCACAATGAGAGCTAAAGTATAATCTTATAAGGGGTCTTCCAGCAAAAAGATTCAGCAATAGGAGAGAAGTTCTGTGTGTCCAAATATTAAACATTTTCCTGGAATTGCACATTAATGTGAGCTGCAAAATATTTCAAATTTTCAAAAGATATAATTCATTGAAAAGTGCATTTGAAAACAGTATTAGAATATGAGTTTATTTGCTTGTATACCAATTCTGCACACCAAACTGTGCTTTAATTACTTACTGGGCCAGAGGTTTGTGTTCAACAGCTTTTCTTGAACGTTTTTCAAGTCACTTTTAACCCATCTTTACTTTTGGGATGCACAACATCCACTGGCATGGAGTTCCACAGTTTGATTATGTCTTGTCTTAAAAATGTACTTACCAGAAGTCATGGCTAGACTGAAAATTTAAGAAATGCTATGTTCAATCCAAATTTGCAATTTTCTAGTGAAAGGCATTTCTTGAAAATTATAACCTTGATCTATTTCCTGTAATCTGGATTCCTTTCAGCTACTTAACAGAAAAAAAAAAAATCCCTCACCAATGCATTTGGCTACTGCAAATACGGTATTCAAGCCCACCAAAGAACTCAGTTTTGTTAAATCTAATAACACGGTTGACACCTTTCCAGAGCTAATGGTGACTCTTTCTGTTGTTCCATTGACTTCAAAGGGCTGGTGCAGTGTATGGAAGCAGAATTAGATTTCATAAATCACCTTTTGTAGTGGTGGCTGCGCTTACCCTCTGGGATGTGTTCCAGGGCCCTGGCCAGCTGTCTGTCCGGAGTGAGCAAGTGTTGCAATGTGCTAAAGCTTCCACCAGGCCCCTGCGTTTCCTTACTGTGAAAACCACAATTCAGTGGTGGCTGGTGCGTGCCAGATTTCAGCCTAGTGAGGGCTTGTGGTGGTGTTGGGATGTGCTGCTAGATCCAGAGCTTCAGAAACACTCCCCTGTTCAATGGTCCTTTAACGGCAACTGCTGTGTKTTTTCTGTATTTCAAAAAATAGCTTTCTTAGTAGCTTACCTTAACATGAACATAAATATTGATGGGTTGTGCGATGGGAGCTGTTACAGCTTTCTCTGGGGACAGGGACCCTGTAGCAAGACACTCTTGCAGTGTTTGTTCCATCTTAAGACAGAGAGGCTGCCCAGACATTGCCTTGGCACGCGGCAGGGCACAGCATGTGGAGGTGGTTTGAGTTCATGCGTCCGTGGAGCTGGGCTCAAAGTTGGCTTCTGTGCTGAGGTGCAGATGGGTGTGTGCACACAGGCTCTTGGGTTTTTCCTCAGTACATGAGGTCACTGTATAACTAGTATCATACCAGAAGTACACATATGTTCTTCTTATACCACCACTTGAAGAATCAACCATTACTTCTTCTTAGGGCAGCAAGAAAGATGCAGAAAATGTAATGAAACATCGCTGAGTTCAGCTTTCAGCATTGATGTATTTCTTTTTCCTCTTTAGGCTCACACGTAAGTTACATTAAATGTTAATGAAGAAATCTAAGACTATAGAGTACATATGAGAAGGCCATGTCACCAAAATGCTGAAGACTAGGTGAGACAGTAGCAAGTTTGGTCCTTTCAAGACCTTTAAAGCTCTAAGTCGTGTTAGAAAGGGGGGGGGGGGGAATTTGGAGCCAGTGACACAGATGCATCCGCTATTGCTAATGGTGTATTAGAGGGCCTCCTCTGTGGTCAGTGCACATTGCAGACCACTTCAGAAATACTTGCTTCCTTAGTTTAAATTAATTCTTTTGCTCTTATTAACTGCTCTAGTGTGTCACACAAGATGGCACCATACCTAACGGTGTACAATCAAGTGTAGACAGCTCAGTGTTTTAGAAGGCAGGTGAGAATAGGGCATTACCAAGGGTCTTCAGGTTATAGGGAGCAAAGAAATGACATTGCTTCAAATTTTAGGCTGACTTTTATCTATGGAGAGTTCTTCCAGGCCCCTGGCCTGTTTTGCTTTTAGCCTGCTCAGTGTGCCAATAAGGTAAGCGGGGTGAAAACTGTGCAGAGGAGCTCAGCTTAGGTGTATAAGGGCAGCTGCTCCGTACCTTGTTTATGATCTCCTGAGGCAGTTGTGTAGTATAAGGAAGAAGTATAGAAGGAAATGCACTGATCAGTTTTGCCTTTAATATGGTTATGKGTGTGAGACCCAAATTATGATATCCAGGACCTAAAAATGGGAGGAAAATATCCCAGACTTTTTTCAGTAAACAAATAGTATGTTCCTCAATGAGAAAACTTTACGGACAATTTAAAATCATTAAGATTACTGAGTGGTAGGGAAAAGATTTGTTCTCAAAAAAGTCTCCCCAGCATGCAAAAGTATTTGCCAACTTTGCTGTGTTAGTTTACTGTTACAACAAATGATCCAAGGCTGGATGTTTGGCAGACAATAAGACARCATATTCTAAATGCTTGATAATCCGAGATACCAAGAGCATAAGAGAAGCCAAGACAAAGCCCTTATGGTGTGATGTGTATGTATATATAGACGCATTAATATGTCCATATATTTAGACATAATAATTGCAGCCCTTATTTTTATCCACAAAAACAGAATATCATTAAAATTTTCTCTCCCCTCCCCCCRAAAATAAGTGAATGATTCAGCATGGTAATGAAATTCACAGGTCAGTTACTTAAAAAAAAATCCTTACTTATGTTTTTTTTCACATCAGTATTACTTTTATGTTTCGTAAAGTGTGGAATTCTAATTTTTTTTTAAAACTTCCTTTCAAATCTCTGGATATTTTGGTTTTTTTTGGGGAGATCTTTTAAATTGTTCTGGTTAAAGAGAATATTTGGATACTGTGAGGGACTTTATTCATGATGAAGGAATGTCATTACTTTATTGCACAAATTATCATATTATGCCATTATCATTTTATTTTACACCTTGTCTGTGGCCATCACTAACCACGGAACGGACGTGCTTCGTGACCTGTCCAGGCTGACGTGACAAGTCAGTCTTTTTGCTGAACTGTTGCGCTCGATTGGTAATCTGTCAATGTCCTGAGTAATTCAATGTATTATTTCCAATATGAATTACCTATCATTTGGCATTGCATTGCATAATTTTCTAGTTTTACTGGGTTCTTCTGAAGTGCCTAGGYATCCTCTTTAGTCCTGACTAACATAATGAAATTCTGTCATTCACGAGTTTTATCACCTTTCTTTTCCCTCTCTTCTTTTAGAAGGTTAATAAGTACATAAATTCCATTAGTTCCAACACATTTCTTTGGAGAGTCATGTTATATTTCTTTTTACCACACTGAGCTGTGGCTGTTTATATTTTTGGTTTTCTTCCCTTAAATGTTTTCTAACCCACAACAGAACATAATTGTCCTCTCCTGATTGTTTTAACCTTTGACAAAGGTTAAGGACAAATTCCAAAGACAATAAAAGGCCCTTCAAAAGTCCAAACAAATTATTACTGCTGTTTATCCTTTATCCAGTGTATTGTTGAGTCCCACAAAGAATGCTCTTTGTTTGGGGGCGCAGGATTATTCCTGACAGATGCCATGCCAGTTGATTCTTGTTCTGGAATATTCATTAAGGTATTTGAGAACCTGATTGTTTTCCAGCTAGCTTACCTACTGAAGTAAAACTTGCTGATGTGTGATTCATGGTATTTCACTAGGCACATCCTCAAAGATATCATAGCAGGAAATGTCCCTCTAGTATTCTTGGTTGGTTATATAATTTATTAAACACCATATAGGTGGTATCTGCGTTCTCTGTGGCGCTGGCATTAGTTCTACTACACTCCAAAATAAATGCCTAAGGGCTTTCAAGCTCACTTGTGCTGCAGTGCAGGGACGTGCCTGTGGCTTTGAGAGGCACAGGCGAGCCTGCTAATGCAGCCCTAGCCCATGTGCGGGCAGTAGTGCAGCTCCAGTGAAGCTGCAGGAAAGCCCTCCTAGGGTTTTGGCAGCCTTGTCCAGTGGTGCTGCAAGTTTAATACTAAACTTGGGTTTGTTTACACAGGCTACGCCTTTCTTCTAGACAGGGACCTCATCTTTTCAGTGTAACATTCAATATTCAGTGTATCTAATAATCTTCATTTCATGCATCCATTTGTCAAATAGATGCTTTGGAGTAGTATTGCAAGAGAATGTATCACTGAGAACATTATATGTCTCTGAAAACAATTTTTTCCCGAGCAGTGGAGATACTAACTGGAACTGTATTTTGTTTCTATTAGAACTGCAGAAATGTCCAAAAAACCTTTCTGCTAAGGAAATAAAGCTTCAAAATCATTTTAGCTGGTTTTATGCCATAAATATATTGGGAAATAAAAAAATGGCAAGCATATGTTAGAAAATTATAGTGAGAAATATACCTGAAACAGAAATACAAAGATGTTACCAGAAACCAAAGAATAACTGAAGAGTTATTCTCATGTAGTTAGAAGTAGAAAACCTTACGATGTTTTATGTCTGCTCTGTGTTAAAAAGCAAAAATTTACAGTTTCATGTTTCCAGTTCATTATATGCTGCTAAGACATAACTTTATGAACAAAAACTAGAAAGCAACAGCAGTTCTAATATATGAACATTATTCTTTTAAAATAAATTACACTGAAATTTTCACTGGCATGGTAACTTCCTGTTTTCATAGTTAAATTCTCTTAAAGTCAGTGAGAGGTAAAATATTCATATAGAAGGACTATAGAAGCAATATTTTGATCTCATGTACACAAATTTGTAACAATTTCAGTGTTTTCAGTAGAGTTGCTCTATACCAGCACTGTGATATTCAACTATTATATTTTCAGTTGTTATCAAGGTTGTTATATAAATGTCCTTWCTCATTGTGATTACATGAGATGAGTCTCTGATATTTACTTTCACTTTGAGACCCCGTTAGACTTTCATAAGGGTTAAATGAAGTCTAATGTAAGTGAGAATAAGGCCCAACATTATGTTATCACAACTGATGTATGATAACCTCCRTATTATAAAAAGTAATTAACCTCAGTATTACGAATCTCAATAAAGTAAATATCTTGAGAGTAAGCAATATGCGAACATGCACACATAGAGGTATTAAAAATGCATAAGTGCCTCCTAGTTGGGGAAGAAGGGACAGCAATTGTAAGGAAAAGGAAATAGTGAAGATCCACAGCAGTCATTTAACCCTGATGTCAGTTTATGTAATTTGTGCAAAAAAATGTGAGCCCACTCCCAAATATTTCTTAGAATTCAAAAACATATTCATGGGTAAATGCTACAAAACTGGTTTGATTTGGTAGGAAAACATATTAACTCTCTGTAAAGCCTTTGCCTAAAAGCTTGCATTTTGTGCAGATGGAGATCAAAGCAATGACACACTCTCGGCTCAGATGTCTTAAACAGTTTCTTTTGAAGCAGTGCATGGACAGGAATCTTAAGCCTCAGTARGTTTGTGTGTTGACAGGTTAGGTTTTGAAAGTAAGCTCGTGCGTAGAAGTCAAAGCTTCACTTGTTATAGTGCTCTTTTTCTTCTATCGTGTCTATAGTTTTCTTTTTATTCATGTGATATATTCTAGTGATGACTCAGTAAATTGGTTTCAGAAATGTTTGTTGGTGCATTAGTCATGTTCCTGAGCATTATTATTTATTCAGGTAAGTTTAATGTGTGTGTAAAGCAATTTTTGAGAATCTGAGTTACAATTAAATTTCACAGAGCTGAGTGTGGACTGTGCAAATGCAACTTTGCCTTTTCAGTTATCTTCATCTACTTCTACATTTTTGTTCAACAAAAACCTCTGGCTTTGCAGTGTTACCTGATAATAGTAATATCCAGGTTCTCTTGTAACAGCAGATTGAGAGGAATGTGCCCATTCTGTAGAATATCCTTTTACCAGCTCATCTTTGTATATATTACAACATTCTCCAATGAGGCATCTCCACTGATAGAAAAAGTATCAGGCAAGGGATTATTTTAAATCTGTGGTCCRTTACACGCTTCTAGTCTTACTGTGCTGTTGAGGTGACATTCTTCCTGAAGTGGTCTTAGCTATCTCCCTGTTCATTTTACAGGCTTCAGGGAGCTCTAGGTCCCTTTGAATGGAAGAAGACATTGTTCTTAGAGAGCATTTCCATGTTTTCTTCCCACTTATCCTCTTGGGTTCGGTTGCTGGCAGTTCCCGAGTGTAAAGAGTAACCAATAAAGTAATGTGTCTGCAGTGGATTTAGTTCATGATGTGAATTGTCTGGAACTAGAAGGAGGCTGAGCAGTGTGCTTTTAGGAAAGTCTGCAGCTAATTGAACAGCTGAAATTGAAAAAAAAAATAAAGGGCAAGGAAGGACTAACTGAAATGAAACAAGATCTTGTTTTTTCAGTTATTTTCCTGCCATTTTAATTTTCAATAATATTTTTATCAAATTCTCAGTAAAACTTCACAATTTCATTTCCTCAKATGTACAATATAATGATGGATCTAGTGGGAGAAAAGAGAGTTTAGTAGAAATATCCTTTTCCCTTCTGTTTTCTTTATTTCTCTGGGTGATCAAGGTTACTCATGCTTATTCTAAAAGCTTCTATTCTAAAATATAAGGAGACATTTAATTATTTGTTAGACAATGACTAAAGATTGTGCAAACAAACCCCTCCTGGAATACTTCTCATGCTTTTTCTGTTGAGGGAATGAAGAAAGCCTCGTTCATGCTGGCAGGATAAATTAAAAAAAAAGGAACTTGGTTCTTCTAAGGTATTCAGAAGCTGAAATTCACCATCAAGGTAGATCATATATAATCCTGGAGTAGGGCTTGAGCCATGAAAATCAATGAGTTCTGTTGTGGTTTGATAAACTGAGAGGTTTCAAAGGGCTCTGAATGCAAATATGTGTCATAAAACAGAGAAATTCCTTACTCAGAACAGAGGTCCATCTAGACCCTGTGCAAATGGCCATTATAACTGAACTTTCTTTTGGTTGATGTATGCTTCAAACTTTTGGCAGTCAGTGGTTACGGACCCCTAAACTGGAGGTTGCTTGTGGACCGTCATGTTTAATGGTAGATTTGTGTGATCCCTATTTAAAATCTCCTTGAATCTTTGCAACTGAGAACAAAAACAGAAATGAGATTGAGAAACAAGTGGAAAAGTTTGAAAAGCAAAGACTACACTTGTAAAAGTGTGATTTTGGCTTTTGGATAAGACTAAGGGATTATGTCTCTCCGTGTAAATGAAACAGGCTCATGGGATGGGGTTGGGCACCAGCTCATAACTAACTGTACTGTTCATTATTAACACACTCCCTGATWACTTTTTCTTTTTATGCCTGGGCATGGTTCAGAAGTTGGACAGGTTGGACATGGTGACCATGTTTCAGGAAGGAAGAGAGTAGTCTTGGTGTGTGGAAAGGAACTGTGCTGTGCCTTGGGGTCAAGAGAGAAGTCCATGGCCTTTTTTATTTAGTAGTTAGGGATGTAATCACATTTTGCCAAGTGCTGTCTTTCGTAACTGTCAGCAAGGAAACCATCTCCCGTTGTTTGATTTCTACTCTATGTCGAGGAACAGGTCTTTGTCTGTTCTTTGTAAATAAACAGGTTTGCATTATAGAAACACTTGGCTTCATCCTCTGTTTATTTCCTGATGCAGATAATTGTCAAGACTCTATAAGGTGTCTGACTAATGAAAAAGTGAAAGGGGAGAGTTATCCTTTGACTTGCCCTTCACCCTCCCATGTTTCATTTGTGGTCATATCCTCCATAAGGATGAAATATGGAAATTTATCCAGAAGTCTAAACAAGGGCTTATTTCTAGCAGTCTGGAGTCCCAAAGGCTATGCTACCTTTAGATACTACCCAAATTTTATAGGTTTAACTAGCATGGCACTGGTAACAGCATTTAAATGTTGTAGCATGTTCCTGTTGGAATTTTCTAACAGTAGCATTAACAACATCGCCTGTCTTGAGATATGAATCTCTCTTTCAGCAGGCAGAAAGACAGAAGGAAAATTATGTGGCTTTTCAGAAAGCACTGCATGTTTCCTGCAAAATCCTCAGCRAATCAGATTTTGAGAAGGTGTCTCATTATAAGTGACTCCATTTTTATTATATACTGCTTCTCAGCACCAGTCTGGAAGGACTTCTTTACTTTTGGACAGGGATGAAAGCATACAAGGAGTATAGGTGAATATTGAAAGATCCCACGGGCATTCTTTCCTGCAAGACAGAGGTGTTAATCTGAGCACAGTGGACAAATTCTAATAATTCCAGTTAATTATGTTCTGTCTAGCAAGCGGCTTCCTGCAGTTTCAGCTGGATACTGTAATCTGTCCTAAAGTGTTGTGTAGTGCTTTGAATACAATTAAACAGCTGCAGTGTTTCACCTCAGAGATGGCTATATTGCAGCAGTGGGTAAAATGAGCCGTGTATAATACCACAAAGCATGATCTGAGATCAAAGACACTATAAAATACTTTTATTTCTAAATAGGTGTATAGAAAGCAAGCACTTATTATTTTGCAAGGCTGACAAAATCACGAAGGTTTCTGATTTAAACAACACTAAGAAGAGCTAACCATATTTATTTGGACATGTATCAAAGTTGTATTGCAGAAAAATAATACCAACCTCATTGAAATTTTGACATTCTATTTAGATAGTAGCCATTTTTATTTTCCTATTTATCTTTTACTGAACAGAAATAAAAGTTGTAAAACATACTTCATTTTAAAGGATTTACCTGCTCATTTTTTGACGTTTGCCCTTTACCCTGTTTTTGGTCTTAATGAGATCACCAAACCAGGCATTTACTGCTCCGGGTGGTTGAACTAGTTTTGTGGATATATATGTGAGTGGTTGATACTGCCCTCTGCAGGCCTGCCAAAGGCCATAATACTAACAGGAACTGAAGACGTTTTTCAGGGATGAGGAATTTGTTTTTCAAGTTTGAGTTCCGAGGCTCTATTCCCAGCCCTTAGTGAGCCAAAGAGAAATTTATAAAATTGTGGCTGTTGTCTTGAAGTTATTACTTTATGAGAAATACACTTCTGTAATGCACAGCAGTGAGCAAAAGCAAATGTAAACATGAAAAGCATAGAAATGCGTCCCAAATTTTGTGAAGATTAGCGCTCTTATCTCTCATGCAGTAATGCTGCCTTGTACCAATAAATACAAAGCTAAATAAAATGTATTTTTATCTTGGCTACCAATTTCCTGCAACAACAAAATGTCAACTTTGTAATATTTGATATGAATGACTGAGGTGTCTGCACATGGGTGAGAGGTAAGACTGTAAAAGCCAGTTTGAACATGAATAGTTTACAGCAACTTTGTAAAAGGAGTAAGAGGAAGAGAAAGACAGCTGAAGGGAGGAAGGCAGAGGCAAAAATGGAGCTATACATACTGAGAAATACTTAATGGTGAGATATTGGGGATTGCTGCCTCTTGGCTCCTAACATATCACTTGAATGCAACAAAAGAAAGATACCTAGAGGAAAGACAATCGAAAGCGCCTTTTATAAACTTCGTGATTGTTCATGGGACAGCGCAGTCATGCCTGTGCCTACGCTCACGCCAGTACTTCTGTCTTGTCAGGAATACTGGTTGCTGTGTGCGGGTTGATTCCCTTGAGACTTAACAAAAGCCTGAAGTGCTAAGAGTTGATTTTAAAGAAGAGCATGAGATTCYCATCTACTGCAAAAACAGATCTTTGAAAAACTCAATATTTGCTATTCAAAAACAGTGGTTTAACTGTGTTTAAAGAGTTCCTARCTAATGGTCTGACCAAGTGTCTGCTAAAGCCACCAGAAAACTATCTGTTGACTCCCTTAAGCTCTGAGTCAGGTTGTAGATGTATGTCCAAACAACCAGGGCAAGTATTCAATTCCAAAAGTTTAAAATGAGGTTTCCTAGGTTACTCACACTTCAGCTGCGAATTCTCAAGACTAACTCTTTGAGCATTTTTGTTGATAAACACATTTTTTGCAGAAAGTAAACAGAGCTCATTAGCACRATGTAAGCAAATGCATTCATGTGCCTGAGTCAGCATTGGGAGAAATATTGAACAGTATTTTTGCTTCTGTATTTCAGAATAGGTACCTACTATATACTGTGGAGTTGTCAGTGTTGATTCATATGCGTATATGTTTTCCAGATGATTTCGTCGGTTACCTACAAACAGATGAGCTATGCAGGATGTTGTGTAGCACAAGATGAACTGGTTAAAATTCTTAGTATTAGAAGTTGCCTCTTTTCCTGGACTAATAGGGCCTCTCTAGTTCATACGGCTTACGATTTGCCAAGATTCCAGGCTCAGCAAGGGAACTCAACAACTATAGATGTCCACATTGTTTTGAAAGAAATCATTCATGATCTGACTCCCCTTCCTCTCCATTTCTACCATCACTTCGCTTTAGATGTGATTGACATACCACTTTGCAGAGGTTTAGCGTTTTGAACATTAGCTCAGTGCTCAGAAAAATCTRTATGTGCAATAGGTAGCAATTCAGGAGAGACCATTTCATATTGATTAGAAAAGAGGTGTATACACTGGAAGTTCTCTTAAAATTAAGCACAGAAAATTAAGAGACCCAAGGTAAACACTGAGATRAATGTGGACCATTTCTTCAAACTTGCAGAAAATAAAATCTGGAGAGAGAGTCTAAACTATTATGTTCATGATAAGGTTATTTATTTATAACTATGTGGCTTGCATGGTGGTACTTAAAATAATTACATTAATATTGCATTAATCATTAATTTTTAACACAATGTTAGATAAGGCCTCTTATATTTGCATTTCACACTGTGTTTGTAAGAAATACGTAAGAAAGATTATGTCAAGAAATACCCAAGTGATAAATAACTCTGGAAGATTCAGAGTTTGATAGAGCTGCTTTGGTGAATATGGTATATTCAAAACAAATTTCCAGTAGACATAATCTCAACTGCCTGCTTTATTATTAAAGCCGAACATTTAAAGTTTTGACTTGGCAAGCACATTGCCTGCTATGAGTGGAATATAATTCTGTCTCACCTCTCACATTGTCTTTTAGTTCTTTTTTATCCTAAAGTTTTGAACTGGTTGTGATTCCTGTGACTCACACTTATAAAAGCAAAATACAGTGGGTATCTGTATTCTTCATTACCATGTTGGTAGGAGAGGCTAGTCTGTCAAAGCTTGTGATTCCTCACCCTACAATGTGTTATTCTTTCCCCCCTTTTTAATGCATCTCTAAAGCAGGTATTAAATGCCGTTCTTTGAGTTGGGAAGCTGTGGTCTCAGACTAATGCTGAGTGATTCTTCAGTTGTTGCAGAAAACGGTTGCAGCAGCTAGGGAGGCAGGGGAGGTGGTTAGGCTTGGTGGTGGTTTGCAGAGAAGCAGTGGAATATCTGATACAGGCTATGGCAGTGGAAGAGAACAAACCTTTTATAACATAGTAAACAGTTCTGACATCAAACTGATGAATGACTTTTCCCGTACAAAAGGCTCACATCTGAGCTTTCAAATGCAAAACAGTCTTAAAAAAAAACTGTGTACACATCATGTCACATTACAGGCATTCTTTTAAAGTGGCATTTTATGACCAAGGAAAGGAAACAAGGTCATTCATACTCAGAAATGATTGGAATTTCACAGAGTTTTGGGGGATTCAGTAAGCCGACAACCAAAGGATATAAATGATGAATGATGAAGACTTGGATGATACCACATGCAAAGCGTTCTGTTTACTGACATTCTCCACACAGAGTGTAACCTGTATTTTTWAAATTTCTTTTCAACAGTTTAATACTCAGGCTATTTTTTATCATCTCCAGCTGCTTATTCCTCATGTGCAGTCTTAATCCTCTGTTTATAATAAAAATAAAAATAAAAATGGCAAAGAAGAATATTGTAAGAGAAATATGAAATGTGTGAAGAGCAGGTATTGATGAATAGTTTAGCACCAAAGATTTCACATCCAGAGAAAAATGTTTCTGTTCAAAAAAAGTTTAATGCAGGCATTTTCATTCCTAACTAGAATTAGGGGGAATTCACCAAGAATCACCAAGTCAGTGAATCTTTAAATGACTGTTGGGCTATGTGGTTGTGAAGAATTAAATTCACAAGCAAAACTTGTGAAGTTTTACATGCAGTTTTAGATCTAATAAAACAATTTGTAAGCACCAAGATTTTGGTTAATGAGGTTGTTTACAGAACTTTCTAGATTTGGTGTTAATTTTATAGTGAGGATTACTGCTAATTCATTAGCAACTGATAGAGAAATTTAATAAAAGATTTCTACAAATCTTGTAATTCACTTCTGCAGCCCAGCTAACATAGTAATGCAGAATGTGAAGAAACTATTTGCTCAAGGGCAAATGATTGTTTTGGACACAAAATTTGTGCTGGAGTTTCTGAAAGGTCTTTTCAATCCAAACCACTATAAAGGTCATGAGGTGAGACCTCTTAATGTCGAACAATACACAACATTTTGAAGGTAAAATCACTGTATCCTTCAGTTCTGTTGAAACCCGAATGTTTGCAGAGGAAAAGAAATTTGAACTCATTTCTGTGATCACCATATCTTTAAACTAAACTAAACTATAGCCAATTAATGTGACTGCCTCTAAGCAACTCACTTGAGTTACCTGGATTTCATAGAAGTCTCATGCTCTCTGGTATATACTTTTCTGTAATTTAAAAGGAAGAAACCCAGTCATAGGGTAGAGTATAGAATATAGTATTCAAGATCCAGATACATAAGTATAGTCTCCTTACAGCCAAACCATACATATATCAGTCCTTCATACACTGAAAGTATCTGGGAATAGAAATAGTCCTTATGGTAAGAAGAGGAATGGCTTGATGTCCATATTGATGCTTTGGTTGTCAGCAGAGAAAATCTCYTAAACTGTGTCATCACCATTGCTGGAGCTAAAGTAGAACTTCTTTAACTGTGGGAAAGCATTTTGCTGTAAGATTTCTGTGAACTGTCCTCAAGTATTATGAGTCATAATCCTGCCTTTCATAAACAAATAAGACATCGTAATTTTGGTTTTCTCAGTGAGCAGGAACACTTTAATTTTCACCTGGAAACCCATTATGCCCTTGCTTATAAACACATCAGAGACACAGTGTGTGCTCTATGTGACGTGTTACTTAATGGGGTGAAACTGTCTTTTTTCAGCACCTTGATAATAAGAGAGAGGTAGAAAATGCTGTACAGAAGTAGATCTTGTATTTTCARATTTAGTTTGGGGGAGACTTTTTATTTAAGTATTTAATGGTTGCAGTGAAACCTAGGTGAATCTTCTGGCTGCTTTTCTCTTTGTTCAAAATCTTAAACCCAGTTGAGAACACTGGAGATGGTTCACTTTTCTTCTGAGATCTGACCTGTACCGTATCTGGAATGCTATTTGTTACCTTTTATCCTGAGCTGAGTAAAAACATATTAGGATTATATTTTTGAATCATATATGTGAACCACTGAGTACTTCCAAAATGTCCCATAGTGAAATGATTCAAGAACAGAATGAAATACATCTTTTCAGGCACTTCTAAATGTAAGGGGGTTGTTGATTGCTGGTGGGTTTAAAATATTTAGTATTTGAAACCTAATAAAATTATCATAGCTTTCCTTGCCTAACCTGCATTTATTTTTAAAAAGTTCAATGTTTATTTTTAAACTATTCAATGTCAGCAGAGGGAACAAAAAAAACCTTTGAACATCTAGGGTATAGAATAAATACATAGTTTTTCCTCCAACCTGCATTGCAGATTTCAGTTTCATTTTCTGCAGTCATAGATTCCAGTAGATCCCTGTTTCATATTATATGCTTGTTATGCACACAGAATTTTTATTGGAAATAGTGGAAACTCCACTCATGAAACAAGTGCAGAAAATAGAGTATTAATCCTGCATACAGATACCGGAGCTGCAGTGCAGCTTGCAGAAAATGCTGGTTAAACTGTAGTGGAGTATCAGCCCCGTTGTTCACGGGCAGCATTCTGTTGGGAGCCAAAGGAATTTCGTTCACATTCATTTGCAGAAGTGAGCAGTAAATTGCATGTTTAATGAATAAGCATGTGCTTAATTTTGACCACTGTAAAATATCATTTATATGACTGTTCCACCAATGGTAAAGATTTAGTTGAAGATTACTCTTTGGAAAGAAGGTGAAGAATATTTCTATATGATATGTCTTTAACTTATCAGTCACACCTGGTAATCTCTGCTTTGAAGCAGTAGATGAATACATATTCAAAGATTTTTAAGGAGCTCCGGCAGAACTGTAGCAAGACATTTTGGTGCTAAGGACAAAATGGCAGTTTGGTGCCGCTGCCGCCAGGCCCCACTGCTCTTGCTGCAGTGGCTGTGGGCAGGACCCCTGCCTCCTCCAGCCTCACGCTGCCGCCTCGGCTGCTCTCTGTGTCTTGCGCTCGGCAGGTTCCTGAGAGGGGAACGTAGCTCATCTCGCCACCGCTTTTCCCCAAAGGTATCAGCATGGGACTCTTGGCCCACAGTCAGGAGCRCGGGGGCTGAGGGGTCAAAATGGCAAATGTTTAAAGCAACTATAATCCTGTGTACTACAGGGTTATCAGCATTCAGACTGCGATAAGAGGTTAGCTGTAAAGAAGGATGGATATGAAGAAGGAACAGATACTTACTTACCCAATGTTAAGGTAACTCAGAAAACCCTGTGTACTTTGCAAGTTGTAGATAAGGTGCTCTTCCAGTTACGGGGTCTGATTTGCCATTCTGGTTTTTAATGGGTGTAATGCAGAAAGAATTAAAACTATAAAGATCTTTTCTGCATTTTACAGCCATGTGTCCTGCTCAGGTGAAAATTCTGTTCTGAGCTTTTTGTCTTGCATTAATGTCGTCTTAGACAAGGTTCAGATTCCCTGGCACTGAACACATTACCAGCTATAGAGTGACTTTTTAAAGGCACCAAGAGGTTAAACCATAAGAGCAAAGGCTATTAACGTGAAACTGAAAAAAAAATGATACATCTTAGCCAATTTGTCAAAGTACTGGCATTGTTAAGGCTATCAAATAGCAATAAGAAAGCACTAACTCCCATCATCGTTAGCCTTGGAAATCAGTTTGAATTTTATAACTAGAATAAAATGATTTAAAATCTATAAAAAAAGAGATGGTTTGACAGAAATAGCAACATGCTGAAGAAGATAATACAGAGGTCAAAACTGGAAAGCTAAAGAAACCATATTTCACAGATAATTTCTTTTTGTTAATTTTTTGCTTTTGATGGACTAGCGAATTATTGTTCATTTTCTTAGGAATATAGCACATAGTGTGTCACACATATGAAGAAAAGTGATTCCAGGTAGAATCCTCAGCCAGTGCTTACAGACAATTTTGTATTTTTTGGGCCAAATGGGACCATTTGCAAGAATTAGATTTTTTTTTCTTTAATGAAACATAATGCAAAAAAAAAAAAAGAAAAGAAAGTACTCTGAATTTAAAACATGATTGCTCCCTGTGTTCTTATTTCTCACAAGCTTTCTTGCAGTAAAGGGGGAAGAAAAGAGCCAAAGGAACAAGGAAGGTAGAGGTAATAATGCATGCATGAATTAAATTATCTGTTATGAATAACAAGAAAAAATGCATAATACCTAAACAGATAATTTCAAAGGCATTGGCTTTATCAATAGAAACAAAAGTCAATAAACCAGTAACTAGCTGTAGCAGCTTCTCTCCTATTTTAGACTGTTTAGGAAACAGACTTTTGCTGATTTTATATTTGATGCAATGGATGACCACTTCAGGCCGAAGGCTGCTAATAGTATTTTTCTAAATTATCTCCACTGGGAGCTCTATTTCTTTTACTGCCACACATACATTTTCCAGATAATGTAAGCCATTTCCTGAAGGACACTTCAGCAAAACTCAGCTTGAATTTATGCCACATTTTTCCTGGAAAAATATAAGTGGAGTTTTAAAATAATGTACTAAATTTTAGCTCTGGAGTAACTTAATTAAATGACAGTCACTTTGTAAATGTTTTTTGCTCATTATAGTGAAATAATCAAAATCATTTTAAAGGCAAAGTGTGACTTGCATGATTTGCACAAGACGTTTATCACAATTCTTTTTGGCTTGGATAGATTATTTTTGCTCACGTTAACCTCTGCCTTTGGACTATGAGATTTTTGGTTAATTTCTAAGTGTGCTAAGGAAGCAGATGAGTTATTGTCACAAATGAGGAGATGATGCTGGTAAAGGGAAGCTCAACAGATAAAGTTAGTGAGGTGCATGTTTTTTCTTCTGTAGTATGATATCCATATTCTGGATTGATACTGACCAAAAGCTGTTCAGTTCTGTCAGCTGCCTAATGGCTGTTAACACTGTACCTGCTGTAGGTGTACAAATATTAGCAACATAAATGTGTGAAAGGAGAGCTTTGGGCAGTGCCCAAGTGTATGTGTTATAGCCTCTGTTTGTGCTGCTGTTCTGCTCCAGCATGAAGTAGTAGTTACCTTTGATTAGGTATCTGTATTTTAAAATAAGAATCGTAACACTATTCTTACAGCTTCTGAAAATCTCAGCAAAAGCCAAGAAAAAAGATTGAATAATCTAGTTACAAAATTTTAATCAGAACTAATGGTTTTATTGGAAAAGTTTAGCTTCTGATTATGTTTTCAGCATTTAACAAAATAGATTTTCAAAAGACAAAGTATTTCAGCTGGGAGAAACAGTCAAGTTTTGGATTACAAAAGCTGTTCTTTAAGGTCTGAAAAGCAGTAGCAATCTTCAGAATCTCAACTGGTTTTTAATTTTGGAGATTGTTGTTGCTACTTCAGACCTGAAAAAGAGCTTGTATTCCCAAGGAACAGCTTTTATATATATATATATATATATATTTTTTTTTTCAGTGATATCAAAGAGTGAGTCTAGTAAAAGATACCAGATCTCCCCGTAAACTCTACAGTGCAATCATGTCTCTATACATGAGTATAGACATCATAGCTGCAGGAACAGTACTGCTACAACGTGGAAGCTGGAGTGACACTCACTGCTGTTCCTTAATTATGACTGTAGTGGACTTCAAGTTACTTCCTTTAAAGTTTCAAAATGCAAATAATTAAAAGTCGTATTTAGAAAATAAGCTGTTTTAAAATTATGGTACACATTTGCAAAATAAAGGCAAAAAATGGGAGACTTGAGACTGAGTATTGCTTCTTAATATAAGAGATTGAGAAGTTTACATCTCTCAGTAGCAGAATACAGAGTAACTCTGCTCAGCAAGTTTAGCACAAGTGAAAATGTCATATTAATTTATACTGCCTGAAGGAATGTGGCATGGCAGGATTTTATAGAAAAAAAAGACAAATTTTTTTTCTTATGTGAAAAAAATACATATGTGGTAGCCTAGAAAATGCTGCACTGTTATGTTTAGGTGTATGTTTATGCACCAGATGTTGTTTCCTAAATACCAGGCATCACATCTTACAACAATTGTTCTTTTAAAAAGGATAATCAGTGCATGGTCACAGTATGTAGCTATAGTTTAAGCAGGGTAACAAAAACTATGCCACAATAGATGCAGCATCTATGATTTTGTTTAAAAACAGTCAGTCAGCTCCATCCTCAACAATATTCTCCAATAAATATAGAATATTGAATATAGAAACATTGAAGGAYAAAGCTCAGCCATTTGGAAACACATTGAAAGAGAACTATACTTTATTGGGACTGGTTATATGATTTCTATTATGCAAATAGAGGTCATAATTAAACAAGGACTGTATTTCAAATTAATAGAACATAGAAATATGGAATTTTAGAGAGCAGTATAAATATAATTTGCAAGGATATGCAGATCATTTAAAAAACACGTAAAAAACTCATCTCTTAAGGATCACAAAATAAGAAAAGGAGATTTGTGTTATCATGGAGACACAAAAGTCCGTGGTCCCATGTCCCATGGTGACCCAGTTGTACCCGAATTTCTTCCAGGCAAGAGGAAATTCAAGAAGAGATAAGGTGATGTAGAACTTGTGATGAACATTAATATAAATGCCATAGACATAGATGTGAAAATGGATGAGGAATTACACTTGCTAGTAAAAAAAAAAAGATCTGACAGCAAGAGAAGAAAAACTAGTGGTGATTGTCAGAAACCAGTAAAGGTGAAATACCAGATGGCCTATGCAAATTTTTATGTGATAGTTGATCATATGGAATGTGGATGGGTGTTTATTCAAAGTAACTATCACTGGACATTTTGTTGAACAAGTTGGATATGAGAAGAAACATTTTGGAAAGCTACCTTTTAATTAAATGTTAATATTTTAACAAAACAAGTCCYTAGGTTGCAAATGACACTCTGATCAGCAGAAAGCTTGCAAATCATGTCACTGCACATATAGTCAGTGGTTTATTAGTAACGAATGGATATTTAGGGCTGCAAAACAAATTCTCATTTCAAAGGGTTTAGAATAAATACCAGCTTAGACACTTTAATACTTCTGAAAAATTGGTAGAGGCTTGAAAAGTATTTAGTTCATTGTTAAGAAGGTATTGGATATTGCCACGTTCTAAAGCAAAAGTGATCCTATGGGAGTAATTCAGAGTCTTGGAAAGCAGACCTTGCAAACATGCTTAACTAGGGACATTCATGCAGACTTGTTTTATCCTGGAATCTAACTGCAGGTTTTACTGCCGCCCATTTTCATGTTTATTTATTGTTAAGATATATGTGTATGAACTGTACAGAAGATGCTGTTTGCACTACATGTTTTCTGATTCTTCAGAAGTTATGGGTATAGTTTCTTAAGCAGTACAGATTGCCAACTTTATCCCTTACCAAACTGTTTTCTTGATCTGTATCAGTTGGCTTAATAAACGATACAACCTCTTTGTACAACTTTTGCATGATTTATTTACATAGAAACACTCCCTTAACAGATATTAGTTGTTTGTGTTACAGCTTGCTTTCTGGGTTTAGAACAATTGATTGCAGAATCCGATTCCCAGATCTAGACCTCTTTTAGGTGAATTCTGGGAAATTCAGATCTGGCTCCAGATCCAGATTTTTCTTTTTTGCTAGCAAGGTTCAATACCTAGTTTGAACTGCAAGAGTTGTAGTGTGAGGATACCTGTATTAAGAAATTCAGGCATCTGAGCATGGACTTGGATTTGTTAAATCCTTCTTAGTAGAGACTCTCCTAGTAGTCCCTTGGAGGTATGATTAATTGCCTTTAAATAAAGGGTTGGACTGTGCAGTATGTTCAGAACCATCGGCAAAACATAAAGCAGTATCCCATAGCCCACAGGGACCTTTGAAGAGATACTGTTCCTCAGTAACTTTCATTCCTTCTGTGAAATCTCAGGTGTACAGGAAAATGTCATGGCTCTAAATCCCTTGGGCAAATCAGCAGTCTCAGAGACGCACAGAATATAAGGAATTTGTAAATATTTCTTTAAAAATATAATAATGAGATAGCCTATATAAGTGAGYAGGATTGGGTGATATTATCCCTTCTCAATGCATACAGTTAACTTGAAGCACACAGGAAATGAAATGGTGGTAACGGTAAGGCCAAGGTAAACGGCTTCAAGTGGGTTAATATAACAACAGCTTGATCATGGGTGAGAAAGAAAGTATGTCTTTGACTCCTGCAGACTGGGATGGAGTACTTTTCTCAAGTCTGACATGTGGGATCACAGACAGTTTACATCTGAGACAGCATCAGAGCAAGGAGGTGGAGTGGAGGAGCTAGGCAAGGACTGGCTTATGCAGGAGATGAGAGAGAGAAGCTTCAGCAGAAGTGCTCTTTTTGTTGTGCTCTAGACATAAAGTTGGAAAGCTAAAGTTGAATGTATAAAGGTTACCAATACTACTAGACACAAASGCCATTTATTGTTTTTACTCTTTCTTTCTGTACTTTGTGCCTTGGAGGAACTAGTATTTAATTCGGCAGGTGTTGTTCCTGTGTTGTTGCAAGTTTATACTGTCCTGGACTCAGCGAGAGTGCTGGAACCAAGTGAAACCAGTATGAGAATTAAGGTTGGGAATCAGGAGAYGCAGGCAAGAGATTCACCACAAGAATAGGTAGATCTCTTGCTTTGACTCAAAGTAAGGTATTAGAAGTCAGAGGCATTAAGGATGCATTCAGGAGGGATTGAATGGAGTCTCTAGTGCAGCTGGCTTGGCAGTCATAAGAATGCAATAAGGGCTTTTTAGTGGGGTGGAAATGTCCAATTTCCCCAAAGACCAATCTGGTTTAGCARTGCAGACTTTCTGACTTCCTATTCTAATGCTTACTTCACAAGATACCTTGTTTCTCCATATGTAATGAATTGGAAACAATTGTGTTTCAGTGCATAAAATGCAACACTGATCCATTACACAAAACAATTCTCCAGGAATTTACTGAATAGAAGAAGAGAGAACAGGCCCTACAATCTATAATGAAGAATTTCAAGTTTTAAATATTAGGTAACTAGAGAGAAGATAATTAAACATATTACCCATCACAGTCTGGATGGGCAACCTGGATAAAATGGCTTGGCTGAGATGACTGTATAGACCCTTTAAAAATGAAATAGGAATGGAAAGGACTGACAGTTGGGAATAGGATGATCAGTATCTTCAAAAATAATACCTGCAGGAGAATGTGGCTTATTAGATGTTGAAGGATAGAAGATGTTAAAGGCATTGCTTATGCCAAAAGCATATGAACTATGATGCAACTGTAACACATGATACATATTATATGCCTATTATATTACACTGTTTTATGTGTGTAAACGCATTATGCAGGTAGCCAATAGGATAAGACTGTTTCAGTGTTCTATGCAGACAGTTATGTTACTGCACAAAGTCAGTCAGTTTTTAGTAATTAGGAAGAATCTAGGATAATTCATAGTCTATATTCATAGTGTAACTTAAATCTTCTGGGTTAGGACACAGTAGTGTGCAATTTGTTGTATAAAGAGGAAAAAAATCTATGTAGGATAAAACTTAAAACATGAAACAAATTGATTTAACAATTTAGAGRAGATAAAGGAAAACAGAATTATACCAATAAAAATAACAGAAGATATTGAAACATATGGAAATACATGCAGTAAAAGAACAATCACAGACTTCAGGTATAATTCTGTCTCTTTTAGACTAGATGCAGTCAAAGTAAAGAAACAACAGAGGAGGTAGGTTTAACAATCAGTCTTGAATGTAATTATGGAAAGCCAAATAAGGTAGTATTCTTTATTCCTTATTCTAGAGACCCTTTTTAGTAAGATTTTTCCTGAATCTGGTATAATGTTCCTACCAGATAATATGTTAACAGTCAAGCAAAAGAAAACTTCTGCAGCTGAAGACTGAGCCCTTTCACAGGGAGAACAAAACAGAAGACTAAGAACTAAGGCTGACCTAGTTCAAGAAACAGGCACTTGCTAGTTTAGGTTAGGATGCTGGGGATTGTTAAGCTGGCCTGAGCTGGCTGAGATCAATATGAAGAGATCTCTGGGTTATATAATTTGACTCCTTTGCTCACTGTCTTCCTGGACCTCTCAGACAAACACGGCTTGGCATCGTAGGCTTCAGTCAGCTCTGATTTATGTTATGATGAGCAGGTTCTCCTGGCAACACTGAAGACTGGAGTAGTGCAAGTGATTTATGATCATGTTAGCCCTTCTGCTCCAGTCTTTTACTGGGTACATGTCAGCAGTTCCTGAAAAATGAACCTGTAATCTTTAGGAAATTGCAGCAAAAATGCCAGGCTCTAGTGTTACAGTACAGTTTTAAAATAAAAAGAAAAGGTTTGGCATGTTACTAYTTCTTCTTTCTTAGCAATAGTAAAGGAATGTGCAAATATCACTAAAAGACCTTGTATCCATCCAGTGATGCTTTCTGATGGTTTCTATTCCATGCATGAATTAACTACCCTGCTCAAGTCTGATTTAGTTTTATTGAAGCACAAAGGAATTTAAATATGAATGAAAATTCCTACAACTAGTCCCCAGTGAAACCTCTTTCATTTCAATCAACAGTTGGGGAGAATTTCTTGCTACAAACTGACTGTATTTCATCAATGAAATTCTGGTAGAAAACCTCGTCTCACCATATGGAGCCACTGATTATTTATGCAGCATCATAATATTGCCTTTTAATATTGTTTTTTTTCTTCTTGTGATACAGATTCATGGATATCTTGTAATTAACGGAATATGCTTAAGAATGCTAATATGTTTTCTGCCTCTGCCCCTGAAGTGGTATATATAAATTACTAGTTACTCATAGGAAATGGAAAGAGAACATGGAGTTGAGAACACTGTACTGTAACTTTTTAAAGAGTTTTGTAAAATATAATGTGAATATCTAAAAATATGTGGCATCATTTCCATCAAGATTTGGTCACATGACCAAATATCACTGACTTCAAAGATATTTACTTACATTTTAGTGGGTCCCTGAAATAAGAGCACTGAGGGAAGGCTTTCCAGGAAAATATGTGTCCTGTCCTGTGCAAAAGAGAAGAGCACTTCCAGAGGGCAGCAACACCCTAACTTGCTGCCCACTGCTTGCACAGTGCTAGAAGAGGGAGGATGCTGAGGTTGTTTTGATACAAGTAGCATCTATCACTTGAAATATAAGTAGCCTAAGAAACTGTTATGGAAAACAGATGGAAATTCACTGCTTTGTATTATGATTTTTTAAGTACAGTATAAGCTTTCTTCTTTTGTAATTGAGGTAATACTAACAAAGAAACTAATGAAGTGAAAGTGATTACACTAAAGTCCTAAAGTGAACATAAGGTATGCCAGTTGTGTGTGTTCAAAGTATCATTTTTGAACTTCAGGCCACACATAGTTTACTGCAGTTTTCACAGAGCTGACTTGATCACTTTTTTCTTTTCTCTTCCATAACACGGTAGTGTAAGTCTGCTCAATTGCACTGGGGTACTTCATCAGGTACCCCCATGCATAGTTGCAAGTTATGGGTGAGAACTCTGTAATATTTAGATGATGAATTCAATAAGGTGATATCTGAGAGTCCAGAGCAAAAGGGAAGAGATGCAGGGCCTGAAGTCTTTATTAGTTTGAGGCAGATTTTGTTCATTTCAATTTTAAGAAAAAAGTCTTACAACATCCTCTGTAAACATAAAGCACTCAAAGGTAATTCATTTCAACCATGTTTCTAGGACTGTGCAGGCCTGAAAGTTTATGAGAAAATGTACCTCCATTTTTTTTTAGATCAACTAGAAATAACATTGCAATATCTGTTTCTTCTCAACTGATATTCCATGGTTTTGAAAATATATTAATTTATTTTGTTAACATTATTGAAAATTGGATTCTTTGTGGACATGATTATGAAGGACTCCTAGATTGTTATAGAGCTGGAGAAGATTTTGATCAAAAGGTTTTTGATGAGAAGTGGAATATTTAACACTATAGAATATATGTTGACTGGCAGTGTTTGATTCCTCAGAACACTTTCAGTCGTTATTGGAAAATCAGAATCCCCAAAGCAAGTCTTTTTCATGCTTCTGCTATTTAAACAGCCTTTTGGCCAAACATTGAAAATATTTTCAGCATTCACGTGGAAGAATAAACTGATTTTAGAACTATTTCTGCCTACCTGATAGTTCAGATATAGCTAACCTTGAGTTGGTACAGAGGATGGACTGAACAAATTCTTCTCCTTTGATTTAATTTTGCATTGCAGAAAAATTATGTTACACATCAGGAATAAACTGAGAGATTTTTTCTCCTTTCAAACGAGATAAAAGGGGGGGAAAAACCCAAAGCTTCTTTTAATGAGCTTTGTTCTTAGAGGACAGCAGAATTTATAGGAGTGACAGAAAGTGAGCTCTTCTGATAAAGCTGACAAGAAACCAAGACGTGAAAATCAGAAACTAAAGACTAGCCTCTGGTCCAGTAAAAACAATCACACAGAAGAACTGTTGTATCTGAGTATATAAGCTAGCTGTACCTCTTAGCTTCTCCTTAACTGGTTGCTCCTTTGATACATTTTTTTCCCATTTTAAAGACTTTCTTGTTCAAATGTATTTCTTTTTTGTCTTTGTGTGTGAGGTTACACTCCGAAATGCAGAGATGGCATAATGAAGGTTAATGCAGTTCTGAGATTCATGTAACTCATATGAATTAGAAATAACTTACTAAAACAGAGGAGATTCAACAGACTCAGATCTAAAAATACTTCATGCAGGGTTCATAACAGACTAAATAACAGTTCCAAACAGCTGCAACATAGTTTTGCCAAACGGAGGTAAAATAAATGCCAAGGAAGTGTCAGAGTGAATATAGGAGCCATCAGTTTACAAATATTTTTTCTACATTATTCCTGTAGAAAACAGGAATGGAAGAAGACTGGGAAGAGGAAAAAACATCAGAAAACAAACAGCTTTGGACCACTCCATTCTTCTTCCAGTTGATAGTGGAGTATATGTTCCAGAAATTTCTCATCACTTGAAGTGAAACTGCAACGGCATTCTCTCCCTTACTTTGGTATACATTGCAAGCGTTACAAACTCCGCATTATATTGTGAAATCAATATAATGTGCCTGCTGAGGAGAATAAGGAAGAATGAGTCCTGCTTCTTCGTTCTTCCCACAGAGAGCTATGCAGAATTTCAGGGCAAGGAGGAAAACAAACATGCATACAGCTTTGCCTCTCCTCCTCCCAAGATACCTGCCACTGCAAATAAGCCAGTGTGACAAGAATAGTAAATTCTTACTTATATTAATAACAGTAATTAATATCTCTAGGAGGAAAGGGGGAACCATTTTTTTCTTTGCTGTTCACATAATAGCAAAACAATCTAATGCTCATTAAGAATCGTATCCTTAGGGCATAATTTAGGTGTGGAAGACCTACATGGTTTTCAAAGGTTTAATCTTATAAAGAGAGGAAGAATGCTCTTACATCATCGGAAAGTGAATTGGACCCTACACACTGGAAAAGCTTGAAGGGTTTGGAACACAATTTTTATTAAGGACAAGGGACCAAGYTGTGTCACTTGGCAAATAACTATACTGCACTTTCCTCTTTTCAGGTTCAGGCAGTAAAGGGTAAACTAATTTTACAGTAAGGGTTTTCTGATAAGGCTCTCTGTGGAAAATCTACAGAGGTGGAAGCTGTCCCAACAGCCCAGTGGATCAGCCAACTCCCAGCTGCCATCGGAGCTCCTCAGAGCACCTGAAACACTTTCTGGACTCTGCAAAACTACTCCACATGGGTAAACTGTAGGTTATCCAATCTCAGTTTCTTTCTTCAGCCAAATTTTAATTTACAGAAAGGCAGTAAGTATTTAATTCCTTAAGGAGTCTCATTGAACTCTTATCATTTCATTTTCTTACACTTTCAAATTGTTCCTTTATTTCTCTTTGGTAATAATAATGATTTTCATTTAGATAGAGACTTTAATCTAAGGATCTCATAGTATTTTAACATGGTTAATTCATAGCCCAGCAAAAATAAGGAGTTCTAAAAGCCTGTTACTTCCCATACAATATGAACAGTGTGTATTCTTGGGATGGATATGAAGCTACAGTTAAACTTCTAAAACACTGGAGTGACTGCAAGAGGTGCAGAACTTGCAGAATTGTTTGCATATTGTGCTTGAATACTTCTGTGGTGAAATCTAGCCACTAAGCTGTTGGTTTGGATTAGAAAGGATATCTTGTATATCCTGTATATGACTCTCACTAGCATGCTTATTTCATGATGTGTGGAGAACGTACGTGAATGTGGGATATCACATGCCACCTAAACACACTTTGTTTCTACATTACATACAACAAATACTAAACACTAGGTGACAACAGATTATCTCATCATTAAAAATGATAGTAGTCATACATTTCTAACATGAAACACTTCTTATGTACAGATAAATACTTAAATTTTTATTCCATTTGACTGATTAAGGATTGAAGATTTTGCTCCATATTGTCTGTTCACCAAACATATTTTATTGCAAGTGTGCATGGTAAGAGAAATTGTGTTGTCTCTCACTGTGTTTGAAAACAAAAAATATTAATCTATTTTCACACCCTGCACTGTTCTCAAAATAGTCCTTAGCAATAGAGCTGAGAAAAAACAGTCAAGGACTCTAAACTAACATCATTGTATTTTGTAGATTCACACTCCTGATATTAGCAGATAATGAAACAGCATCTGCATGCAACTAATAGAAAAATGATGGGAAAAATCCTCAGCCAGTATAAAACAGCTTAGCTCCATAGGCTATACTGTGTATGAAATGCAACTCTGAGATTGCCTAAAGGTGATCATCAGTGTTGCTGAGTAGTAAGTGGCAGTGGATTATGCAAGTTTAGGTATCTTCTCTAAAGTACAGAACCCTGTTGTGTCTTTAGATATCTATGAACAAACCTGAAGTGACTCAGTAGGTGTCACTGGAATAGTGCCTTGTTTATACCAGTTTAAGGGATGTCAGAATTTTGTTCTCTGGACATTGCTGTTGCTCAGCAGTTCACCAGATAAACAGACTGAAAAGGCTCAGGGTGATTTGTCCTTGCCAAAGTGTAATGATTCTGTTTATTGTCTGGGGGGAAATTTTTTTTATACAAACCTGGTCAGCTCAGAGCAACCTGTAGTAATGGACAAGTGTTGGAGTATACTGATTTATTCAAATATCAAGGTCTTACCACAATAAAATATTTATGTGGCAGTTTTATTTAGCTAATGATGAATAGGGAGTAAATAGTAGCATGACTTCCTTTGTTAAAAACCTTTCAAGTGGAAGAGAAATGACAGTTGAGAATTTCACTCTTTAGCACTAGAATGGGACCAGCTCCTAACTCAGACTAACCTCTCTGAGAAGCTCTGGTGACAGAGATGACTCCAAAAAATTTCAGCTTGGCATTCCTTTAGTGAGGACAAGGGAAGGAAGGAAATGGGGGCAAGGAGGCTAAATAATGGTGGCCGGATTCTGTATCGTCCCCACAGTTCTGTAGTGCTGTGTGGGTGGCAGTCCCAGGCATGGCCAGTGATCACTGGCTGGGGGATGGCAGGATCTCCTCAGGACTAAGCAAGGCTGCAAAATTATGGCAAAGAGTTTAGTTAGGGACAGATCCTCAGCGGATATAACTCTGGCCCCTGGATATTCCTAACAATGCCCAGGGGCTGGGGCRTCTCCCAGGTAAAAGTAGAGACAAGAGATGAGGTGATTTTGTGTTATTCTCATGCATGCTGTACAGCCTGAATGGCCAAAGCAAAATGACTGATCCGAGGGGTGACAAGTTCTGGCATCCTCGGTGCAATTCTGTTCTGCTCTGTGGAAATACCTGAGCCACAGAATCATCCCAGCAATGCGCTGTCTGCACTGATCTGCGCTGGCTACATCCTCCACTTAAGGTACAATCATTTTGTCTGGTGAAAAGCTTAACTTTTATTCCCATTTTCTTTTTCCTGTAGCTCATATATTGATTTTACAGTTCTCAGCATCAGAGGTTTTTTTTTTTCTTTCCTTTCTTGAATCTTTGGAAATGGCAGAACAGAAAAATCTAAGAAACMCAGAGTTTGAGAAACTTTCAAAAAGTCTTTTTTTTTTTTCAGGCAGTAAAAGACAAAGTGTTCTGAAATAGGAAAATAAGAGCATTCTTTTCCCCAGGGACTTCCTTTGGAGTGCAGTATGTTTCTATTTTTCTGATACAATGTCTTTATAACTTTGTAGTATGAATAAATAAAAACTGTAAAACAGCTCAGGCTCCTGCCTCCCCCAGGTAGACATGACTTTTAGGAACAGATGCCTCTCTGATGTTCTTTGGTCCTAAGTCACTTCTAAGTCTTTACTCTTTATTTAACTACTGCAGTGCAGATATCATTTGCCTTTATAGTGATCCTTCAGCAGAAACACTGGCCTAGGTGAGCTAATGCTTTATAATTGTACCTCAAACTAATTTAACTCACAAACATCCCTATTTTAGCTATAGAATAAGGGAATTTATGGCATTGAAAATTTATTTACAAGTCCCCTGTGGACCCCAAAATAAGAGTCTTGTTGTTTGCTCTGTTTACTCTCTCCCATACTGAAGTTACTGGTTGTTTTCTTCTGCCTACTGTATGATTTCCTCTAGAGGAAAAATGACGGGACAGAAAGCAGAAGAGGATGGCATAGCAGCTCCCAGGAACATGATGAAAGATTTACTGAATAGCAGAGTTCAAAGCAAACCTATATGCTGAATCTGTTCGTAATTATTTATTTATAGTAGGCCTACAGCATGATATTTTTTTCCCAGATAAACAGGAAGACATGGACACTACCTTGAGAAGCTTTAGTAACATTTTTATGTTACTAAAATGCTGTTAGGTCTCATGAAGTTGTGCAAAGTGCCTCTTGGAGCTGGCTGGACTGTTTGCAAAAAATAACATCTGATGGGGTTTCACTGTCTAACCACAAAGTAACTGCCGTCAGACTGATGTCCTCAGGTGTCTTCGTCTGGCAAAAGCTGTGGTGTCAGCCCAGCTGTAAGCTTGTATTAAAGCTTTATTACAAATCCATTCCTGAAAGCATCCAGTATTCCATTTTACATGGTTAATTCTGACTGGTCAGATTAGTCGTATGTGCTTATTTCTGTATCCTGACTGGACAAGTATTTCTAGTGTAAATACCTGTCTGTATTTAAGAATATGTGTTTCTGCAAATACTCAAGGTTGTAACTTAGAAATTATACATATATCGATGCTATTAAAAAATCTAATAGCAAAGATGGTCTTGAATAATGAATGAAATGAAAGTGTAAGTATGGATTATATTAGTTTTTTTCATAGTTTTAGTTAGTTTTTTCATGAATATCTCCATAATATTTGCTTAAGTCTTAGTACAATGTGACTAAAATGTGAGAGAATACTAAGAGTCAGAAGTGCTATTTCCCATCTTTGTAGCAGCATAGAAAATGCCATCTCACCTTAAAATATTATTGGTATTCTCATTTATGATGACATCTAATAAGACTTTGTTCTTTCTGTTCATGTGCGTCCATCTTTCTGTCTATGTTTCTAGACATCTCCCCCTCTTTCAAAGATTTATTTACTTTTACAGTTATTTTACAGTAGGAAAAAAAAGCAAACAAAACAGAGAAACTGTTTTAAAATCCAAGCAGCTATTTTTCCTACTTGTCCTTGAAAATGCATTTATGTAATTGTGCACATTATTTAAAGATATGAATAAATAATTAAAAAATCTAATAAATGATTGTGCATGTAATAATATAAAGCTACTAGGAAAGAGCTTTTTTCTTTGTTGCAAACTGCTTGAGACCAATGACTACTTAAGGAGAATGAGAGAACTTGGGAACAGCTGTAATTCATATCGTGTAGGATTTTGTTTCGAATATACAGTAGCCTAATCCTTGTTTTGTTAGCTTTCTTACACACTTTTTACACATATTTTGCAGGAAAATTAATATTCCCTTAGTCTTTTACTCTCCCCTTGTCACTGAATGCTACTTGTTATTTTTCTGCAAGGCTCCAGTGACTGATCCCTTTCTTTCCCTGTTTGAATCTATTCAAGGAGTCAGAGAACCCTTGCCTGTTTTCTCTACTGTTTGTCATAATTGTATGGAATGACTCGCCCCCCCCTCCCAGTAATCAGTAAACCAGACATTGCTTTGTAAGTGTTACTTAACCGATACTTATGGTTTTTGATTTTGACACAGTTAATGGAGTAGAAACAGGCATATTTGGTTCCACATCAACTTGAGGTAGCATGTGGGTGTTTTTGTTATAAGAAAAAGCTGCAGGAGGGACTGAATCTGAGTATGAAGAACTGTGAAGAAAAAAAGTGCAGTAGGGTAAATGTGGTGGGTTACTCATATTCTTCTGAGAAGTACTGAGAGCCCCATTGCTAACAGAGTTAAATAGGCTGCCCTACATACTCAGTAGTAGGGTTAAGCAGATAATTTGATCTACATAATTTAATAAAATTAGCTTCCTCTTTACTAGAGTCAGTCTACAGGTAGAGTGCTATTTTCAAAAACATTTCTATAAACGGTTCCTGATCTATAGCTATTTTATGAATAATTCACACATCTGAATGCTAAAATTTGAGCAACTTTGATTGGACTGGTAAGTCATATAATATATTGGTACTTCTTAAATGAATAGGCCAAACTTTTTATCCTCTACAAATGCAAGTTCAAATTATAAACTCATTTTCAAAAACGTTTTACAATATTCACCTAACATTCCCTTCTGTCATCAATTTTTCCTTCTTAGAAAAGGGGTGCAAACATTTCTTAAGCTACATTTATTTAAAAGTTGGAATGAGTATTTGTGGAAGATATTTTTTCTGTTTTTGTTCTTATTTGTCAAGGACAGTGCACTAGGAAACAAAGACATTGAATCACTTAATCTTTTTCTTCATAATTTTTTTCAGGCATCTTGTACTGATGTGCTTGTCCTGTAAGAGATGATCTTTGATGGGCAATGGCCTGCTCACTTTATTGTCGTCACAGACATGGTAACAGATTCAAACTCATGACTGATGTTGCACATGAGAAATGAATCTAGCTTTGCTGCTGTGGCAATTACTTTTTCTTGGAGATTTTCTGCTTTTCTCCTTGGTGGAAGGCAGACAGAGGTAGAGCCAAAGGGCTCCACCCTCTACCCCTCAGGCAAACAGTGTTTTTTAAAGAAATATATTTTTAAATGAAATAAATCCCAATCTCAATCTACTTGGATATTATTAGTCATATTTTTAATACGCTCTTTTATTAATAGGTCAGTACCTTTATGAAAGACAAATAATCCTCGAGATATTATCATGTTTTTTCAGATACTTCAGTTTTCGGTGTTTCAAGTGTGTTCCCAGTAGAACTATTTATTTTAGTTTCACACTGCATACCATCTGGGTTCCTGTTATCTTCCCTTCCTAAGCCTATTCTTTCTACTTTTCGGTGTACTTAAGTGTGCAGCCCATTCTGCTAACTCCTCCTACTTGCCATCCTTATTCCCATCAGAAGCTATCACTGCATCACAGGCTGTTCACTTGCAATAGATTTTCTATTTTACCCTATAAGGAAGATGTATCATCTCATGCATTTGGCATTTAAAATATAGGCATTGTTCTATACAGAATACTTCAGAATAAACAGTTTTCATGTGCCACACTACAAGTGAAGTAGCAAAGAAAGTATTTAGGTGCAAATATCTGCTCAATTCTGACTTTCTAAGCTTGGGTTTCTGGGAGTACTTGCATACTGTTAGCTCTGGGCGAAAGCTTTGGCTACAACTCCACATCAGACTAGTTAGGGGCATCTCAGCAGCTTCCCCCTGTAGCTTGATTTCACTGGGAGACAAACCTGAGCATGAGAGCTGGAAGGAAGTCCCAGTTTGCACTGGCTGGGTCCCTGACTGGACAATGAAAGAGAGTCAAGCTGCCAGACATCCTAGCATACATCTGATGTTCAGTCTAGAGGCAGCCTTTGTCATCTTGAGATATTTTCACTTGTAGAAAACAGATTTTTAAAGGGAAAGGTACCAGAAACAATACCTATCATGCTAATTCCCACTTCAGAATCAGTGATGCAGCTCAAAAACTTCTTGAGATAAGAATACCAGAAAAAGTGCGGAATCAATGGAAATTTTTTTCAGGATGCTTCAGTGGAACCCTAGACATGCATATAATTCCATTTTACAATGATACAAGCCTCTACCCTGATAGCTGGTTTTATACTATTTCCATATATGTAACAATTATTAACTTAGTAAAAACCCAGTAAATTAAGAAGAAAATTGCAGCGAAAGTAGTGATGTGCTTGCCTCTCAACAAAAAGAGTACTGGCCAGCTATCCAATAGAAACTTTATCCTTTCAACCACCATTATTTTTCAGTCATCCCATTCTTCAGAGCTTTTTTATATATATTTTAAGGTATGTATTTGTTTTGATTGATTCCGGGAATGTCCACGTTGCAACTAGGTTCATGACTACATGGTTTACTGGAAGGGTTTTCCTCTGGCATGCCTTGAGGTGAACAGTGTGGGTGGTCTAGAATATACCTTTGCCCTGGATTTAGAGGTTGCATTTAAAAATCGGTAGTGACATAGCCTGTATCCATATTTAGGCATTTAAGGCATTCATTCTGAAGTTCTCATTAGTTCCAGTATTACCTTTGGTCTTTCAGCCAGTTACTCTTTAAGCAAGTTAATCTTCAAGCAGAGTCTTATAGTGAATAGACACCATGGCACACACTCGCATCATGGAACTGGCCTTCTTGTTTTGTCAGGCAAGAATTCCCCCAGCATCAAGGACTGTGGTTCTGTGCACACTGGTCCTAATGAAAACAGAAGTACAAAGCCTTTTGGACTGGAAATTGGAAGGGTATGCTCTGTTCAGTGTAAAAATATCTCTAACAGGATGTTGCTGATTTTAAAATGGCATGATATTCAAAGATGAGAAAATGCCCAGATTCTGAAGTAATGTGCCTGATCTCCAAATGTGAACTGCATATGACTAGATATATTTTTTTAAATTGAAAATAATGAAGCAGATTATTTAAGACACTTCTTAAGTTCATGTTTATATTGATGGTGGTAGGTATGCTAATAATCAGTTTCTTCTGCTACAGTCAATGTTTTGTAAGAGCAGACTTGTGTTAAAAGACAGCCTCCTAAAGCAACCGATATATAAAGAAACAGGTACCTTTGGGCTACCAAACAGAAAAGTATCTTTTCCTTTTTTTTTTTGGGGGGGGGGGGTATGCCTGTCATTTTAGTTAAACTGATACTGATCAGAGTAACAACTCCAGGATTTGGATATATGCCCTTGCAAGGATAGCCCAAAGTCTTTCCAGTCTGATGAACAGGTTACCAGATCTGTCTGTGTTGGATTTTTAAGTAAAATCAGACAAGTATGGCTCATAAAGCAGAATCAGGTGAATTCTTAAAGTCCTGGGATGTTAGTAACAGGTTTTTAATATTTTTAAGATAGAAGAAACATTCCACTGACAGAAATAATTATCACTATTGTTAGTGGAAATGCTTTTATTAGCTTAACAGTGAATTTGGCTTGATATGCACTTACTTGTAGCTCAGAGGATATGTTTTTAGTTATTATTAAAAATAATAATAGTAACAAAAAATTCAGCATGTGAAGTGATATAGAGGGGACTGAAGGAATTTGTCCAAACTTAGCAAAACTCTTATAGTCTCTCAAAAGTGAAAAATATTGAAGAGAGTCCTGAAAAAAGAAGCCATTGTCTAAGGGAAATGAATATGGGAAAAGCAGATGCCTAGCAGTTAATGGGTTCTTTAAGGAAYGTGGCTAGTCAGAAAGCATTCCAAGATTGCAAACCGTGAGTATGCTGATACAGAATAGCAGCATTTTGGAGGTGGAAAAAAAAGGAGAATCGTAAGGGCTTTGGCATAAAACTAACGAATAATAGCATGTTTTCTTCAGAGGAAGCAAAAATATTAGAAAAGAAAGATATTACATATACTAATTTACTTTTTTAAAACTGTAGGTATTTGGGAAACTAATTATGGCACAACACAGCAAGTCTTCAGAACTGTACTTGAAATTTATGATAATGGATATGAAAACAGTGATATTTTAACAAGAAAAATTTTGCTTAAGTGGAAGGGGTCCAGAGAGAGAAATTAATTAATTAGAAAGTGACAGGAAAACACAGTTGGTTCTTCAGTGTTAGAAGCCATTAAAACATACAAATCAGAAGGTACAAATACCATATGTCAAAGAATACTAATGACAAGGGGAAAACAAGTGTTAGACAAAATCTACATATATGTAGTTCAGGAAAATCCCARAGGAAAAAAAATTAGAAGGTTGTTTCTATTTAACAGAAGAATTAAGGAGTTAGTTTTTATCAGAAAATTTTTCAATAATCACCAGCACTGCTACCACCCATTTAGAAAGTGGTTTGTGGAACCGTATGAGAAAACATTAACTTGTCATGTTCCTTGTAGGGAGATGGACTCAGTGACCTAATCAGTCTTAACCATACTTAATTTCTGAGGTATCCARCCTCTAACAGGAAACACAGAATGACTGAGGTTGGAAGGGACCTCTCTCCAAGGACGGAGACTCCACAAGCTCTCTGGGAAAACTTTTCCAGCGTTCAACCACCTTCACAGTGAAAAAGGAAATAAATTGCTTAATGGAGCATCATATTTCATTTTAAACAGATGTAGTGGCTTAGAGGAATGTAAGATATCATACCTGTGGACATTAAAAGGAATAAGGTTTATTGAGGTATTAGCCAGAGAGTAAATAGCCAAGAGATAGACTCTGACCCTTAGTGTTCCTAATGCTGATTCATCATTTCTGGCATGTATCAGAATTATCTTCTGTCAAATGAGCCAGAAGGTTTTGGAAGGAATCTGGTAGCTCTTGTCTTTAACAGTTGTTTTCTTTTTTAACAAGATGTTATGGGAATGATAGCCAAAGTGGAAGGAAGTTTTCAAAGTTGAATGAATCATTTGAGAATGTTTAGAAATGAACATTCAGAGGTTATTTTAATTGTATACTTTGAAATAAAGCTCATTTCTAAATGAGAGACAGCTATAAGCAAGAGCAATTTATTCTACTCCTGACAGACATCAGTGAACCTAATCAGAATACCAGTGGCATCTAGATAAATTTTTCTTCCTTATAATTAGTAGTTGTGAACTTTAGCCATCGCTGTAGCTTTCTCACTTGACAAATCTAAAACCTGGCAAATCTGAATACTACAGCTACTGCTAGTATTGCCTCAAAATACCTTTTCTTTCATTTTCTCCCAAATGCAAAATTCAAGGCTGAGTACAGTGTCCATATCAGACATCAGGGAAGCCATGTCGTCATTCTCCCTTCAGAGAGAGTCACTGAAATCTCCACAGGAAGAAGACTGTCTCTTCACTTCTCATTCCACCCAGAGGAAACACAAGTTTGGCCAACACATACATTCCCTTTCCTTGTGCATCATAGAGAACAGGGATAATTTCATTGTCCAGACCAACAAGTTGACGAACAGATCTGCCTGTGCCTCCCTCAGCACGCAGACTATGTGGAAAGGGCTGGAAGAGCAGATGGGCAGTGTTTGTGTCCTTCCTAATGTGCTGGTCTCTGGAGCTGGTAGCTCAGAGAGGGAGGAGGGAGGAATGCTAGTACAGACTGCAGTACCAATACAGGCTTTTTGGGAGGAGGGACTGTATCCATTGCAGAACTCCCTAGTCCAGTCTCTGGTGGCACTCATTAAAAATTGCCCAGGAGATGCTAGGAGTTACCTCAGTATCTAACTAACAAAATAATTAAAATTTCCAGTCACTCTGAATTGACCAATTGCATTTACTAGAGTCCATGCTTCTAGCCCTTAGTTGGGCGATGAAAATTTCTAGAAATACAAATTCAATCTTCAATGGCTTTAGGATAAGAAATGTGATGTGGAAAAATCAGTATCTGTTCTTTGAATAAAAAAGGTAATGAAACAAATAATATGATTATGTTATCCCAGTCTCAGTTGACCACTGTTATTTATGACAACATTGCACTGGGAATACATGTAGAAAATGAATTAGACTTAAATCATCATGGTGTAACCATACCAGTATTTCTTTTTGACATAGTGTTTTATAARCTTTAGTATTTACTGAAAAATGTTTTAGGAACTAATGAAAACAAACTTACAAGCAAAATTTTAAGAGCTCACAATACTCTTTGCATATACATGTGTCTGTTTTTACTCTAGTAATGGACTTCAGTTGTACCCAACAGAGCCTGATTGCAAAGTAGTAACAGAAACAAAGAAAACACTGGGCATCTCAGATTACCTGAACCCTGAGCAGAAGAAGATGTAATTTACTAAGGCTTTTGACAGGGTTTTCTACAGTGTCCTTGCTGTAGTCAAACTGGGGAGTTATGAACTGGATAAGTGGATTACAATTCTGCTCCTGGAGAATGGAGTAGAATGAAAACCAGACTGGGGGAAGTGGTTGACTGGCTGAAGGATAAGGCTGCTGTTCAGACAAGCCCTGAGATGCTGGAGGAATGGGTTGACAGAGGCTTCGGAAGTTCAGTGAAGGCAAATACAAAGTCCCGCATCAGGGGTGGAATAACTCCATGCAACAGTACCAGCTGGGAGCAGACTGGCTGGTAGGCAACCTGTAAAAAAGGACTCGTGGTGCCTAGTGGATAGCAACTTGCACCTGAGTCAGCAGTGTGTCACTGTAGTGTGAAAGCTAACTTCATACTGGGGCTGCATTAGCAAGGATGTAGCCAGCAGGTGAAGGGAAGTTTATTAGTCTCCTCTATTTGGGACTTATAAGGCTGCATCTGGAATACTGTGTCCAGTCTGGGGCTCCAAATACAAGAAAGGGATTGACATAATGGTGCGATTCTAGTGGGGGGCCACAAAGATAGTTAGGGGAATAAAGCCCATGACATACAAGGAGAGGCTGAGAGAGCAGGGTGTGTTCAGTATGGAGCAGYGGAGGCTAAAGCGGGATCTGATTCCTGCCTAGAGCTATCTAGTGGGTAGTTATAATGTAAACRAAGCCAGACTTTCCTCAGAGGTGCACAGTGAAAGAATGGAGGCAACATCTAGGAGTTGCAGTGAGGAAAATTGTGATTAGATACAAAGAAAAAAAAATCACAGTGAGAAAATATGAAAACCCTGGAACAGATTCTTTCTTGGGAGAGGTTGTGGAATCTCCATCCTTGGAGATATCCAGAACTTGACTAGGAATGGCTCTGAGCAACCTGATCAAAGTTTAAAGTTAGCCCTGCTTTGAGCAGGGTATGAACTAGAAGACCTCCAAAGGTCCCTGATTGTACTAATGATAAATTTTCATGAATTGTTTTGGATAAAACATCTTCAGACTATTCAGGTAGTTCACTAACAGGCTTTTGTCATTTATTTAAGGATGAATTTTCCATGGATGAGTAACTATCAGGTATTATTCTAATTCAGTATTGAACAACTGGCTGAAAGGTTAATATCATTCCCTTTTTCATACATTTTGGGTGATATATGCATTAATATGATGGTCAGTGAGTGTGGACTCCTAAAATATTACTACTTAAGAAAAAAATTAATGGTTTAATGAATATTTTCCCATTTTCATTCTGATTTAGAAGCAAAAGATCACATAATGGCTCCAGAATTCAAACACAAAAAGATGTAAATTCAAGGTTCCTATTTTGGTCTTTTTTGTACTACTGTCAGGATGAATTAACATTTCAGTATGCCCAGTGTGACTGAAGTTGTTTAAAAACACACAGGTAGTTAGTCTCTTAGCAGTCCTGATGAAGAAGTAACTTTGGGATGCCAGAGGCAATGGTGGTTGTTGAAATGGATGTTGGGGGGTCAAGGAGGAAACAGTAGGACTGATCTGCTATTAATGGATATATTTACTGACTTTGTTAATGATTGTATTTTAATTTAAAACAAAAGGATTTTTAAAGTAGAAGATGCCATTATTTACATTATAAATAAATAAGGGATGTGATTAATAGGAATAGCAGAGAACCAGCTGTGTTCTGTACCTTTTCTATTAGGTGCTGTCAGTATTTTGAGAACTAAGGAGTTTATGTTGCGAAAAAGGAAACAATCAACAACCAGCAAACATTATCCCTATTTTATTTATGGAAATAGAGATTAATAACATAGAGGAAACTTTGAAAAAGTCAGAGGTTTATCCTAGTTCACTTGGGATCTTAACTTCAAAACTACCTTTCAGTCCTCTTCTTTCTTCTTTATTTCTCTGAATAAGCTGACAAAAAATTAAGGCAAAGAGAATTTGGTAAAAATCCTTTGATTCCTGTCGGAAAAACAAGTTTTATTACACCACCAGCTTTAGATTTCACTGTGATTTATTTGTGAGTTGCACTCCTCATTTTATTTCATTTATTTTCTACATATGTGTATCTTGAAGTAATTACCAGTAACCTCCAAAAGGGTTACAGGAGTTATTCAAGGTTCTGATTTTGGCTGATTTCACTATTCTTTTGTGATGAAGAAGCAGTGCATCAGATTGGGAAGCCAGAGCCATAGAACAGATCTGGGAATGCATTGAGACTAACAGTGGGGGGAGATCTGTACAGCCCCTTACCCCTTCRTGGTAAATCCATTCCTGAAAACATGTTAAGTGAATGCTGTTCCATATAAATCAGTTACCAGAATAAAAATGATGTCCAGACTGAATGAAGTGAATATAATGTTGTAACCAACATCTTGAACAAGGCTTTTTGTGAATCTGAAGAATAGCTACTGATTTAATAAGTAAATCAACAAGTATATTAGGAAGGATAATTCAAAAGAAAATAATCTATTGAGTTATTTGGTCCCATACAAAATGTAATTCTACCACAATTTTGAATATCTTTTGAGCAATGAAACCCATATTTTAAACTAATTCCTTAGCAAAGTTGAGGTGGCAAAAGTAAATTTCAGTCTCAAATCTATTTTGTAGAAATCTTTTTCTCCGAATAAAGTATATCCAAAAAAGCTCTCAATTCATTGTCAGTTTGAGTACAATTTGTGCAATGTCAGAACTTAGCAATTCTGATTTTGTTAACCAGTTTTCTGTCATTCATTTCTCATAATTTATATAATATTATTGATAGAATAATTTGTATATTACCTAATATCTGTGGGTTTTCATATTTAGTACAGTTGTAGCCTTGTGGGATATGATGTCTGAGCTTATCTGACTTCTTTGTAATAAGGCACCAAACTCAATATGTAGTTGATTTCTTCAAATATGAATTACTTACAAAATATGAAAAGTTCCCTGCTTTATGCTTTGGAAGGCTTTCATTTGTTAGTCTACCTGACATGCATTTCTGTATATACTTCATGCAAGTGCCTGTTATGACAGCAAATAAGATTGATCTGATATCTCATTGTAAACTTAAGCCTGTCATACACTTGTTCTGAGAAATGAGAGTGCATATATCTACACTGTCTAAATTTTTCATACCATCATCCATATAGTAATTCATGTCACACTCAAAGCTAAGATCCTTGTCTTCAAGATGTTCAACAGAACTGAAAGGACCTTCAGTATAAAAATTAGAGGGCAACAGGGTCTATGGTCATATTCAGTACAAGTACTATATGCACACTCTTACAATGACAAGGTTGAAGAATTAGACAGATCTTGCTAATACACAAGAAAGAGGAGAAGCAAAGAAAAAAAAAGGAGAGCTAAAGCAAATAGAACAGCATTAAATGGCTATCTAAGGTATGGTGTATAAGTGATGTCTTGTCTGTAAGATTTTTTTGTTAATTTCTCTGCCAAACTCTCATGCCATAGTCATTGGAAATTTTATAAATTTGTGTCTGTCTGTGCAAACACAATGAGTATCATGTATTGACCTATAAGTCCCCTCGCATGTATTTTCAGAATTTAAGAAGTTGAGAGTAGTCAAATAGAAGACCATATGCCAATGTAAACAGGGTAGTTTTCTGTGGATTTAGTGCATTAAAATGGCCAGTTAAAGGTCTAATGAGTCATGCAAAGGAGAGAGCTGGAACATACAGCCAAGGACAGGGGATGATGCTGGACCTGGGGCAACTAGCAGTTAATTTGAGGGAGACTGCTGGGGAACTTCATTTTTTAAGAATTTGGGTTCATTAAGGTTATTCTCTGCCCATCTGTCTCTCTGTTAAAAAAAAAATAAAAAGCAAAGCTTGTTTTAAACTGCTGAAAAAGAAAAGTAGTCAGGAGGCTTTAGTGGTACAAGAATGGAATTCTTAAACTTCTATCATATGTCTTAAAAGGTTTAACAGCACAATCCTTTCACAATGTGTGCTGGACAGTGATTCCCAGTTAAAAACCTCAGTGTTGAGTTAGCAATGGATAATTGAAAATTAATGGGCTGCCAAAGAGCTACAAGCTACAACTAATGCATTTTCTTTACTCCTGTGAAAGGAAAACAGTGAAATGCCTATTCAGTTCAGTGGAAATAGGTCTGGTTCAGTTGGATCCAGAATAATCAACAATAAAAGAGAATTACTGACACCTCACATTCTAAAAACAGATCAGTTTCACTTTGAAATAATACCTAATCTAAGAAAGCTAATGAAGTTCTTTGGAATTTCAGTCTCTGTATTCTATGTACTGTTTTTTACTTAGGAAAGCAGCTCAGTGTGATAACTACATTGTTTTCTATGTATTTTCTCGAAGTTTTGACACTATATTTTAAAAATACACAGAATCTTATTATAAGACAGCAGGTTTGCCAGAATAATGTGAGAGATTATAACAAATGAAAAAGAAAAACAAAATGCCATAAGAGGCTGAGACAGAACAGCCCAGTTTAACTAAGTAAATAATGAGTAAATATTTATATATTAATATATTCTAAATACATTAAAGTTCATATTTCTATAAATCTATTTATAGATTATAGATCCAAATTTAAAACTAAAGTCCAAACTCAAATAAGTATCATCCATAATCTCATATATAGGGAAATTAGTTAACTGCTTAGTTATCACTGTGAAAGGCATGTGTTGAAACACATTTTAAAGAATTTTCTGAAAGGAGTGGTACTAAAAAAGAAGGTCCATGAAAATTTGTATTGAAAATGTGTTTTTAAAATAATATACACCAATAATTTAAGAGTAACTTTATTTACAGTGTTGTGATTGACACTTAATAAGAAACTTCAGGGAGCTGCATTCCTTTGAACCAAGTCTTTTCCCATGCTTCAGGCTGCCTGGAATGGGGAGTATAGGTTACTTTACAGCTTCAGGAGGATGTAAATAGTATCTCCCCAAACCACAGGGGTGAAGAGGGCTACCTGACTCTGGAGTTTGCTTAAACTGTTGTCATATGCTTTTCAGTGAAATGATTAAAAAAAAAAAGGTTAAGTCTGCATTCACAGTTACAAGGATTTGTTTCGATAGATGTCAGTGGAGCAGACTGATGACTTTGTTCTTAAGGGGAATGAAGGATTAAAAAATTAGATTAGTGTTATCTTGGGCTACTTTAAGTGATTTCATTATATTCTCTGAGAAGGACTCAGAAGGGGTTGGAATATTACAATTACTTTAATTTCTCCTGAGGAAAAAAAATGACTTAATAAATAATAGTGCATATTTTGTGAATAATTACACAGTGATTGTGTTTCTCTTTCTTGTGAAAGATGTAGATACWGTATAGAAGCAGCTGGGTAAGCATTTATAAAATCCCACATCCAGAGGCCTGGTATTTCGTATGCAACCTACTTTTGGCTATAACTGAAGTTTCAATTTATGATTGTTTTGTGACCTGTAAAATACAGTTATTTCTTCTTTTTTTTTCTTGTACGTGTCTGTCATCAAGCTGAAGAGGGCACGGGATGGTAAGACAAAAAGTATATACTGTGTGTGATACCATAACAAAACTTTAAGTAAACAAATTACTAGGTATACTCTTGTACCCCTTATTAATGCAGTTATTTCCTTAATGTTGTTAACTGCTTATATCACCAGGATTTTGTGTTCTGTTTTTCTTTCCCTAAGCGCATGTTTTATGGTGTATTTGGTTTGTTAATATATCTTCTGAAGAGGCACTTTATTAGGAAACTATTTGTAGAAGTTGGCCGGTAAAGATGAAGACTAGAGATCGTTTAGTGTTAGTCAGCAAAGACCTAGCTTAACAAATGGTATTGGCTTTCCTTGTCTGATCTTCTAAGATGCATTAAAAAAAGTGATACATATGTATCAGTGGTGTGATTTATAAAAAAAATCTTAGTTTTATTGCCAATGAGATAATCTTTTGAATGGAAATAAGATAAACCATATAACCACAAATAAGGCTATATGCCTGTTACATTAAACAAGTCATCCACATTCTTCAAATGCTTGGAAACTCCTTGTGTTAGGACAATAGTCTAGTCTGTCACAAAACAAGCCTAAAAATACTTAGTAGAACTATATAGTAAAAGCAGAATATATCCAGAAGAGGCCTCACTTTTCAGCATTCTGGTGTCTCTCACAGACAAAAACATGCATTCTCCAATGCCAACCAAGCCTAGACTTTAAACACCTTTAATGACCTGAACAAAACAATGACAATAAAAACAGTAATATTTTTGAAAAAAGTTTCAAGTGTTCTGATAAATTATGCTGATGAATGAAGTACAGTTGCATTTAAGAAAAGATGGAGCCACTAGTATGGAAAAACCTGATGCTGCTTGGAGCAAAGTATCACTGATTCTTGGAAATATTGTTCTGATATAACAGGTAATGTCCAGTCTCACATTTTTTTCTCATTTTTTGACACAGTGTTATGCACAACATTAAAAAATAATCTCAGAATTGTCTTTGTTTGGGCCTCACTATCACCCAAACATTATAATATGAACCTTACGTTCATGAACAGAGACAAATGCTTTCTTAACTCTACTAGTCATGCTGTTTTCCTTCATCTTGAAATGACTTTATCTCAGACAGGGAAAGTTATCAAGTGGCCATCAATGATGGAGTCCTTCAAATAAGTAGATTATAATGTGCCATAGCCAGAATTGTCAAACATGCAACTTTTTGTCCATTTCTGAATTAGAGTTCTGTTCAGCTGCCACCTTGCATTTGTATTTCACTTATATTCTTATCTCTTGGATAATATATACTGTCCTTTGTAGTTAATATTCAATATGTTGCAGTGCAAGTATGATAACAGAAGAATCAACTTTCTGTGGTCACGATAATTTAGTATTTAAGTAAGAGGAGTTGTGTCCTCTATAAAACATTCCTTTCTAGTGTTAGGAAAGTTACCCAGCTGACTGAATCAAGGAATGGCTAAGATATTTTTCATCTCACCAGAAACCATGATTAATGCCAAGACTAAGTACATGAAGATTGATGCTGTGTACTTCGAGAGTTCTTAAGAGATCTCCTTGTGAAGGCACAAAGATCAATTTGTTTTAGAAAAAAACCCAAGTCAGTAAAGAAGCTGAAGGGGGACAGATCTGGAGCTGTTTTTTTTTGTGAAAGACCTTCTTTTTAAAAATGAGGTCAAATCAGGTGAACAGTAAATTATTCTGTTCTGCAAGTGCACTAAGTTGCACATCTATTAGCTGACCATGTGTCATGTAGTCCCCACTATATCCTTACATTAAACAAGTACAATTTGAACTCTTTAGTCTTCTTTTAGAATTCTTGAAATGATACATAAAAATGTTTAACTCCTGAATGTTTTTCTAATGGTAGAGCATTCAAAATATCATTTTAAGGGTAATATGCACTGCTGCTGTATTTCTGCTTTTTACTATAACTTTCAAGGAAGGAGAATACCTTTACAGCATTTATAACTGTGCTAAGTGTGCAGCCATGTAGTAACATCATCTTTGGAGCTATAGCTGGATGTTGTTTTAACAGCTGTTATACTGCATTTCCTGTTCCTGACAGTCATCTTCTCTTCTTCAGCTCTTTCTTTGCTTATTTTGTGAATCATTACTCCTTTATTGGCTTATGACCTGACCAAATATAGAAGGAAGGTGCTAGCCTGGTTACCTGAAGGAAAGCTGCATCTAATGGGAAAATAATTACTTCCTATGGGAAAATAATTACTTAGTATATGTATATTCATGTCTGTGTATACATAYGCATATATAAACTTTTGAGACTATATATATATGTATATATACTGCATATAATCAATATATGAATGCATTCAAAGAAGTAGTGGCTATATTGGTAGTGAACAACAGAGGAAACCATTTTTAGCTAGAGAAAAAAAGTTTTCTTCATATAGCATCAAGCTAAAAATAACCTGAAGAACATTGTGATGTCTAATAGCACCACAAGAGTTGGCAGTCACACAGGTGCCATTCACATGTGTGTTGTCTCATAGTCTCTTCTAATTTCTTCATATATGTTACTTAAAGTGAAACAGAGAATGCCTTCCTGTGATTTTACATAATATATGGTGGAGGTGTGTTACTGAGCGTGGATGGAAAGGAAATACATTAAGCACCTTTGTTTTTTCAGTCACTTCTTCCAGGACACAAAGGCAATAAGGCATTGTATTAACCATTGCAGAGAGATACGGTAGCGTTAATTAACAGTCTTTGGACCTTACCCACTGACTGAAGTTACTAGAGTAACAGTAATGCAACTGGAATTCCAGCTGGGAGAGGGCCCAGGATATAGACAGAACCTGGCTGTTCTTCACTGACTTTTGAATCACTTTGCTCAGAAATGGGAGACCAGACACCAGGCAGGAGTTGACCACATTCAGCAATGAATGATTTACAGCATTCTTAAATCCTGCAGGTTAAATAATTAATACAAGATTTTCATATCGATTAACTACTGATACTGTAGAAAGCATGGTAAATTAATTTCCAGGTGGCTAATGAGATTTCACTTATAATTTTGCAGTGTCTTATAGTACTATGAGTCATTATTCCCAATAAAAACAATGTATTATGTTAACCCTGTTTGTGCATAATATTCTTATTATAAAATCTCATAATGGGGATGAATTAACTTGTACTGCAAAGTAGCATGAATACAGTCTTTTCTTACCAACAAGTTCTGGAAGTCTCTGAGGAAAAGAAAGAATTTTTAGTGGCTGGTTGTGTAGTCTGATTATGTGTGAAGATAACTGTAGATTTTTGAAATGTAGGAACACAGTCATTCATAAGGTCAAAACGGAAAGATTAAGTACGCATTCAAAGCTAAACGGTTTCCAATTTGCTTTCTTTTTTAATGTTAATATTCCCAAACATCCTATTATCTCAAGCAATGAATATACATAACAATTGTTTTCTGTAACTGTCCTTAATGGTACTATACGTATCTCCTGTTTGGGACTATACTTGTCAGTTTTTCTTCTGAAACTTTTTTAAATCAAATTTCAAAAAATAACCCATCATGTACAGGACATAGAGCCATTAGGAATATTAAAGGCATAAATTTCACGTAACTGTATTGAAAACTGTACATTTTTTTCAGATCTATTTAAATTTTCAAAATTAACCTTAAAAAGCACCATGTAAAAAGAAGGCAGTCTTTGGAACCTGCTGTGCTTGTTTTCTATGTGGATCAGCATTACATCACCCCAATATGCTAACTCAGTTATACTACAGTGATTATTTGGTTATAGTGATCAAATGATGGCTTGTGGAAGTGATCATATAAAACAAGTCCACTTTACATACTGTGAAGGTCACTACAGAAAACTCATGGCTTGTAGAAAAGCAGCACAGAGATGCCATCTAGCAGTAACTCTTACAAATATCCTAATATTTAATAGTTTTTTCTTTCAAGATACTGCATTTAARTGTAGGAGAAAGGAAAGACTAAGTCCTTTCCCTGTAGTTGGTTTCCTGCTGAATAGCTAATCACTCTACTGAAAAGAAAACCTTACTGAAATACATTATCATGAAAAACTATATTTTCTTGTATTTTTTCTATATAAATACAGAACAAAATTAGAATCTAATTAACAGGCATGACTTTTTAATAAGTTTTTTAATATTGATATTCTGCAATTAKCATTAAGAGTATTTAAAAATCAATCAGTAGTGAGCTGTCTTCATTTGTTAAAGAAGAATTTCCAGAGGTAGCCAAGATTCTACATCATGTTTAGCAGAAAAAAATGAAATACAACAGCATGGACAATAAATTACTATAGTAGAAATAAAATCTTAATGTATCAGAAATTTAAGAAAAAACTATACATATTTTTGGTTATATATCTTACCATAAGATGGCGATACTTAAACACTTTACAATCAGTAGATAACCTGGTAAGTTTAACATAGAAGCCCTGTCATAATAAGAGTGCCTGTGCACAGTAGTCTTAGGGTCAGTGATGGCCTGGCACTAAATCAAATATTTTTATTTGTAGGCATTGTTTTAAAGTAATTGATCAGTAAAATAAATTATTATTCAGATATTAATTATCTAGGACATGAATAGGATGCCTGTACTCTGAAATGTCTACTGTGATTTATTTTGATAAGCTGATAAGTTTGTTGGTGTCAAGGAGAGGTAAGAAGTTGTAGGTCTAGTCATGAGCATATTGCACAATTCTTTCTGGAAAAGAAAAAAAAATTAACATCCCCTTGTCTCCTACAACTAATCTCACATGATACCTGTGTTTCACAACCTGCAAGGCAGGAAATTATTATTATGTTTCCATTTAGCATAAAGTAAGATAAATAACTGAACACTACCTCCAATCACACCTTATAGTTATTTGCTAAAGACAACTGTATACATTTTCCATATATCATTTTCTACAGAAATATGAAATCTATTTTTCATACCCTACAAAACTAAATGATTATCTGCCATATGTTATCTTTTTATACACTTAACCTGGTGTAGTATCTTAGCCAAGGATCTGAGTAACCATTTGATCTTGTGTTTTTATTTCTGAAAACTGAACTTAGCTCTGTTAAATAGCAGGCTTTGATTAAGAGCTCTTACTTTTACATAATCTTAAGGACTTTTGAGCTTTCCAGCCCAAGATCCCTTCACAAAGATAAAAGAGTCTGCAACAAACATTTTAATATCCCCTAAAATGTCACATACGGTGATGAATAAAAGGCCATTTTTATGCCCTCAGAACAGTATGCCATAGCAAAAAAGTCTAGAAGCAAAATTTGAAAACGTTAATTTATGCCATTTCATTCCTGCTTTTCAGTTCTGGATGGTAAGAGACACATAAAATAGTTTCTTCCCACTGTTGTTTTGGGACATATCTCTGACACCTGAACTAAAAGGAAATGCTGCCAGCTGAAGCTCATTTGTTTCATTAGTGGTTTTACTCTTCTGTGAATAGACAAGGTGATACAAATTTTGCTCTTCCTGCTTTCAGGCAGTCTCTTTGACTTTAATAGATCTGACTAAGGTAACTTAAGTTAGAAAAAAAAAAAAATCAAGAAAAATGAGTGTGTGGAAACCCATAATTATAATGTGACCATGTGCTGCTATACACACAGATGTAGAACTCCTGTGCATTGTCTCATGAGTCTCTTATAGCAATAGCTGATACTTTTAAATAGCTCCTATATAATAACATAGTGATATAATTCATTATTCAACTAATGTTATTAGTCCTGTATCACCTCCTGCTTTTTTAAGTTGTCATTGTATCTTGCAGATTAAAGAGCAGTCAAAGTACTGCAGCTGTAAATCAGATTTCCACTGAATTGTAAGTTTTATCCTGATATTTTTGAAGAGGAACATCCTTTCCATATTGTTGGAAACGCAGTAGTTTTTTTATATAGGATTAATTTATGTGATTAATTCCTCTATTTAAAAAGAAAAAACTGTCAGAAGAGCTGATCATTGCTTCCTCTGGTTGTCTGGTACTTAAATGGTATAATTAAAATGACATTCACCAACACACAATATAAATTGTGGCAACATGCTATAGACTACTGGTAGTAATGGACTGATATACTATAAAAATATTTTCTCTCCTATTACCTTTTTATAATGCTGACAGTCACGAGATTGCATGACACATAAAAAGATGAATGAGACAAGTTCTAAGTTTATGCTGCACAACAGACATATCTGCAGGCCTAGTGGTTTTTAGTCATCATTGCTATTAACTGGTATAGGGCATGTCTGATTTTCAATGATTTAATCTAAAATCACTCTCACAAGGCAGGTTGCATGACTGAAGAAATATTGTTTACTTTTATGTTGCCGTTATTTCAAAATCAGATTTGATCTTTTGGCAATCTGAATGCATTTCAAAGTAATGAAACTGCCGTAGCCTGGAGCACAGCTATCGTACTAAAATCAGTGCCTTCCCATGACACCTCAGGTTCCACTCCAAACACATGTATTTTGACTCGGAGGCTGCCGATCCCCGCTTCCAGTGCTAGCTGCTTCGCTGAACTGGTGCAGTCACTGAGCGCTATAAATACCCCTTTGCCTTGAGTTCARAGAAATCTCTGCTCATTTCAGTCAGAACTGGACAGCTATCCGAGTTCAACGGCTAATTATCCCCATAGTGATTTACCGCCAACAGTTGCAGCGGTTCCGTTATCCACCTCCTTTTATATGCAACTGATAAAGACAATTTGTGTGTGGTGGTGTGAGGGGAGCGCGGGGGTGATGTGTGCGGCGAGGTGTGCGGCAGCACGGGAGCGGTGGTGTGGGGGGGTGATGCGTGTGGGGATGTGCATGGCCGTGGGGGGTGGTATGTGAGGGGCTGTGCAGTGGTGTGTGCGGCTGCTGTGTGCGGCAGGGCGGGGGGTGCAGTGTGCGGTGGGGTGCGCGGTGTAGGGGAGTGCTGTGTGCGGTGGTGTGGGGGGTGCA